>NW_011495050.1:787748-802557 GCF_000754665.1 Bison bison bison
CATCCATGGTGGATTCATGCTGATGTATGGCAAAAGCAATACAATATTGTAAAGTAATTAGCCTCCAATTAAAATAAATAAATTTATATTTAAAAAATATAAAAATAAAAAACAAAATGATTAAAACTTTTGGGCTGGTACTGTAAGAGTTAGGCCCCAACCACACTGCCAAAATTTCTGAATGTAATTATAATATGCCTACTTTGCAACTCACTCAAAGTAGATCACAACGCTGTTACTCATGCCTAAATACTATACTTAATATTCTAAATATTACTATTAATGCAATGCCTTTCCAGACTTAATTTTTCTTTTAAAAGTGTTTTTCAAACTTTTTTTGTATGATAGAAATACTCTCCACCACTCCCTTCAACACCTTGAACAAGATGTTACCAGAACTGTAATATATAAAAACAGTGAAAGCAGAGCTGCTCTGAAATAGGACCTAACTGCCCCCTTTTCTCCCAGAACAATCTCTGAAGCCTTTTTGCATAACTCTATCCGATTAAATGGATATGAACCTGGGGAAACTCTGGGAGATGATGAGGGTCAGGGAAGCCTGGCATGCTGCAGTGCATGGGGTCGCAAAGAGTCGGACATGACTTGGCAGCTGAACGACAACACGCTTCTTGGGACAAAAACGGAAAACTTGTTCTTTTAAACAACAATCAGAAATGAATATTAAAACAAAAAAAGCTACAGAACTTATTAAAAAGCTGTAATTTAGCTAATTAGAATATTCAGTTAGCCAAAACAATTTGGGATCCTTATCAATTGTTTATCACTTTTTTTAAAAAAGAAGCATTCTGGTGGCATTTTAAACATTTAGCAATAGAAGTAAGGGTAAAAGCTCTTCTCTGATTACTGTTATCTTCTACTCACTGAACATCTTGTCATCATATTACCTCTTCTTACTCATTTAATTACCAATTTTTAAAACTGATTTGTGCACTAGTTTATTATCTATTCTCCATTCTCCCAAGAGAGTAAGTTCCCCCAACTTCATGGAAGCAGAGAGCTAATCTGTCTTGTTTATGAGCCCTTATAAACAGTGCCTGCCAAACTGAAGAGATCCTAAACTCTTGGGTACTGTTAGCAAGAGCAAGAGCAGATCATTTTTCATTAATAGAAAATATATCAGTCATTTGCAAATGAAGTACTGCTTTATTTCATGTAAAGAAATTCTTTCTTCTCCTCCCTACAACTGATAAGCTTTTTACATCATGCCACCATGGATGCCACCCAGTTGAACTGGCCATCCTTATTCTTACAAGTTGACCTAATGTGAAGCCAGACCAGCAGGTATTAGCTTTATAAAAAGATGCATTTTATATATAAGTCTGCTGAATTATGAATATTTTACCTGCTCAGCCAAATTTATTATAAACTGGCAAATGCCAGTGATATACATGTTTCTTTATATTTGTATATATTAAAAATTTATAGAAAAAATTCATTTCCATCTTGCTATCGTTTTCCAATCTCAGAGTTTTAGGTCTGCATCTCTGTTCCCTCTTTATATTCTATTCCCAGGTCTCCCAACTTAGTGGGTTTCATAAGGCATATTTATATTCACAATTATCTTTATCTACAAAGACTATAAACAGAATGAATTCTGTTCAAATAATAGGAAAAATGGTAATCCAGAGAGCAGATGCAAAACAGGAAGAAAAAAATATGATAAAGAATCAGAATTTGGTACCATAAGAGAAAAGAACATAAAGAAAGAGAAATTAGAGGTTTCTCTTGAAAGGCAGATGGAGACTGTGAAAAAGAAGAGGCACAAAAGTTATACACACAATGGGTTGAACAGCATGTATTATTTACTCCAAAGATGGTTTTAATTTTATGATGTGGAACGGTTTATTATCAGGATGGACATTCAAATCTTCCCCAAAACTGATCTCACTGCTTTGAGAAGACATGAATCTAGCCTAGCCTAACTTGACTAATATAACATGATGTGAACTTGGCCTATGTGGACTAACTAGCATGATGAAGAGAAATAATCCTATTTTTTATCTTTTCAAAAAATCACCACTTAAAGTCCAACAATACTTTTGAGATATCTCAACTTTTATGCACACTCTTAAAGCATCTGGAAATGATTCTACTTACTCTCCATCCACTTCCGGTCTTTTACATACGCAATGAAACTTGCCGCCAAAATCTATATAAAGATCGTTCTCCACGATATGAAAGATTCGCCCAATGACTATTTTATCCTTTGCAGGTCCCATCTGTGTAAGAGGAGAATGTCTCAGCATAGATGCGAAGGATTCCACATTTTTCGGAGAGCCCTAAATATGAAAAGAGACATTGATACGCATGTAATTCAATGCAAAGGTATAATATGGTAAGCACAGTGACAGCTTCTGTGCCCATGCAGCCACCACCTCTTGGCTTCTCTGGTGACTCGGACGGTAAAGAATCTGCCTGCATTGCAGGAGACCAGGGTTCGATCACTGGGTTGGGAAGATCCCCTGGAGAAGGGAATGCCAACCCACTCCAGTATTCTGGGAAATCTCATGGACAGAGGAGCCTGGAGCGGTCACAAAGATTCAGACACGACTGAGCAACTCACACACATACATATAGAGTAATAGCTTACAGGGGAAGTTTTTAAAAGTCAATTTGCTGTATATTTGTTTTGCAGCAATAATAAAAACACTGAAATAAAATCTTGCTTTAAAAAGTCAGGTACACTCTTCAGCTTCCTCCTCATTCTTTTCCTCCTTGAAGAGCCAGAGAAAAGCAGGCACCTGTGCTTGGGTGGAGATGTGGTGGCCCCGGGTGCAATCTGGAAGGTGAGCAGGTAAGAACCATCCTTAGACAAAGCCTCAGGCCTGGGGTGAGGAGTGGGTGAGGAGGGGAGTATGCACGAAGGGTATCCAAGAAGGTAACTGGCTTCATTGCTATACTTAGTCACTCAGTCGAGTCTGACTCTTTGTGACCCCACGAACTGTAGCCCTCCAGACTCCTCTGTCCACGGAATTCTCCAGGCAAGAATACTGGAGTGGGTTGCCATGCTCTCCGCCAGGCAATCTTCCCAACCCAGGGATCGAACCCAGGTCTCCCTCACTGCAGGTGTTCTTTACTTTCTGAGCCAGCAGGGAAGTCCTCATTCCTATGTGACTATCTGCAAAAAAAAAAAAAAGCCTTTGAATACAGGTTAATGAAAGTGACTATAGTTTTAATACAAATTTAAATAAACATTAAGATAAAAATGATTATGGGTCATATAATTAGTAGTCTGAATTAGCAGTTCTTGTTACATAATATTTTTAAATGACCTGACTTTAATTTTAACATTATATTTTAATGCTGTAATTTTCTTTTCCTAAAATAAAATTTTAAAGGAAAGACAGCTTTAACTGTTTTGTGTTACTCATTTCTAGAAGTTGTTTTACATACTGAATTTATTTGAAGTAGGGTTGCATATATAATACAGGGCGATTATTTCTTTTTTTTTTTTTTAACTTACAAAAATTTTTTTCCAAACACATGCTTTTTCAGAAATCCATGAGTACAGATTTATGTGCCTTCTACTCATCTTTGGCGGAGAAGGCAATGGCAACCCACTCCAGTACTCTTGCCTGGAAAATCCCATGGACGGAGGAGCCTGGTGGGCTGCCATCTATGGGGTCATACAGAGTCAGACACAACTGAAGCAACTTGGCAGCAGCACTCATCTTTGGGCTTCCCTGGGGCTCATTAGTAGAGAATTCGCCTGCCACTGCAGGAGACACAGGTTCAATCCCTGGGTAGGGAAGATCCCCTGGAAAAGGAAATGGCAACCCACTTCTTTCTTTTTCTTCATCTATTTTTTTGGGGGTGGAGGTATTACTTAAATTTTTTTAATATATAAAGCATATGTGCATTGATGAGTGGTCATTCAGCCATGCCCAGTTCTTTGTGACCCAAAAGACTGTAGCCCACCAGGCTCCTCTGTCCATAGAATTTTCCAGGCAAGACTACTGCAGTGAGTTGCCATTTTCTTCTCTAGGGGATCTTCTAGACCTAAGGATCGAACGCTCATCTCCTGTGTCTCTTGCAATGGCAGGGGGATTCTTTACCACTGAGCCACCTGGGAAGCCTATAAAGAATATGCATAAATTAATATGTATAAAACTATCATGCATATGAAGATATTTAATATACAGCTTGGAATCAGAGGAAGCACGAGATAGCAGTGAGTGCAGGCACCTCCTTTCACACATGAATACCATATCTGCTACTCACCACCATGTGACAGGCTGAAAAGTGATTTTAAATACAAGTTGCTTCAAAAGATGGAAAGTACAAACATGACTAAAAAACTTAAAAGGAAGCAAACAGTACAGCAGAATAATAAATATTCAGGAAATCGGGTTCTATGAGTAACTCAGCCACTAAATAGCTAAACATCTTGACTGTCACTTAACCTCTCTGGATCTGTCTTCTCACTTGTTAATGAAAAGGTTGGCTACCTCTCAAGTTTAGGAGTAGGAATTCTTAAATATTCTACAATATAAAATGGTTTTATAAAGTAATAAACTGTTGAAAGGGGAAGACAAATCCTACCCAGCTCCCTCTTTTAACACAAACAGTAACAAAAATAATGAAATGGTATTTGTACCTTACTTCATATTAGTTAACAAGAAAAACATTTTTACATGTGTCTTCTCTGACAGGTAAATTAAAAATTATGTCCTTCTATTAACTGCACTACAACAACTTTAGTTTCTTCAACCCTAACCAATAAATGCTATGCTTATAACAAAGTTCTTTTAGTAAAATTAATGGAGTAGTGGTTCAAGATGGCACAGTGGAACCTTAACATTTTTCTCTCCCTCCCTCTGAAATTCCATTCAGAGATGGTAAAGAAAGAAAGTGAAAGTCGCTCAGCTGTGTCTGACTCTTTGTGACCCCAAGGCTTCTCCAGGCCAGAATACTGGACTGGGCAGCCGTTCTCTTCTCCAGGGGATCTTTCCAACCTAGGGATGAAACCTGGGTCTCCTGCATTGCAGGCACATTCTTTACCTGCTGAGCCCTCAGGGAAGCCCAAGAATAATGGAGTGGGTAGCCTATCCCTTCTCTAGAGGATCTTCTCAACCCAGGAATTGAACCAGGGTCTCCTGCATTGCAGGCAGATTCTTTACCAGCTGAGCTCCTAGGGAAGCCCAATGATGGTAAAAGAATGAACAAAAAAATTACAAACTGCCAATATTAAAGAGAACAGAATGGAGACAAAAAGTATGCAAGAAATTTAAACAACTTTCTAGTGGACCAAAAGCATGCAGAAGGGTGATAACTAGTGAAGGAGAGTGAAAGAAACTGCAGCTAAAAATACACAGAAGGAAGAACCTATGAAAACAAGCCAATCTATTCTGAAGAATCCCATAAAGGCACAGGACTCCATCATGCCAGGAATTATAGAAAGCTGGAATGAGAAGCGAGGCTGAAAACAAGTGGAATAATTAAAAGAATATAGTCAGGGAAGGCAATTTTCTGTCCAGCACAGAACATTTGACAGAAAGGCCACGTGCACCACACCTAGAAATAAGGTGTTTATTGCCCTGGCAAAATAAATACATTTTTTCTCTTCTCTAAAAAAAATAATTAAATAAATAAATGCTCTAGAGAAATAAGTCTGGAGAGCTGATTATGCAGCAACAGGTAACTCAGTCCATCAGGAAAGAAAAGAATCAAAATGACAGCTGTCTGGCAAGGCATGAGCAGTTGGTAAGGCCTGGAGTAGGAGCACAGGCTCCTCAAGGCTCTGAGGTTGGACTGTGTGGCTCAAGTCCTGACGGTCCGCTCACCTGCTCTGCGGTTGGGGCAATATACTTAGACTCTCTGTGCTACTGTTTACTCACATATAAAAGGGGGTTAATAATTATGCCTATTTCACAGGGCTGTTATGAGGATTAAATAAATAGCCACATGTAAAGCTCTCAAAATATGCCTCTGGTAGGACCATCACCCCCTAAAATGTAGCTTAAAAAAAAGCTAATCAATTCATTATAGACCCAGTCATCACTGGGGCTTCCTGGGTGGTTCAGATGTTAAAAGAATCTGCCTGCAATGCAGGAGACCCAGGTTTGATCCCTGGGTTGGAAAGATCCCCTGGAGGAGGGCATGGCAACCCACTCCAGTATTCTTGCCTAGAGAACCCCACGGACAGAGGAACCTGACAGGCTACAGTTTAAAGGGTTGCAAAGAGTCGGACACAACTGAAGCAACTTAGCACTCATGCACAGGCAGAGATTCAGATACAATATATTAGCTTAAGTGGCTGGAAGAGGCTTTTAATAGCTTGCTTGGGGGACTGAATGAAACCTGGACCCAATGACAGACTATACTAGATGAAGTTGAAATACCAGAACTTCCTTAGTATACCATTGAGAAAGGTGTTCAAAGGCTAGAAGAGAATATAACATTAGGATGGATTTATTATTTATGATCTGTTCACCACCTCTTATTATGGTCCCAGGAGGATCTATAAGATACATACTTTACCAAGACTAAGAGAAACACCTTTGAGAAGGGAGTCCCAGCATTTCTGAGAGCCATGTGGTAGCTGTTCTCCATAGGCCAGGACTAACAGTGAGAACCGCTGCCAACAAGAGCTCCCTGAACTCAATGGGAAAATGAGATTCTTTAGTGGCAGGAGTCAGGTCAGCACTTCTTAGCCAACAACATGATGGGCATGGTTATCATAATGCTGCAGAGCCTAACAACCTGTAGAGTTTTCTGGTACTGGCTGGTTGGTTATGGTGTCCTTAGAAATAAAACAGATGGGAAAACTCTAATTCTAGAGAACAAAAGTCTGATTTGAATCACCACATATGAAACTCACGGCCCCTCAACCAATTCCCTTGAACCAATTCCCTTGAACCAATTCCCTTGAACCAATTCCCAGACATCAAGCTTTTCAAATAAAAAGGAGGTTGTGTCCCCTTGCGGAAGGATGCTATTACCAAACCCGAAATCTGGACCACCAATCTTCCTTCCAGCTTTCCCAAAGGGGTCTGTGGCTATTTACCAGAACTGAGGGAGGAGAAATTAGCAGACTTATCAGAGATAATCTGAACTGACACTAACTCTTCCAGAACAAATTCAGTGCCAGTCAGAACAAGGGCTTATGGAGATTGCATGATAAATGGAGTTTTAGCTCAGATCTATCTCATGAACCTGCTCTATGGTTATTCTCCCTAGAATGCACAACTGGAACATGTATAGTCAGCCACTGGCAGGATCTCCACACCGGTTCCTTGATCTGTGGAGTGAAGGCTATTAGAGTAGGAATGGCCAAGTGAGAACTTCCGCTACCTACCAAAGAAGTAAGTCAAAGGCAAAATACCACCTTCCTAGGGCACTGCAGCAGTCAGCACCTCTGTCAAGGACCTGGAAGATGCAGGGTAGTGACTCCTACCACATCCGCATTCAACTTGCCTACGAGGCCCTGAAGAAAACAGACAGGTCTTCCAGAAGGACAATTTATTGTCATAAACTTAATCAAGGGGTAACTCCAATTGCAGCTGTTGTTCCAGATGTGATTTCATGGCTGGAGTAAATTAAAATATCCCTCAGCACCTGGCATGCAATAATTATCTAACAAATGCTTTCTTTTTCTAGACCTGTTAGTAAAGATGATATACCTCGGGGTTACATTAACTCTCTAGCTCTATGCCACAGTCTAGTTTACATAGACTCTGAAGGCCACTCCATTCCACAGGACAGTATGCTACTCCATTACACACACTGACTTGACCTGGAAGCAGAAAACTGCAACTACTCTCGACACATGGTAAGACACCTCTATGCCAGAGGGTGGGAAATGAATCTCACAAAAATGCTGGGCCTTGGTTGAAATTCCCAGGGGGCCACAGGTCTGGGCTATGTCGAGATATCCTTTCCTACCACAAAGAAGCTCAGTGCTTAATGGGTCTCTTTGATTTTTGGAGGCAACAAATACTTCATATGGACATGTTTCTTCAATTCTTTTAACAAATAACCCAAAAAGCTGCCAGTGTTGAGTGGGGCCCAGAACAAGCTAAGACTCTGCAAGAGGTGCAAGTCATCAGGCAAGCTCTTCCACTACTTGAGTTTTATAACCTGGCAGACGTGATGCTTGCAGCACAGAGATGGACAACGAGTATTCTGAGAGGTCTCTATGAGTAGCGTATGCAGAACTAGCGTAGCCCTGAATGACAGCAGTAGAGGGCTCTGAGCAGGGCACTTGAAGGATTATCTTTCTGCAAAGACAGATGGCCTAAAGTGAGGACCAAAAATGATTTGTGTCAAGTGACTAATGATTGTGCTGGATGGTCAGAGATTTAGCAGAAACAGGATTGGGAAATATGTGACAAGAAGGTCTGGGAAGAGGGATGGTATGGGGAGGGAGGAGGGAGGAGGGTTCAGGATGGGGAACACATGTATACCTGTGGTGGATTCATTTTGATATATGGCAAAACCAATACAACATTGTAAAGTTAAAAAAAAAAAAAAAAAAGAGAGAGATAGGAAGACAGATCTCTCTCAAACAGGCACAGAGTGAAAAAATAAATGAGTCACACGTGAATAATTTCTTCAGCAGAGAAGAATCTTAATAAGCAAGGGACAAGACAGCTAGTCATGTGGAGTCAGTCAACCTCTCTCCCTGATACTCTTGCCCACCTCCCCAGTGGGTTCAAGAACAAAGTTTCCATGACAGCAGGGATGTGCTTCTGTCTTGGGGGTAGGAAGAGTATCTCAACATGGCCCAGACCACTGGCCAACTAGAAATTTTACCAGCTGCTAGGCCCCTGAATTTCTGTGGTATGGAACTTGTGCATAGATTCGGGAATACTGACTTCCATTCACCCTGTGAGTAGTGATCTGGCTATAGTCACTGCTAAATGACCAATCTACCATGGCAGAAACCAATACTAAGCTTCCAAGACAGTATGATTCCCTGGGAGCATCGGCCAGCCACCTGGTAGCAAATTGGCGACATAGGACTATTTGAAATGGAAAGGGCAGTGATATATTTATCACTGGAATGGACATTTATTCTGAATATGGATTTGCCTTCCCTGCCCACAAAGCTTCTACCAAAACCACCATTCATGAACTTACAGATTCTCATGTTCATTGTCATGGTATTCCAAATAGCATTATTTCTAACTAAAAAAATCATTAATTATGTGGGATAATGGGGTCACGCTTATGGACTTCACTGGGCTGACTAGTGCTGGACCTGGCAGACTACTGAAATGCAACTTCTCTTTAAATTAAATTTTCTATTTTGAGACCATTGTAAATTCACATGCAATTGCAAGAAATAATACATGGAGAGCTCCTACAATGTTTATCAGTTCTCCCAATGGTAATATCTTGTAAATCACAGTATATTACAACCAGGAAAGTGACATTGATGTAATCCATCAATAGTATTCAGATTTCACCAGTTTCAGGTGTAATCATTTGTGTGTATATTTAGTTCTATATACTTTTATCATATGTGAAGGTTCACATATACACCACCAGAGTCAAGTCACAGGATGTTCCATCACCACGACGATCCCTTGTGCTGTCCTTCCACTCCTTATCTCCCTTCTGCCCTATCCTAACTCTTAGCAACCATATATCTGTTCCCCATCTCAGTAATTACACTATTTCAATAATGTCATATAAACAGAATCACAAAGTATGTAACTCCTTGGGATTGGCTTTTTTCACAAAGCATAACTCACTTGAGAGCAATTCAAGTTGCTGTATGTATCAATCACTGGTTCCTCTTTACTGCTGAGTCATATTCCACAAGATAGATATACCACGTTATGTTTAACCATTGACCAGTTGAAGGACATCTGGGCTGTTTTCAGTTTTTGGCTATAATAAATAAATAAATCTCCTATGGCCACTTCTGTGTAAGTTTTTATATGAACATAAGTTTTCATTTCTCTGGGATACACATCCTCTGCTCCAGTGTGCATTTATCTCCTTTGGGAGGATGTGACCATCTCAACCTGAGTAGCTGGTCAGAGGCCAGAGGACTTGAGTCGCTGACTTCTGGACTGGGCGTCTATCACTCCACGTTTGCCAGCTGACAATAGCAGAGTGCCCCAAGGTTTACAAAGAGAGGGAGAAGACAAATGGGATAATCACCGTTTAATTTTATTCCTAAATCCCTACAAACCAGGCTCCACTCAAATGCTATTGCTTTCTTTACTTCCTGTTATTTAATGCCAACAGATAAAAACAAACTTAAGCATCATAATCACATTAGAAAAATTAATCACAAGAAAAATCTTAATAAAACCTTTAAAAGTAAAAACAAAATAAAGGAAAATCCAAACATATTAGAAGAAAGTGAGATGTCTAAGTAAAAATAAGAGTTAGGAAAGAGACATAATAAGTGAAAGCTAATGCTGACTTGGGAAATCATAGGAGTCTGATTGTATATGATCAGAGCATATTACCACCCAAGAAACAGAATACATACAGAATATATTCATCTTTTCTTTTAGGCAATGGCACCCCACTCCAGCACTCTTGCCTGGAAAATCCCATGGACGGAGGAGCCTAATGGGCCGAAGTCCATGGGGTCGCTAAGAGTCAGACACGACTGAGCTACTTCACTTTCACTTTTCACTTTCATGCATTGGAGAAGGAAATGGCAACCCACTCCAGTGTTCTTGCCTGGAGAATCCCAGGGACGGGGGAGCCTGGTGGGCTGCCGTCTATGGGGTCGCACAGAGTTGGACACGACTGAAGCGACTTAGCAGCAACAGCAGCAGCAGTACTATTTATATCAATATGTATATTACAGCTGTTGATAAAAACCTACTTTCCTTAGAGATTTATATCTACCTCAATACACTCTTTCATTGTTATTATATTAACTGGTGATTTCCTCTAAACCTGCTTTGAAAATGTTTTACTCTACTATGAAACTAAATATTTCAGAAGGCTTGTATTACTAACTTGGAGATAATTCTCCTAGAATTCTATAATGTAAAAATCAGGGAATACTATGGTTAAAACCAGAAATGTTTTGCTTCATTTCTTTATATATTAGTTTTTAAAACATTGGTGTAATTTTTTAAGTTGTCAATATAAAACTAGTGAGAAAACAAAGGGGTAAATAAAGCTGTATGAGTATTGCCAGTATATGAATTTAGAAGACTTATATTAAAAATAAGACAACTGAAACCAATCCTTCAAATAAGCTATTTTGGGATTTTTCAGTATTCTGAAAAGACAAAATATCTGATTTAAATATTCGGTTGGAATATTCCATCATTTTGAAATAAAAAATACCAATAAGAAATATTCATGAAAAATTTTAAAAATATTTACATAAAATCTATCTAATATATTGCTAAAATGAAACTATAAAGTGTATTATAACATCAGTATTCTACATAAATCAGCTAAAATAGTTACTCATCATCCTAAAACAATAAAATGTTCTGTGCGGCCTTAAAAATTCTTGCAACCCATTTTCTCAACGTGCTGTAAAGTAACATGCCACCCTCTACTGTTAAGAAACAGTAACGTTCATAAAGCAGAAAACCAGTTTTTTGCTCAACTGTTGCCACCTGGTGGCTATAACATGGGTTTTTCACTACTCCACAGCTCCCAATCGGCTTAACAGGGTCTACAAATCTCTGTTCCCTAGAGGAAATGGCAACCCGCCCCCGCCCCCCGCCCCCTCCCCTCCAGTATCCTTGCCTGGAGAATCCCATGGACACAGGAGCCTGGCAGGCTACAGTGCATGGGGTTGCAAGAGTCGGACACGACTTGGCGACTAAACTACTACTATTACTAAGTGCCATAAGAGGGTTAAAGGTTTTAAAATATTTTTAAAAGGAAAAAGGCAATTGACTTTAAAAATGTAACATTTAGCAAATATTTACCAGGTCCTCTATACTAAGCGTGTGTTACGTTGGTTACAAAAATGAAAAGGACTTGGTCCCCATCCTACCAAAAATAAAACACTTTACAGAGACACATGAATATCTTAAAATAATGAACCAAGGAAAAGAGAAATGAATAAGTGAGCATGGACGAATAAATGGACTTTCAGGTCACTGAAACTTGAGATCACTTGAGATCGCTGAAATAGGCAATTCACATGAATTGTCCTTGATTAAATTCCCGCCTGCAGGGGAAAGTTCCTTTTAAGGATAACTTACTTGGTTCTTACTGAATATTTCGTATTTCTGAGGTGCACATATAGATATATGTGTCTACATTTTAAAGATAAGAATTTAACCATTGGGTACAAGGTTAACTTTCATTCATTCATATATATATATGTGTGTATGTGTTCACTTTCATATATATATATGTGTGTGTGTGTGTATGTGTATGTATGTATGTGTGTGTGTGTGTGTGTGTGTGTGTGTATATATACATATATATACTTTCCTGATGGCTCAGCAAGTAAAGAATCCGGCTGCAATACAGGAGACACAAAAGATGCAGGCTCAATTCCTGGGTTGGGAAGATTCCTGGGGGACGGCATGGTAACCCATTCCAGTATTCTTGCCTGGAGAATCCATGGACAAAGGAGCCTGGAGGGCTACAGTTCAATGGGTCGCAAAGAGTCAGACATGACTAAGTGCGCACACACACACACATTTTAATCAAAGCCCCTGGACTTTCAATATAAGTCTCACCTGGTTGGAGAGATGATAAAGGCCTAAAACAAGAGATAATTTCTACTACAGAATTTGTAGGCAGGGAAGCTAATTTTAGGGGGAAGAACAAAGGTAAAGATATCATGCTTTGTTTAGGGAACAGCTGGCTAAAATGTCTGGCTCCAAAAGCTATCTTTAAAGCAGAAACCATGTTACAAATTAAATCTTATATAGAACCCAATATATATAAAAATAAGCATAGTATTTTGGTGGTATAAGTACATTTTATCAGTTCAAATTCATAGAATTTACTTATTAAGTAAAAAACTGTGAACATGCAATTATTGATAAAAATTACAAACTAGTATCAGAAGTGAGGGATAACAATTTCTGTATTTTGACTGCCCAATACCAAGAAAATCTACTAATAATACCCCACATGTATAAGTGGGTGAGGAAACAGGCACTGTCACACACTGTAAGTGGGAGTGTGGTGCAGTGTGTATCTATCAAAACTCAAACTGCGTGTGTATACTTTTAGTCAGTATATATCCCGTATATATGGATAAGGGTGTGCTCAGTTGTGTCTGACTCTTTGCAACCCCATGGACTGTAGCCCACCAGGTTCCTCTGTTCATGGAATTTTCTAGGCAAGAATACTGAAGCAAGTTGCCATTTTCTACTCTAGGGGATCTTACTGACCCAGGGATTGAACTGGCGTCTCCACCATCTTCTGCATTGGCAGGTGGATTCCTTACCACTGAGCCACCTGGTGGCTAAGTCATGTCCAGTTCTTTGCAATTCCAAGGACTGTAGCCACATCAGACTCTGACAGTGGGATTTCCCAGGCAGGACTAAAGGAGTGGGTTGCCATTTCCTTCTCCAGGGGTTCTTTCCCATCCAGGAATTAAACCCCCATCTCCTGTATTGGCAGGCAGAATGACAGAAGAATCATAATTCAAAGCAAGATCGTCTGAATCAAGAAGTTTCATTCTTAAACATTAAGGATGTAGTTTAAAAACCTGCATGTTTTTAAGTATATCTGTATATATAATTAACTTATATTCATATATGCATACATAAAATCTCTAGTAGTATGCATTTATAAAAATACACATTCCAGCTTTGAGAAAATGAGGGAAAGGAGGCTTTTATATGCACTTAGTAACCTTCAATGCTATTTATTTTCTCCCTTCACAACATCACTTTTATACTTTACAATTTTTTTTCAAAAATCCTGATCACACAATCAGATCAGATCAGATCAGATCAGTTGCTCAATTATGTCCGACTCTTTGCAACCCCATGAATCGCAGCACGCCAGGCCTCCCTGTCCATCACCAACTCCCCGAGTTCACTCAGACTCACGTCCATCGAGTAAGTGATGCCATCCAGCCATCTCATGCTCTGTCGTCCCCTTCTCCTCCTGCCCCCAATCCCTCCCAGCATCAGAGTCTTTTCCAATGAGTCAACTCTTCACATGAGGTGGCCAAAGTACTGGAGTTTCAGCTTTAGCATCATTCCTTCCAAAGAAATCCCAGGGCTGATTGCCTTCAGAATGGACTAGTTGGATTTCCTTGCAGTCCAAGGGACTCTCAAGAGTCTTCTCCAACACCACAGTTCAAAAGCATCAGTTCTTCGGCGCTCAGCCTTCTTCACAGTCCAACTCTCACATCCATACATGACCACAGGAAAAACCATAGCCTTGACTAGACGAACCTTTGTTGGCAAAGTAATGTCTCTGCTTTTGAATATGCTATCTAGGTTGGTCATAACTTTCCTTCCAAGGAGTAAGCGTCTTTTAATTTCATGGCTGCAGTCACCATCTGTAGTGATTTTGGAATCCAGAAAAATAAAGTCTGACACTGTTTCCACTGTTTCCCCATCTATTTCCCATGAAGTGATGGGACCGGATGCCATGATCTTCGTTTTCTGAATGTTGAGCTTTAAGCCAACTTTTTCACTCTCCACTTTCACTTTCATCAAGAGGCTTTTGAGTTCCTCTTCACTTTCTGCCATAAGGGTGGTGTCATCTGCATTATCTGAGGTTATTGATATTTCTCCTGGCAATCTTGATTCCAGCTGTGTTTCTTCCAGTCCAGTGTTTCTCATGATGTAGTCTGCATAGAAGTTAAATAAACAGGGTGACAATATACAGCCTTGACGAACTCCTTTTCCTATTTGGAACCAGTCTG
>NW_011495050.1:803256-811155 GCF_000754665.1 Bison bison bison
TCCTTTGGTATCTCTGATTTTCTTGAAGAGATCCCTAGTCTTTCCCATTCTGTTGTTTTCCTCTATTTCTTTGCATTGATCGCTGAAGGAGGCTTTCTTATCTCTTCTTGCTGTTCTTTGGAACTCTGCATTCAGATGTTTATATCTTTCCTTTTCTCCTTTGCTTTTCGCTTCTCTTCTTTTCACAGCTATTTGTAAGGCCTCCCAAGACAGCCATTTTGCTTTTTTGCATTTCTTTTCCATGGGGATGGTCTGGATCCCTGTCTCCTGTACAATGTCATGAACCTCATTCCGTAGCTCATCAGGCACTCTATCTATTAGATCTAGGCCCTTAAATCTATTTCTCACTTCCACTGTATTATCATAAGGGATTTGATTTAGGTCATACCTGAATGGCCTAGTGGTTTTCCCTACTTTCTTCAATTTAAGTCTGAATTTGGCAATAAGGAGTTCATGATCTGAGCCACAGTCAGCTCCTGGTCTTGTTTTTGCTGACTGTATAGAGCTTCTCCATCTTTGGCTGCAAAGAATATAATCAATCTGTTTTCGGTGTTGACCATCTGGTGATGTTCACATACAGAGTCTTCTCTTGTGTTGTTGGAAGAGGGTGTTTGTTATGACCAGTGCATTTTCTTGGCAAAACTCTATTAGTCTTTCCCCTGCTTCATTCCGTATTCCAAGGCCAAATTTGCCTGTTACACCAGGTGTTTCTTGACTTCCTACTTTTGCATTCCAGTCCCCTATAATGAAAAGGACATCTTTTTTGGGTGTTAGTTCTAAAAGGTCTTGTAGGTCTTCATAGAACCGTTCAACTTCACACAATAAAGACAAACTTTATTCATCTTGTAATGTCAGGATACTCTGCAATTAAATGGTTCCAGAAATTTCGAAGAGCGAAATGATTTTTCACAAAATCGAATCTTTACACCAATACCTATCAATTACTCATAGTCTTCATCATAAATATATCAGAAAAATACTGAATACCTCCAATAGCAGCAGTTGCTGCTGCTGCTAAGTCGCTTCAGTCCTGTCCGACACTAAAATAAAACTAACGTGGTATGTTCGGTTTTCTTATTACTCTGACGATTGTTCTTGCTCTGTTTTATTCTGGACTAGCACGTTTTATTAACATGCTCAAGCCTGTGCTATCCTCACTTGTTCAACTGTTTGTGAGCAGTCACACAGAAATCTCAATTCAAAGACTGCCCAGGCTGTCTTGAAGTTCAAATGTGCACTGTGCGTTCTATTCCTTCATTCACGCATCTGGCAAACACGGAGTGCCCACTAAGAGTCAAGCACTGTGCAGTTTTCTGTAACCCAGGACACTACCTGTCTGTGAACTGTTTGGGACTGGTTCCCAGGGGGCTAAGTACAGAAATTGGGAGTTTACTTTTATACAGTTTAATACTGCCAACTTCATGTCTGCTAGCTCTAAAAAATCTAATTTGTTTTTCTGCCTATTTCTTCCATTTCACCTATCTAATAATTTCATCGTATTTTACAGAATTATTGCCTGGGGCAGATGGATTTTTTTTTTTAAGGTCATTTACAGAAAAAGTGAAGTACTGATAGGTTAAATTACTTGCTTAACTTCATAATGACACTTATTCTGTCATTTACCTATCCACTGAATTAAGAAATATTTCTGAAGAGCCTGGGACACCAGACACTAAGTTCCACGCTGCAGCTACTGTGCACAAGAGAAGCCGAGAGCCCAGCCTCTTCCAGCTGAGTCCCACTCGGAGTCCCAGGAGTCGCCCTAGACGCGCCGCCGGCAGCTCTCGCTGCTGGTTTCCCTTATAGCATTCAATTCAGAAGACGCGTGCAAAGGAGTGTGGACAATGCAGGCCCAACATGTAGATACCATACTGAAGTACAACAAACCGAGGAAGAACACGACCACACGCTATTCCAAGCGACCAGCCCAAACTCTACTTCCTACGCTGGGCCCCGCCCCCGGCTCCGCCTCTCGGTCTCACCCAACTTCGCCGGGCCCAACAACGACGTCAAGCTCCGCCCTGCCTCCGGCTCCATCGTGACTCCTCCTCCCACCCCGCCTGCGGGCTCCGGCCCCAACTCCGACCCCGCCCGCCAACGAGCGCCAGGCTTAGCTCTCGCGACTCACCCTCGTCCGGGCGAGCCCCCCCTTCCGCTGCAGCTCCGAGTGCCGCTCCAAAGCGCTTGCGAAGCCGCCTGGGCGCGGCCTAGGCTCCGTAGAATTAGAACTCTCGCTTCCGGAGCCACTCTCAGTACCTGCTCCTCGACAGGATCGAGAAAAGAGAAACACTCGCAGAAAATGACTCTCGGCAGTCACGGCACGGGTCCGACACAGCGCCGCCATGACGGATCCGCGACCTCTGACCTTTGGCTTCTCCGCAAGCGCGCAGGTCGCGGGGCGGAGCAACGAGGGGCCGCCTATTGCAGAGCCCTGTGGGCGGTGGGCGTGTCCTGGTCGGTGGTGGGGCCAAGTGTGGGTCGAGAGAGCTTTGGGTTGGTGGATAAAATCCTTGATGGCTAGCAGCCATCCCCTGCTAGCAGCGGCCCGCTAAGTTTTGCCTGGAAAGCGGTCTGACTCGTAGCAATTTCGCCCTCCCAAGTACCCCTTGGGCCTTGTGCTGCTCTAAATTCTGGTAATGTGACACTTGCTGCCCCCGCCTCCCGCGTCCTTCCCCAGAATGTCCGAAGGTTCTTACCCTCACCGCTCTTCAGGACTTCGCTCAACTGCGAGGTTCTCCTTGGCTATCTGATGTAGAATTGGAACTCCAAATACTATCGGACCCCCGCCACTTAACACTTATTAATATGCCATGTAGTTTACTTACAGTAATTGTGCTTAGCGTGTGCTCTGAATTTATGAACTCTATGAGGGCAGGAATTGTGCTGTTGAATCCCTGACAGCGAGCACATGGTAGGGCTTAAACATTTGGGTTCCAAGTGTGTCCTTCTTTGCCTATTCTGTGGTCAGCCCAGCCATGTTACAAAAATACTAATTTGAGACGTTTTGGGTCTCCTCTGGCTGCAATCCCTTCTCTTAGGGAGTAAGTTCATAATGCCTAACTATGCACTACCCAGAGGACCCACGCTCACTTATGATTTTCTGCCTTCCAGCGCCATGTTAATTGCCAGAATTTGCCCACTTTCTTCAAAACTGAGATGAACACCATAGATGTGTTAATGAATTAAGCTGTCCATCCTTCTACCCAGCATTTTTATAATAATACACAATTATTTACTTCAGCAAGCACTGTTCCATCACATTTGCAAGTACTTTGAGGGGAGGAATTTTTATGTATGACCCCAGACCCTATTTTAATAATGCTTTTGACTGTAAGACTTTTGGTTTTGGCCAGGCCAGGCATCTTGTAGGGAGCTTATTTCCCTGACCAGGGACTGAACCCTGAACTGGACAGTGGAAGCTCAGACTCCCAGCCAGTGGACCCATCAGAGAATTCCCAATAATGCTTTTGACTATGGATTTTAAAACTCTGATATTCTCATCAATTGTGTAGACAGTAGAAAGAACACAAGAAGTGGACTAACCTTTGTTGTTCAGTCACTTAGTCGAGGTCTGACTCTATGACCCCATGGACTGCAGCACACCAGGCTGCCCTGTCCATCACCATCTCCAGACCTTACTCAAACTCAAGAAGCTGAAGTTGAATGGTTCTATGAAAATCTATAAGACCTCCTAGAACTAACATCAAAAAAAGATGTCCTTTTCATCATAGGCAATGCCAAAGAATGCTCAAACTACCACACAGTTGCACTCATCTCACATGCTAGTAAATTAATGTTCAAAATTCTCCAAGCCAGGCTTCAGCAATACATGAACCGTGAACTTCCAAATGTTCCAGCTGGTTTTAGAAAAGGCAGAGGAAGCAGAGATCAAATTGCCAACATCCGATGGATCATCAAAAAAGCAAGAGTTCCAGAAAAACATCTATTTGTGCTTTATTGACTATGCCAAAGCTTTTGACTGTGTGGATCACAATAAACTGTGGACAATTCTGAAAGAGATGGGAATACCAGACCACCTGACCTGCCTCTTGAGAAATGTGTATGCAGATCAGGAAGCAAGTCAGAACTGGGCATGGAAGAACAGACTTGTTCCAAATAGGAAAAAGAGTATGTCAAGGGTGTATATTGTCACCCTGCTTATTTAACTTATTTGCAGAGTACATCATGAGAAACACTGGGCTGGATGAAGCACAAGCTGGAATCAAGATTGCCAGGAGAAATATCAATAACCTCAGATATGCAGATGACACCACCCTTTTGACGGAAAGTAAAGAACTGAAGAGCCTCTTGATGAAAGAGGAGAGTGAAAAAGTTGGCTTAAAGCTCAACATTCAGAAAACTAAGATCATGGCATCTGGTCCCATCACTTCATGGCAAACAGGTGGGGAAATGGTGGCTGATTTTATTTTTGGGGCCTCCAAAATCACTGCAAATGGTAACTGCAGCCATGAAATAAAAAGACGCTTACTCCTTGGAAGAAAAGCTATGACCAAAGTTGACAGCATATTAAAAAGCAGAGACATTACTTTGTCAACAAAGGTCCATCTAATCAAGGCTATGGTTCTTCTAGTGGTCATGTATGGATGTGAGAGTTGGACTATAAAGAAAGCTGAGCACTGAAGAATTGATGCTTTTGAACTGTGGTGTTGGAAAAGACTCTTGAGAGTCCTTTGGACTGCAAGGAGGTCCAACCAGTCCATCCTAAAGGAGATGAGTCCTGAGTGTTCATTGGAAGGACTGATGTTGAAACTGAAATTCCAATATTTTGACCACCTGATGTGAAGAACTGACCCTGATGCTGGGAAAGATTGAAGGCAGGAGGAGAAGGGGACAACAGAGGATGAGATAGTTGGATGGCGTCATTGACTCATTGGATGTGAGTTTGGGTAAACTCCTGGAGTTGGTGATGGACAGGGAGGCTTGGTGTGCTGTGGTTCATGGAGTTCCAAAGAGTTGGACATGACTGAGCAACTGAACTTCCATCATAGGGGACTGGAATGCAAAAGTAGGTAGTCAAGAGATACCTGGAGTAATAGGGAGGTTTGGCCTTGGAGTACCAAACAAAGCAGGGCAAAGGCTAACGAGTTTTGCCAAGAGAACGTGCTGATCATAGCAAACACCCTTTTCAACAACACAAGAGATGACTCTACACATGGACATCACCAGATGGTCAACACTGAAATCATATTGAGTCTGTTCTTTGTAGCTGAAAAAGCAGCTCTAGATAGTCAGCAAAAACAAGACTGGGAGCTGACTGTGGCTCATATCATGAATTCCTTACTGCCAAATTCAGACTTAAATTGAAGAAAGTAGGTAAAAATCACTAGGCTATTCAGGTATGACCTGAATCAAATCTCTTATGATTATACAGTGGAAGTGACAAATAGATTCTAGGGATTTGATCTGATAAGAGTGCCTGAAGAACTATGGATGGAGTTTCGTGACATTGTACAGGAGACAGGGATCAAGATCATCCCCAAGAAAAAGAAATGCAAAAAAGGCAAAATGGTTATCTGAGGAGGCCTTACGAATAGCTGAGAAAAGACGAGAAGCGAAAAGCAAAGGAGAAAAGGAAAGATATACTCATCTGAACGCAGAGTTCCAACGAATAGCAAGGAGAGATAAGAAAGCCTTCCTCAGTGATCAATGCAAAGAAATAGAGGAAAACAATTGAATGGGGAAGACTAGAGACCTCCTCAAGAAAATTAGAGATAGCAAGGAACTAACCTTAGAATAGTGCATAATTGTATGAATCACACATTACTAGCCACCTGTATGGCAAGCCTTAAATTCAGTAGAGAGCTTAAAGTAAATTCTGCTCTAGGTGAGTTCTCTCCTTTGGTACATAAACTGTTTATTTCCCTTGCCTCTTGATGAAGTCTTGCCTAAGACAGTTTTACATTACTTTCTAAGGCTATTGCTACTTCTGTTTCCCTTCAGGGGGAAAAAAAAAAAAGTAGTGAAAAGCTTTGGCCAGTGCTCTTAGTTCTAATTCAACCTCCAATCCTGATTGCAGGCGAGCAGTTTTTTTTTGTTGTTGTTGCTGATTTGGTTTCCTCACATACAACCAAGTTATTAGTCTCTATCTCAAGTTTAAGGAAGTGCTCTGTAAACTTAATCAGCATCTACAGAGCAAATGGGATCGCTAATATCCAGTGTCAGACTCTATTTTTTGGGCTCCAAAATCACTGCAGATGGTGACTGCAGCCATGAAATTAAAAGACGCTTACTCCTTGGAAGGAAAGTTATGACCAACCTAGATAGCATATTCAAAAGCAAAGACATTACTTTGCCAACAAAGGTTCGTCTAGTCAAGGCTATGGTTTTTCCAGTGGTCATGTATGGATGTGAGAGTTGGACTGTGAAGTAGGCTGAGCACCGAAGAATTGATGCTTTTGAACTGTGGTGTTGGAGAAGACTCTTAAGAGTCCCTTGGACTTCAAGGAGATCCAACCAGTCCATTCTGAAGATCAGCCCTGGGATTTCTTTGGAGGGAATGATGCTGAAGCTGAAACTCCAGTACTTTGGCCACCTCATGGGAAGAGTTGACTCATTGGAAAAGACTCTGATGCTGGGAGGGATTGGGGGCAGGAGAAGGGGACAACAGAGGATGAGATGGCTGGATGGCATTACTGACTCGATGGACGTGAGTCTCAGTGACCTCCGAGAGTTGGTAATGGACAGGGAGGCCTGGCGTGCTGCGATTCATGGGGTTGCAAAGAGTCGGACACGACTGAGCGACTAAACTGAACTGAACATCCCAGCTCAAAAAATGAATGGCTGTATTATATTCATGTCCTACCTTAGCCAGATGATAACTTCCTTTGTTTTGATAATGCATTTGGGGACAAATTCTGATGTTTTTAATGGATAAGTGTGTATCAACTAACTTCAAGCATGCCTAGTTCTCTGCCTTTGGCAGAGTAACAGAAGCATCAGGTAAGATACTGTCCTTCCCTATATCAGTGCCAACAGTAACATCGACCCTAATGGCACTATGTTAACATCACGGCCCCTTCTGATCCTCCTCCGATTCCTTGAACCACACCTTCCTTCTTGATTTATTAAAAATACAAGCTGTTTTTTTCCCATGTAGCTTGCAAATTGTTAGTATGCTTTGTAAAAATAGTAATGGCAGATGGCAAGTGAATAAAATATAATTCAAGCTCTTTGTCTGCTAGCTGTAATCTCATCTATAAAATCATGACAGCTCAACAGTCTTGAGTGATGAATTGAAGGAAGTGGGTGTGAAATGCCCATCACCTACTGAAAGCTCAAACAGTGACTACTAGTGGCTAGATGGAAGTCATCAGAAGGTGATTTAGAAGTTTATGCCTTTCAAACATGTAAGAAAATCTGGAAAAAAGGGCTAGTGATACACTGGCAAGACAGATGAGTATAACTGTAAAGATAAGTCCTTTCAACCATAGAGATGAATGCTATCATTAAGGAGATCCTGTAGAAGATGACAAGAGATGGGCCATAACATTTAAGGATTTGGAAGAAGAGAATGCCAGAGAATAGTCAAACAGGAAAATGAGAAAATAATTCCAGAAACCAAGGGGAAATTTTTCAAGCATGTTGGGATGGAGACTGTTAACAGTGAAAGTGGCCAGGCAGCATTTAAGTATGAAGTCCTGGCAGGTGATAGGCATGTGAGTTCTTTTGGCTCCTTTTAATTT
The DNA here is from genome assembly GCF_000754665.1 of Bison bison bison. Classification (NCBI taxonomy): domain Eukaryota; kingdom Metazoa; phylum Chordata; class Mammalia; order Artiodactyla; family Bovidae; genus Bison; species Bison bison. Next base: position 810,960 of record NW_011495050.1, read on the forward strand.
TGGTTCATTTTTATTTCAGAATCAGAACATGGAAACTGAAATCTATGGTTTGTAGGTTTACTTAAAAGTGATAATGCTTTCTTCAGATCAGATCAGATCAGTCGCTCAGTCACGTCTGACTCTTTACGACCCCATGAATCGCAGCATGCCAGGCCTCCCTGTCCATCACCAACTCCCGGAGTTCACTCAGACTCAC
>NW_011495050.1:811255-811852 GCF_000754665.1 Bison bison bison
AATCCCAGGGCTAATCTCCTTTAGAATTGACTGGTTGGATCTCCTTGCAGTCCAAGGGACTCTCAAGAGTCTTCTCCAACACCACAGTTCAAAAGCATCAATTCTTCGGCACTCAGCTTTCTTCACAGTCCAACTCTCACATCCATACATGACCACAGGAAAAACCATAGCCTTGACTAGACGAACCTTTGTTGGCAAAGTAATGTCTCTGCTTTTGAATATGTTATCTAGGTTGGTCATGACTTTTCTTCCAAGGAGTAAGCGTCTTTTAATTTCATGGCTGCAGTCACCATCTGTAGTGATTTTGGAGCCCAGAAAAATAAAGTCTGACACTGTTTCCACTGTTTCCCCATCTATTTCCCATGAAGTGATGGGACTGGATGCCATAATCTTCGTTTTCTGAATGTTGAGCATTAAGCCAACTTTTTCACTCTCCACTTTCACTTTCCTCAGGAGGCTTTTGTGTTCCTCTTCACTTTCAGCCATAAGGGTGGTGTCATCTGCATATTTGAGGTTATTGATATTTCTCCTGGCAATCTTGATTCCAGCTTGTGTTTCTTCCAGTCCAGTGTTTCTCATGATGTACTCTGCATAGAA
>NW_011495050.1:812432-862834 GCF_000754665.1 Bison bison bison
GGAAGTTCACAGTTCACATATTGCTGAAGCCTGGCTTGGAGAATTTTGAGCATTACTTTACTAGCGTGTGAGATGAGTGCAATTGTGCGGTAGTTTGAGCATTCTTTGGCATTGCCTTTCTTTGGGATTGGAATGAAAACAGACCTTTTCCAGTCCTGTGGCCACTGCTGAGTGCTTTCTTAGTAACTGAAAACTAAATGGTCTCTATAATTAATCCAGTTACAGTGGGACAGTTCACTAATTAATGGCCCAGTGTCTCTCCATTATGGATAAAAATCTGTTCTGTCATTTGGGTCTTAATATAAAGAAACATGCAATCCTTACATAGGACCTTATGCAGCATCTCTGGCACAAACTGAGCAAAAAGTCACTTACAAATGTCTTTGTGTAGTCAGCATGTAGCTTTTTTGTTTGATAAATTGATTCCATACAGCTACTGCTGGTTCTTTCTATACCCAGGATATGAGTATGGAGAGAAGTTGTATAATTAATGGATTTACCGCTTTCCTCAGCAGATAGATAATACATACAAAAGAACTCATGCCCAAATTATAGACTTTTTATTGTTTTCAAATACTATACAAAAAAAAAAAAATAAACAGTAGTATTTCTTCATTAACAGATCCAGAAATAGTCCAAATTCAACATTATTTTTTCCCCTCTATTTCAGTAGTTTGAATTACTATTAAAATAATCCAATGGTTTCTACTCTCTTCCTTGGATTCCTTTGGCTTCATAGGTGTAAGAATTCTTGCTTTATTTCCCACAAGCTCGATAAATTAAGGATATCCCTTTGTAAGAAGGGGATAATTTTAGGATTTGTTTTCTTCTATCACACTTCTTGAATCCTTAAGTATCTGAGCTCTCAGTCTTGTTGCTATGCTCTTCTAGTGTCAAACATGAAACACAGTAGAATAACCAGGATCCCTCTCTGGTGCTCTTAGTAATTACTGTGTTCTAAATTGCTTAAGTATCTGTGAATCTGTAATATTGGATCTTCCATAGAGACTACTTGGAATAAGATTTCTAGGTTGATGTGTATTTTTCTACATTTATCCTCCCTCTACTTTTTTGTTGCTTCTTTAGAGGCAGAGTGCTTTGCCATAGATTAAATCATTTCTAAATTAAGTTTAGGTAGATGTCTATAAAAGTGTTTCTCCATTTTCTTCTTTTACGACCATCACCAGTACCCACGTACACCCATCCCACCTTCCAACCCTACCTCTATCATTTCTCCCATAAAATAAAGAGATTTGAGGATATTTTGTTAAACTGAGGAAATCGCCATCTTCTCCATTTTGCCTTATTAAAAAGACAGTAACAGAGGAGGACATCCAAGAATCAGTGTGATGAAAGATGTGATAAAAGCAACTGAAAGACTAACTGGTTGAAAAAATAACTTACCAGCCTTATTGAGTAACCATAGTATCTCTTTAAAAAGACAAATGTATACACATGGATTCCTCTGGGACAATGCTTCAACAACCTTTGCCTTAAAGCGTTTGCAAGTAAATATGGTAGTCTGATACCATGAAGTAATGATATAAAGTAGATGGTAAAAAATTGCCTTTTTTTTTTTTAAAGCCTGGGTACCAGTTGATTATGTAATACAACAAGCTGTTTCCAGACCATTGGTCTCATAATAAATATTGGGACCTGTGCTACTGACACACAGAATTTATTAAGCTTTTCACATGTAATAGAGCAGAGTTTCAATTGCATCTGAAGTGCTCACAAAAGCTCCAGCAATCAAAAAGGGCAGCATGTTACTTCACAACAATCAACACTTGTAGCTTTTCAGATTTGGTTTTCATAAGATAATTTATCCCCAAGTAAATCTAGTCATGCTTTTAAAAAATGCTTTAGGTCACTCCAAACTTGGCAATTAACATTTGGCATAAACAATAATAAAACAATCACAACTTGATAAATCACAAATACAACATTGTAGGCCATAACCATACACAGCATAAGGAAAAGATAGTGATGATGAGTAAGTAACTAGTAGAGTTAATGAGAGTACCTTGGCCTCCATGCAGATACTTCCAGAGGCTTTGGTTCATTCAGCCCTGACACTCTGTTTTCAAAGCAGGGGGCAATGCCTACAGTATCATTTTGTAATTTCTAACAAACTGAAAACAAGTAAGTAGAAAATGATGAGTTGATTTTTATTAATGCATGAAATCCTCAGGAGTTATTACCAACCCCTTAGTATAAAAATTTTTCAAGTTATATTAGTCATATAACTTGGTGTGCTTATTTTAAATGCTGCTAAATGAATTAAATGAAGACAGCGTTTCCCCTAATGCGATTGATTTTAGCACTTTTCAGCTACCTAGATCTAAAAAAACTTTCAGGCTTTGGAACTGAACGTTTGAGGACAGTGTTCAAATTTCAACCTATTGATAATACAATATACTTGATTTAGAATGTTACCTTATAATTTCCTCCAAAACTAAAATTTTAATCTGGTGAAAAATAAGTAGCTATAAGTAGCATAATAACCATGACACTGAAATGGTTACTGTCACAGATGGTGATAAACAAAGGGCTCCACTCTCAGGTCACCTAGGATTTGAAATTACTGTACATAATGTCACTTACAAAACTATAAGAAACTGAATATAGAGAAGATTTACTTAGTCTGGTGTCTTCAGACACCCAAGATATAAGATACTTTATCCCCAAACGATACTCAAAAATATTTTGTGTAGCTGTTTAGTTCTTCCCTCGGAGGTAAAGAACATTTCGCCAAAACTTTTTTAATAAGCAGGATGCAGAGCATTTTAAAGAAGAGTCTAATCTAGGAATCAAATATACAGAGATTCAAAGAGGAAAAACAGAAACCTGTATAGAAGAAAAAGATCAAACTGGTAGCCCACACCCAGAGCAATTGTGTAAGCAATTATGATAACCCACGGCTTCTTATTTCATTCTAGTGAGGATCCCCAGGTACTAGATGTGTTTTCATCGTGACATTTACTAAATAAAGGGGCTGAAATGCACACTAAAGGGTGTTTCCCAGGAATAGAAGTGAAGATACTTTTACATTGTTCAACTCACAAGCTGTTTGGTCAAAGGAATATGTAAAGCTCAACAAAAGCACATCTGGTGGAAGTTCATGGCAATGAATGTTGACAAGATGTGCTTGGATCTCGCTTGCAGCATCTGGCAGTGAGCAGCAGAACAAAGGTGGGAGGCTCACGGGCCCTCCTGCGTCTGCTCTGGAATAGGCTCCGTGGTGGTAGCACTGGCGCTTGCAGTCGAATTCAAGACTTCTCCGAAATCACCACCAGCAGGCTTGTTTCCCCCGACTTTAGACTTTGAAAAGTTCAAAAAGGAAGAGACGTTATGAAACACACACTTCGCTGACTCTGCATAAAGTAACTCAAATCTTACTTTGAAGAAAAAATAAACCAGGAGCCCGAGAGCTCAGTGATTATTAGATTTGTACAGATTTAGTACTGTGGTCATGTTCCATGCAGTTTCATAGAAAAACTTAGGCAGTTTCCATGCTGAAAATATTCAAATTGGTAAATCTACCCCTTTACTTTCTCCCCCATCTGCTTATTGTTCTTCACAGGGAAATTTATCTTTATAAATATAGAATTAAATATAAAATATTATATAAATTTAAATATATTTAATATAAAATTTATAGAATTATATAAGGCCTGTTATGCTAAAGAATTTACTGAACTCTCTATATCTAGATAACATTTTGTGAAATATTATTGAGTAAAACAAAGGAAAGAAATACATGTATGTTTATAGAATTATTATTTAATATAAAATTTATAGAATTTTATAAGGCCTGTTATGCTAAAGAATCTACTGAACTCTCTCTATATCTAGATAACATTTTGTGAAATATTATTGAGTAAAACAAAGGAAAGAAATACATGTATGTTTCCCAGACACAGCATGATGCTCTTAGCTCAGTCGTGACTGGCCACAGACTCATTAACAGTTGGAATCTAGTTGAAATTTGCACTCTCATTCTTTTCGGCCTCCCATCCAAAATCTTTGAATTGTCTGAAAAATTGGCATGACTTGTATCCACTGTATGGTTGTTAAATTTATTAAAACATTCCTTAATTATAAGAAAATGTTAAGAAGACCTCTTGCAATTTATAAGTCTAAAATAGCTCCTCCCGCCACTGGTCCCTTCCCACTCCAAGGCCGTGAATGGCAGAAGCACCTCCCAGTCAGACTGCTTTGTTATCCTTGGTCCTTCCCCATCTTGTTCCCCATCCAGTCGATCACTAACTTTTTGTCTGTCACTTCTAAATTCTAAATATCTTTCGACTCCGTTCCATTGGCACTAGCTTGACTCATACTCCATCATCTTTGGCCTGATCACAACACCTTCCTCCCACCTTGTCTCCTTCTCCAGTCTCTCTCCCCTTAGTTCTGCAGGGCCAACACTGAATCTTTCTAAAATGCACAGAAGCATGTATGACTCGGATTGCTTAAAATCTTTCAGTGGCTTCTCACCTTTTCTTTAAGGTGGCCCACCTATCTAGCTCTGTCTCTTGCTTTATAACCTATAGCACAGTAAAGTTCCTCAAAGGGTCCCCAAAGCTTCAAACATTCCTTTCAACCTAAAGGCCTCCATGTACATTACTGCATCTTCAGAGAAGTCTCTCTGACCTTCCCTCCTGCCAAGGGTGGCAGAGTCCCACTGCTGATCCTCACTGCGCCCTTGACCTCCACTGTCCTAGTGCTTTGTTGTTGTTGTTGTTTAGTCACTAAGTCATTTCAAACTCTTTTGTGACCCCGTGGACTATAGCCCACCAGGCTCCTCTGTCCATGGGATTTTCCAGGCAAGAATACTGGAGTGGGTTGCCATTTCTTTCTCCATGGCATCTTTCAAACTTAGGGATCGAAACTGCGTCTCCTGCCTCTCCTGCGTTGCAAGTGGATTCTTTACCACTGAGCCACTTGGGAAGCCCTTACCCCCCCTTTATTTTCATTGGCCATTTGATTGCCTCAACATCTTCAGAAAGCGTCTGTGTCACTCTTGGTCACTGTGGTATTCCCAGTGCCCAATACTCATCTCCTGGTACATGGCAAATGCTCAAGAATCACAGTTAATGACTCAATCCACAACCTAAATGAAAGTACAAGTAGACCCCATGTTTAACTGAATATCAGTGTAAGTTAGGAAAAACTATATCCCAAGCATACAACTATATTTTACAGCTTCCTTTGTGATATTTGTCTAATACATTATATGCTTTTAAAAATTACATTTTTTAAAATCTGAATGGTGCCTAGTCATATTTCAAAAACTGATTTTATAGAGTCTGAATATACTCAGGAGGAGAGTACATAGTAATGACCTGGAAGTTTCTCCTCCTCTTCATTGTTAAAAGAACAGAGGCTGCCTGGTTTTCCAGCTAGTCATTTCAAAAACTAACACTCAGGGTAATTTCAAGGAGAGACTATGATATTCCTAAAATTTTGAGAACTGAATTAGAGTAAAACCTTGACTTCTTGGGATGCAATTTGTTTTCAAATACCTAAGTAGGAATTAACAAGAATAAAGCAGGCCTCTGGTACTGACCTAGAAGAATGACCATGATGTATTTTTTTGCTCATCAAATATTTATTAAGTAGCTGCAGTATGTCAAGGACTCTTCCAGGCCACTGAAAAGCATCAGTGAGCAAAAAGAACAGGGGCCTGAATTTGTGGATTCATTAAAGCATGCATGCTAGGGGCATTAAATGAACAAGTTGCAGGGCTGTGTGTACAGTGTGATTCCTTTTTGAAAAACACACATTTATGTAGAAAGAGAAAAGGTGGGAGTAGTGTTTCTATATGCAAGAAAAAAAGATCCAGCCTGTGATACAGTGTTTGGTTTTCTTTCTATTAGCATACCCTGATTCTGTAATTTTAAAAAGCTGTATTTAAAAAGAAATGACTCAATTACAATTCTGAAAGATAAAATATGATTATTTTAAAGCTGATATAGATGAAATACTTAAGATATCAGTATTATCTTAATACTTAAGTTACTAGTTTTAATTTGTTTTTTTTAATTTAATTTAATTTTTTTAAAATTTTATTAATTTGTTTTTATTACTTAAGATATTTTATTTTAAAGATATCCACCATAATTGCCAGAATTCGTTTTGGAAAAAATGAACATATGGGCTTCGTACAAACTCTGTGGAGAAGGTTGGACAGTGGATGGGAACAAAACATCATTTCTCATCACTTGTGATCCTTGATGATTTTATAGTTTCGAATATAATCTTGAAGGTAATGCAATTTACAAATTCATAAAGTTGATTATTATGGGCAAATGTCCACCTTCACCAAAATCAAAGCAATCAAAAAATAAAAGTGAATCATCAATGATCACCACAGCATTGTCATCATAATAAAAATGTCCAATAATTAAGGACTGAACAAACAATATCCATTATAAGGCTATGCAAGCAGCCATTAAACATAATATTGAAGAATATTTAATGATACCGAAAAATGTTTATGACTTATGGTTAATTCTTTTTTTTTTAAATATTTATTTGGCTGCATCAGGTCTTAGTTGTAGCATACAAGATCTTCCTTGTGTCATGCAGGGTCTTTCACTGTGGTGCACACACTCCCTAATTGCAATTCTTGGGCTTAGTTGCCCCACAGCATGTGGCATCTTAGTTCCCCACCCAGGAATCTAATCTACGTCCATTGCATTGCAAGGCAGATTCTTAACAACTGGACCACCAGGGAAGTCCCTGGTTAATTTTTTTTAAAGTGTAATAGTATAGTCCTACAACATATCACTGTTCCTGGGTTGTAGGACCATATTTTTATGTTTTATTCTTTGTGCTTTTCTATATTGTTTTTAATTTTCTACAATGAGATTTGTATTACATTTTGTCCAATTACAAAAGTATTTGAAGTGAATAATAAAAAAGCAGCACAAACTTCTGAAGTACTACTTTTAAAAATTACATGTTTCTTTTCAGCACTCATGCTGTCATACTACAATATATACTCAAAAAATTATATTAGGAGTATTTATCACCTTGGTTGGTTTAGTCGCTAAGTCATGTCCAACTCTTGCAACCCCATGGACTATAGCCTGCCAGGGTCCTCTGTCCATGGTATTCTCCAGGCAAGAATACTGGAGTGGGTTGCCATTTCCTTCTCCAATATATCACCTTAAATACCCATTAAAAGGTAAAGATTAAAGTTATTAAAGTTCTTTAAATATTTTTGAAAGGAAATTCTAATTTGAATAATCTACCCACAACAAAGAAAGTTCAGGCACCAAACAAGATAACAAAAAGACCCTGTTCTTTACTTGCCTTTAAGTTTTCAACCTTTTCTTCAAATGATTTGAAAGTTGGGGAGTTTCTATGGAGAGAAAAGAAAAATAATAAAATTACACACACGGAACAAAAATTTCAACAATTCAGAAAACATTATTAGTTGACTGTATTCCCCTTGGCCATTATTCTCAATCAGCAAAAGAACACATAAACCATATGTAACACCTGTACCATAGGCATACATACAAATGGTGTCTTATGATGTGAGATTATCAACTTCTGTTCTAAGATTTCTACAACAATCTTTTTGATTCTTTGAACGGAGCCAGTGTTAGACATACAGATAAAAATACATGTGTGAGAAGAGGGAACAAAGTCAGGTACAACAAGTCTATCACTTCCTCAACCAACTGGTCACCATATAAGAAAAAGCCACTGTTAGCTCAGTCTGACTTTGGTTAAAGTGCTACAGTCCAGAACTAATGTTTAAATTCATACGTTGCCTGGCAAGATTTCTACCTAAACCCACATCAGCTCAGCAGGACAAGCAAACCACAGGAGGTTCCACACCAGGGATCCTGGTTCCCAGGAGCAGCATAACAGGAGAAATAGAGACCAAAAGGAAGGGAGGGGCACGGAACTCGATTTGGCCACTTCACAAAGCTGCCCCAACTAACAGAGGCTCTCCAAGCCCACAGGAAGCCACTCCCGTGCCTTCACATCCATCCGCATTAGTTAGGGAGGGTCACAGTGCCCGTGTGTCGCTTTCACCTCGGTTTCCAAAGTTTTATACGATCCACCTGATCTCCAATATCCTTCCTGCTACCATGATGAAACAGGAGAAGAAGGAAAAATGGGCTTCCCCCTTCCTACCATCGTGACGGGCAGTCGGTCCCAAAGGGTGATCCCCAGACCAGCTGTATCAGTAGCCCTTGGGAAGTTGTTAGCAAAGCAAATTTTCAGGTCCCACCCCAGGCTTACAGAATCAGAAAGTCAACATGGGCCCACCAGGCAGGGACTTTTAACAAGCCCTCCAGGTAGTTCCAATGAACACTAAAGTTCAAGTCAAGCGTACATTGTTGAAAAATTCTCTGCCTCTACAGAGAGGTCAGGTGAGGTAGTAAAAGGTGCCACCTGCAAGTGCTTACTGATGAAAGAGGACACTAGAATGAGGTCTCAGTTGGTTCCAGATGTCCCAATGGGATGAAGGAAGTAGAAATGGGGATGATGAGAAAAAGGGAGACTGTAACTAAAGCTAATGTGAACAGCGGAGGTGGGCCACCTACATCCACGAAAAGAAAAGGTTGATCAGATAAGCAGTGTTCAATTTTTTTTTTAATTAAACAGATTCCAGAATGAAAAAATTTAACAGGTTTACAAAATAAAGTAGAAATAATAATTCCTTTTTAAAATCACAAACATTTAATGGATTTCTTACACCAGCCCAAAAACATTGGGAAGACCAACTGAAAGCTAGTAACAGTTTTCACAGCTTGTTTAGAGCAGACTTCTAGCTCCTACTTCAGAACATTCAAGAGAAACATCTGGATAAAAAGTAAGAAAGCATAAGACCAACTACATTTTGTGAAAATATACTTTACCTCATAGCAGGCATGCTAATTGAGTGTTGAATGGAGCGTATGCTAAGAGGCAGCATTAAAAAGAGACAGAAATGGAGTTAGTAAAGTGGCGATTAGATATTATAAAAAGCAAACAAAATTTAGTTTTCTAGAATCTTGTTCTTCTGGCACCATAAAAAATTACTTGCTTTTTGAGGTGGAGGGGATCAAAGTTAGCACAATGTAACTTTTATTCATGAGCCAATTTGATTCCAGTAGTTCATAATTCAGCTAATAAATCAACTTGGCATTTTTATAGCACTTTGAAAACTGTCGAGTGCTTTCACCAGTACCTGTAAGGCATCTGGCATCAAGCTCAAGAGTTAATAATTTATAGGTCACAGCAGAATCATAAATGGAACTTAGGTCTTTGAACTCCTAATCTAGTGCTCACCACCTCCCCTCAAAAGATGAAGCACACACATACAGGTACGTACACACACACACACACACACACACACACACAAGCAAGACCACTGAAGAGTTCCTGCAGCCATCATTCTCCCACACATTTGGTACCAGAACAGAAAGGTCTCAGAATCACTATTTGACAACTTCAAGTGACTTTAAAATGACATCACTTCTTAGTAGCAGTAGTCAGTTTTCTAGTAAGAAACCTGTACTTGCTCTTAATTAAACTAAATGTCCTTATAGGCCATTCAAATAAGATTTGCCCCCTGTCATTATACAACTTGCAGCTGTCAACACCCTTGAGCATACGCCTATTTGCATTCCCTTTCCTGACTGGTGGTGGGTACAAGCCCTATTACGCACAGCGCAGAATCAAGAGGAGGAGACGGGGAGTATAAAAAGGGAAGCAGGGCGCGATCACTGCCACTCCTTCGGGGTCAGCCTGCTCCCACGTCTTGGGAATGTACTATCCCCTCTGTTTAATAAAAGAACTGTAACTGAGCTGTAACCAGTCAGTCATTTCAAATCCTTGCTACATCGAGATAGGAACTGAGAAATCATTGAGATAGGAACTGAGAAATCCTGTCTGTGTGAGCTGTAATTAGTCTATTGTCCCAAATCTTTGTTACAATGAGACAAGAAATGAGAGAGAGAGAGAAATCGACCTGACATGAAGCTGCCTCTATTGTCACAGCCACCTTGCCAAAGCCACCTTCTACCATCAGTAGAGTTCCACCCACCAAAATTAATCTTCTGGTAATCTACAAATTGTTTAGACTGAATGAAAAGAAAAACAAAACTATTTGATACAATTAAGATTCTTATCCTGGGATTGTGTAATTAAAACACTAAGGCGCTAATCAGTTAGTGGTAGGCACTTGAGCTAAAAACTCATGGAGGCTTTGATGTTGAGGAAGATATTTTTGGGGAACAGGTAAAAGTTGTAAGAGTACAGAGGAAGCCAATTCCCAAAGAAAGATTTGCATATGAGCAGAGAGGAAGAGGAAAGGAAGGAGAGATGACCATGAAGAAAAGAGGGCTCAAGTGTGACAGAAAGGAGTTTCTTGGTTTCTTTGGGCTCTAGAAGCTACCTTGACTTCTAACAGCTTTCCAATCTGCAGGACTAATCTGGATGGGGCTGGGCTTGCTTCCTTTCCTTGTCTTGAATTACAAAACAACCTTCATTCTGTGCAACGCCTTTCCCTTTTTAGGTGAGCAAAGTCAGTCTTCTATTCCACTTAACCAAAAGACTCTTCACTAGAACATTTTGGCAGAAATAAATTCTGGCAAAAGAAAGTACATAATAGCTAAGCCAGTGATAAGTTGTTTGTCCACAGGACTCACACAGTGAATTCCATAGTATCAACAAAATGAGAAAATGGGTGAATGAAGTAAGTACAAATTCAGAAATGGACAGTTAATTCTGGTCATTGTCCCTAAGCATCTACATAAAAGATCATTTCCTCCAGTGGTCATCTGGTGTGTTCTGTGCCCCTTTAAACCAGGAGACAAGTTAGTTTAAAGGAACTAGGGCAAAGGCAGAGTGAGGAGAAAAATCATAAAAGCGAGTTAATTCTAGACGCATCAAATTGACTATGAAGTTAACATCCAGGGCAGAAGTCAATTCAGGATTATACTCCATAAGAAACAAGTCCTGATCATAAAAGTTGAAAAACTGAATTGTAAATGTCACCTGGAATTTTCAGGGGATGAAGAATTAAAACAGGAAAGCAGTGGGGAGCTATGCATGACTCATCAAGGGGTCCTCCCTGGATTAGGTAAGAGAAGGATGGCGGTGGAGCATCATTGAGAGGGGACATTAGGGGGACAGGGGAAACTGACCAACAGGGTAAACAGTTAGGAGAAAACTCAATAATGTTGGAAATACAGATAACTTTTAAAAAATATTTTGTTTTTACAACATTATCATAGAAAAGTACTGAGAGAAATGAGAGGCACTCCATATTAAGTGCCTAGCAGATGCCAAAGATGTTTGTGATATGACTTAAAGAATGTTAAAAACGATCTCTTTGAGAATACTAAGAAATAGTATAGCATCTCCTGTAGAGGACTTTAGGTTCCTTTATGGGATAATGACAAAGTCACTCTTGCTGGTATTGCACTTCAATCAGCAGCTATAGCAGATAAAGAATTTAAACATTTGAGTACCATGAAGGATGCACTCACTAAATATGTGTAAGTGTGAATGTGTAACAAAAAGCAAGGAAGTAATTAACACTAAGGTGTTCATTTTGTGATAAACACAGTTGAATTTCTGTATGTGTTACTTTTCACAATAAGAAAAGATTAAAAAGAACAAAGATTGATATCAGAGTAATACAAAGTCAAGGTGTCGCCATTTTTGAAGTAGCCATTACAGCAGCAAGAACAAGGAGTGCATATTAATTTGAAGTCCAACCAAGGCTTCTCTACCTGAACATCTCTACAACCCATATTCAGATCAAATTCTATTTTATCGGTGGCTAGTGTGTAATCTAACAATCGGTCAGCTGTCTTTGCATTTTTAGCTTCCCTATGCAATGTTCGGAGAAGGCAATGGCACCCCACTCCAGTACTCTTGCCTAGAAAATCCCATGGACGGAGGAGCCTGGTAGGCTGCAGAGAGTCACACAGAGTTGGACTCGATTGAGCGACTTCACTTTCACTTTTCACTTTCATGCATTGGAGAAGGAAATGGCAACCCACTCTAGTGTTCTTGCCTGGAGAATCCCAGGGATGGGGAAGCCTGGTGGGCTGCCGTCTATGGGGTCGCACAGAGTCAGACATGACTGAAGCGACTTAGCAGCAGCAGCATGCAAGGTTACACAAAGTTTCAATTCTCTTCAACTTACATATCACCTCCAATTTCACTGATGTTCAAATATAATATGGAAAACTTCAAAAGCAAAAAGCCACATTGCTCCTGGACTAGAACTATCTCTAATATATGTTAATATATTGGGAAGATTAGCTAGCATCTATAAAGCAAATTCGGAGAAGGCAATGGCACCCCACTCCAGTACTTTTGCCTGGAAAATCCCATGGACGGAGGAGCCTGGTAGGCTGCAGTCCATGGGGTCGTGAAGAGTCGGACACAACTGAGCGACTTCACTCTCACTTTTCAGTTTCATGCATTGGAGAAGGAAATGGCAACCCACTCCAGTGTTCTTGCCTGGAGAATCCCAGGGACGGGGGAGCCTGGTGGGCTGCCGTCTATGGGGTCGCACAGAGTCGGACACGACTTAAGTGACTTAGCAGCAGTAGCAGCAGCAGCAGCATAAAGCAAATTTTGTTGCAAGTTTTTCCAACTGGATTTCAACCCTCAAAGACAGTAACCTACAATCAAAGCAGGAATGTAAATCTGGATTCCTCAAAACACTAAAGGAAAAAAATCAAAGAGGACAACCTGACTCTCACTCAGACACACTAAGTATTTTACAATCTAATATTTGCTCTTACTTTGGAAGTTATTCTTTTAAAAAGCTGAATTGACTTTTTAAATGTTTGTTGTTTCTTACATGGCTGTTTGAACTTTTCATCCCTAATAATATTAAAGGGGGAGGAGTAGAGGGAAAAGAAGAAGGAAGAATGTAGCAAATGGCAGCCAGAGAAAGAAGAGAGGCTGGTCAACATGTTTCAAAGCATACTGTGTGCCGAGCATGCTTTTAAGAGCCATCCATGTATTGTTATTCCCTTTTGCCCTCAAAATAATCTCTTGATCACAGGTGATGAACCAAAGTAACTGCCAGACAGTGGCTGGAGGGTCGAAGTCTTAAGCTATCGTTGCCCTGGGGAGACAGAACAAGGCAGAGGGGACCACAGGCTCCTGAACTTGTGTGTGCCTGGGTTCAAATCCTGGCCTTCAGCCAGATGGCTGTGTGACCATGGGGAAGTCACTTAACCTTTCTGTGGCTCAGCTTTCCTCATCTGAAAAATCAAAAAGCTAACAGTACCTACTATAACTGTTTACCATTATATTATTATTACAGATGACTTTATTTTTTACTTATTCATGTATTTGGCTGTGTTGGGTCTTAGTTATTACACACGAGATCTCCCTTGCATCATTCAGGATCTTTTGTAGGATCCCACGGACTCTCTAGTTGTGGTGTGCAGGCTTAACTGACCCATGGCATGTGGGATCTTAGCTCCTCAACCATGAATTGAACGTGTGTACCCTGCATTGCCAGGCAGATTCTTTTCCACTGGACCACTAGGGAAGTCCCTACAGATGACTTTAACTGAAATACACATTAATGCTTATCTAAGATTATATCCTTTAAAGCCTTCAAATTTCACCCAACTATTATTTTGGTTGGTAACTCAAACCCTACAGTCCAGGACAGTGCCTGGCACAAAGCTGTCATTCTATAAATACTTTTGAATTAAAGAACGAATGAATAAATAACTGCAGCAACCGAAATTAGGATGTATGAGCATGAAAGATAGGAAAGTGCATAAAAGTTTTTCAAATTCTGGAACTTCCTTGGTGGTCCAGTGGTTAAGATGCTACACCCCCAATGCAGGAGGCCTACGTTCAATACCTGGTCAGGGAACTAGACCCCACAGGCCACAACTAACATCTTGCACAGCCAAATAAACTTTTTTAAAAACCTTTACAAATTCATATCAAAAGGTACTCTATTATAACAAAAGAGATCATTTCTTATTAAGTGGTAGAAATTTTCAGCAAAATGGAATCATCTGGAATAACCTGAATGAACCCCAAACCAATTTTTAAAACTTAGAGGCCAAAAGGAGAAGGTTCTTTTGAAGAGAAAGGCAAATCCTCCTGAACATATCAGAAATATTTGTCTAATGAGGCTGCTGAATTGTTAGAGCATGCTCTTAATAACATGAACATCAATTAAACACCTGCACCCAGTGAAATGAAAACACTCCTTTAAAGTTTCTCTCAACAAAAGTAAAGGCACGAGTCCATGTTTACCATGTGCATGCAGAAAACAAGCCAACAGCAGAGGAGTGACTGTGAACACCCACCTGGGACAAGACGTCTGTCCTCAGAGGGCTCCTCTGGCCTGCTGCTGACCCCTAATTGTGAGGTTGCCAAAAACAGACATCTCTCGCTGTGTCTCTCTGTCGCTGTCTCTCTTCCTCCTTTCTTCTCTCCCTTTCTTTCCCTCTCTCTCCTTCTCCCCATCCCTCCTCTCCTCTTCCTCTTCCTTACTCACCCACCCAAGGCATAGACAATATCTACACCTCAAGTGCTAACTTATTAACTGATAATGTATTAATAGTACAATCAAAACTGTTGCTGGCTCTAACAATGCAAGTCAGCAAAATGCCCACAATTCCACCAGAGACTGAAATCCTCGCCCCAAGTCTTCTGGTTTAGCATGAACTTGGAACAAAGGGTAGTCAACAGGATTACCCAACTACTGCAAGCACTGGCAAAAAGGGGCCCCTGCATCCACCTCCACGAGAGGAAAGGCCATGCTGCTCGGATGGAAACCCTCAGCCTGCTGCCCACGCTCCTCTTCTTGTACAGTTCGGGGGGCATGTGGTCAGTATTTGCCTCTGAGACTCACTCACCTAAAAAGATGTAGATTTTTTTATACATGTTCTCTAATATGTATGTTTCATAAATTCCTATTATATGTTTTCATATATTTTCTATTATATATAAATCAGATTACAATCAGGACACCTTGATCGAGAAATGATTTTCTAAAGTGAAATTAACTCAATTGAAAAGTTGATTTCAGTTCAGGCACTGAGTCTTTTCCGACTCTTTGCGATCCCATGGACCACAGCACGGCAGGCTTCCCTGTCCATCACCAACTCCCAGAGCTTGCTCAAACTCATGTCCATCAAGTCAGTGACGCCATCCTGTCATCTCATCCTCTGTCGTCCCCTTGTCATCTCGCCTTCAATCTTTCCCAGAATCAGGGTCTTTTCAAATGAGTCAGCACTTTGCATCAGGTGGCCAAATGACTGGAGTTTCAGCTTCAGCATCAGTCCTTCCAATGAATATTCAGGACTGATTTCCTTTAGGATGAACTGGTTGGATCTCCTTGCAGTCCAAGGGACTCTCAAGAGTCTTCCCCAACACCACAGTTCAAAAGCATCAATTCTTCAGTGCTCAGTTTTCTTTATGGTCCTACTCTTCCATCCATACATGAACATTGGAAAAACCATAGCCTTGACTAGACAGACTTCTGTCGGCAAAGTAATGTCTCTGCTTTTAAATATTTTATGTTGGTCATAGCTTTTCTTCCAAGGAGCATTTGTCTTTTAATTTCATGGCTGCAGTCACCATCTTCAGTGATTTTAGAGCCAAAAAAATAGTCGTCACTGTTTCTATCGTTTTCCCATCTATTTGCCATGAAGTGATTGGACTGGATGCCTTGATCTTAGTTTTCTGAATGTTGAGTTTTAAGCCAATCTTTCCACTCTCCTCTTTCACTTTCATCAAGAGGCTCTTTAGTTCTTCTTCACTTTCTGCCATAAGGGTGGTATCATCTGCGTAACTGAGGTTATTGATATTTTTCCTGGCAATCTTGATTCCAGCTTGTACTACATCCAGTCCAGCATTTTTCATAATGTACTCTGCAAAGCAGGGTGAAGATATGCAGCCTTGATGTACTCCTTTCCCTATTTGGAACCAGTCTGTTGTACCATGTCTGGTTCTAACTGTTGCTTCTTGACCTGCATACAGATTTCTCAAGAGGCAGGTTAGGTGGTCTGGTAGCCCCATCTCTTGAAGAATTTTCCAGTTTTTTGTGATCCACACAGTCAAAGGCTTTGGTGTAGTCAATGAAACAGAAATAGATGTTTTTCTGGAACGCTCTTGCTTTTTCCATGATCCAGCAGATGTTGGCAATTTGATCTCTGGTTCCTCTGCCTTTTCTAAAACCAGCTTGAACATCAGGAAGTTCACGGTTCACATACTGTTGAAGCCTGGCTAGAGAATTTTGAGCACTACTTTGCTAACATGTGAGATAAGTGTAATTGTGCGGTAATATGAGCATTCTTTGGCATTGCCTTTCTTTGGGACTAGAATGAAAACTGACCTTTTCCAGTCCTGTGGCCACTGCTGAGTTTTCCAAATTTGCTGGCATATTGAGTGCAGCACTTTCACAGCATCATCTTTCAGGATTTGAAATAGCTCAACTGGAATTCTATCACCTCCACTAGCTTTGTTCGTAGTGATGCTTTCTAAGGCCCACTTGACTTCACATTCCAGGATGTCTGGCTCTAGGTCAGTGATCACACCATGGTGATTATCTTGGTCGTGAAGATCTTTTTTGTACAGTTCTTCTGTGTATTCTTGCCACCTCATCTTGATATCTTCTGCTTCTGTTAGGTCCATACCATTTCTGTCCTTTATTGTACTCATCTTTGCATGAAATGTTCCCTTGGTATCTTGAACTTTCTTGAAGAGATCTCTAGTCTTTCCCATTCTATTATCTTCCTCCTATTTCTTTGCATTGATCACTGAGGAAGGTTTTCTTATCTCTTCTTGCTATTCTTTGGAACTCTGCATTCAAATGGGTATATCTTTCCTTTTCTCCTTTGCCTTTAGCTTCTCTTCTTTTCTCAGCTATTTGTAAGATCTCCTCAACCATTTTGCCTTTTAGCATTTCTTTTTCTTGGAGATGGTCTTGATCACTGTGTGCTGTACAATGTCATGAACCTTCATCCATAGTTCTTCAGGCACTCTGTCTATCAGATCTAATCCCTTGAATCTGTTTGTCACTTTCACTGTATAATCATAAGGGATTTGATTTAGATCATACCTGAATGCTCTAGTGGCTTTCCCTACTTTGTTCAATTTAAATCTGAATTTGGCAATAAGGAGTCCATGATCTGAGCCACAGTGTGCTCCTGGTCTTGTTTTTGCTGACTGTATAGAGCCTCTCCATCACCCTCCGCAATGTCCCACACTGTCTGTGGGATGTGTTCTTCTCTAAATAAACCTACTTATTATTTATCACTTTGTCTCTCACTGGATTCTTTCTGAGATGAAACATCAAGAACCTGAGCTTTATTAGGTCCTGAAACCAGATGCCAACAACTAAGGGCTTTACTCAACTTTTAACCTGTAAGAAATAATTCCAAAATGTAGCTCTCTTATATCTCCCACTTCCAAGTTGTCATATGAAGCCTAACTTTAACCAGGACCTGCACTGATACATAATATATTGATACACAAAGAATACATTATTCATTAATAACTAGACTGAAAATGTTAGACAGAGTATGATCTTAATCGAATTTTTTTAATGAAAGGAAAAAAAGTGACTGTGTAAGCAGCAAGAAAACAGCCACCAAACTCATATTATTTCCAGTGAATTAATAAGACAGCACATACTGAGCCATGCTGCTGCTGCTGCTAAGTCGCATCAGTCGTGTCCGACTCTGTGCTACCCCATAGACAGCAGCCCAACTACTTAGGTACATTTGCTTAATCTTCTCCAAAGTATACAGAAAAAATGGTGGTATGAACTGATGAAATCCTTCTTCAAACAGCACTTACATAGTTTTATTATTTTTGTTTACATTATACCTAGTATTGCTTTATACTTAAGTATGAACAGGGCTCTTCCATTCTTGTGAGGCCACACCACACACCATGAGGGATCTTAGTTCCCTGCTGGACACTGGTTAAGAATCCACCTTGCAATGCAGAGGACATGGGTTCGATCCCCAGTCAGGGAATTAAGATTCCACATGCCCCAGAGCAATGAAACCTGAGTGCCACAACAACTGAGCCTGCATGAAACAATGATGATACCAAGGGCTGCAACCAAGACCCAAGGCAGCCAAGTAAATAAAACGGTAATAATAAGGCCGCACAACACAGCATGAGGGATTTTAGTTCTCCAACCAGGAGTTGAAGCTGTGCCCTGGGAATGCAGTGTCTAACCCACTGGACCACCAGGGAAGTCCCAGGGCTCTTCCATTCTTAACTCATTCCTGGGCCCCACCTCCCTTCTCCCATTCCATGCACTCAAAGATTTTAAGCTCTTTCTTAATAAGAACTGTGTCTGGTATAGGTTATACCCTTTGGATCCATCAACGGTGTACACCTTAATGTTAGCAGAATGGATTATGTGAGTGAACAAATCCTCACACAACCCCTTAACATTAGATAAAATTCTCTTAATAGTTTCCTAAAGCACTTAGGCCATTTTCAGTTGAACACCAAAGATATAGAATTGATTCCTATCACTGATTTCTTGGGGTTTTTTTAAAGCATAATTCTAACCACAAATAGTTTAACACTCAGAGTTTGTTTATCTCCCTGACTTACTCTTTCAGAGATAAGTGAGAGAAAGCCTCAGTTATAAGCATCTATTTGATTACTTAAGAAGGCACAATGCTAGCCACAGCAAGTGACTGCTTGAGAAGACAATTCACGTTAATAGGAACAGAGAGAGACTAGTGTGTTAACTTTCCTACTTATACTCAAAGGACCTTCCACCTTCATTTTCTCTAACTACTAATTGGATAATCAGAGAGTCTGTATGGGAGGGAGAGGAGAGGTTTGCTCAATATCACAAAGATTCCTTCCAGAAGGGAAGGTTTGGACTGACATCTTTTTAACATGCTTTCTTTTTTGGCCTAATACACTTTATTTCTCCTTTTGCAGCTATGAAATATCCTTGTGTGCAGAGTTACAGAATACAACTCATGTAAAGAAATAATAAAATAGTAAACACTAGAGGCTAACAAAACAAGTACTAAAACATGCTGAATCATGGTATATCATCTTAGGCATATTTTACCATAATTAAAAAAAAATGTCACAGTAACCTGGAAAGAGAAAAGACTAACATTGTGAGACGGTACATATGCTGTCTATTACAGCTGCATAATGGGAGCCAGGTGAAGGGGGATTCCAGCATCCTGACATAGGCACCAAAGAAATTACAGCATCAAAAACAAACAAACAAAGTCAGACATGAAAAGGGAGGAATTCTGCATGCCATGGTAAAGCTGATTCTTTTTTTACCAAACACACACATACACAAAAAGAAAGTAAAATGTCAAAATCATTTCCATATCCCTTGAATCACGTGTCAAATTATTCTCCTTTTAATGTATCCATCACCCATGGTATACAAGAAACCCTCCCTTGAAAATAGGAATGCACCAGAGAAAAGATATTCCGAAATGCAAGATTATGTAGTGGACAAACACGACCATCCAATGTGGCATCATAGCCTAAGCACACTTGTCTTAGACGAGAGCTGGGCTGCAGCGATGGTTTACACTCTCCTTACCTAAAGGAATGTGAAAAGGCTTGCAATCTGCAAGAAGCCAGAGTAAGCATTAAAAAAGAAAGGAAGTTCTGGTAAATCTAAAACAATTAAATAACCTACTTTTTAAGAGCTGTGTAAAGTTTTAACTGAATTCTAAAAGGCTACACAATCGGGAGTTAGCACAGAAAGAAAAGAGCTTACCTAAGAGAAGTATATATAATGGTCAAGAGGGTTTAAGAGAGCTGTGTTTATTACGTTGTGTTGAAATGATAATAGTCCAAATACAATGAGCAAATCATTGGGTATTTTTGGTACAAGTATAAGACCAATTAACCAAACTTATTCAACCAACAAAATTCTGGTTGTAAAATCTACTTTCCCCACAAAAAGAAAACACAAGGTCATGCAATCTGAAGGGTTTAAAAAAAAACAAAACACATAAATCTTGCATGCCAACAGAAGCACAGCCAATTTAATCCACATTTGTCATTTTCAGCACTATTTTAATCCACATGGTAGGCGGCATGAGGTTACTGATGGACACAAAAGCACTCTGAAGCGGTTTTATCAAAATGACCAGGAAAATTCTGCAGACACATTGAAAATAAAATGCAAAATAAATAGCTCAAAACAAGATTTTGGCCTGGGCATGAACATAGATGGTACAAAGCAGTACACAAATGAGTATGTGCCAAGCACACCATGGGCTAAAGATGTACCACCTGGAAGTAAAGGCAGGACTCAGTGCTCCCAGACTTATCCCCACCAGACACAAGGCTCCACTTACAACCACAGGTCTGCAGCCACATACTTACCCCGTGTGATCAAGAAGGGCTAAAAGGAGGAAAGTTCACAACCAGAATTTTTCAACAACTTTAAATGTATTCATAAGACAATCAGTTTGAAGGCTATGCCTAGAAGGATTTAGGGATGCATTTCAGGTCCTGGTTTGAAGGAGGGCTCTTCCTCACTCAAACAGGGGGAGTCCAACATCAGCCAGTACCAGGCAGGAAAGAAATGCAACCACGATAACAGATTTTAATCTGCCTCATCTTAATTAAGCAAGGAAAAATGAGGACGTACTTTACATCTTCCAGCTTTTTGGTGATGACAGAGCCAACAGACGAAAAAGCAGCTGAAGCCTTCTGTCCGGCCTGAGATAAGGTTTCAGAGGTCTTCTTGTACCTATATTAAATTATAAAAGAACAGAGCAAAGAAAGTAAGCTAACCTTTCCAATATCCATTATGTGGTGACAGAGGATGAGATGGTTAGATGGCATCACCGACTCAATGGACACACGTGTGTGTGCTAAGTTGCTTCAACTGTGCCTGACTCTTTGTGACCCTATGCAGCAGCAAACTCTGGGAGACAGTGAAACACAGGGAAGCCTGGCGTGCTGCAGTCCATGGGGTTGCAAAGAGTCGGACACGACTTAGCGATTGAACAACAATCTTTCTAATATCCATTATGCAGAGTTCAGTCATCACCACCTTTTGGAGAACTCTCAAGAAAAAAAAAAAATAGAATATCCAAAATTCTTCATGACTGCCAAGTCAACATCATCACATCATCTTTTACTTAACCACCATTTCAAACACAAACTTTTGCAGTACCCTAGAACAGCCAGAAAGGCCCATAAAGGCAAGGCTGAAGAAATCTGGGTAAGAGTTAAAAACAGTTATGAAGCCAAGATCAAAATGGGCCAGAGGTTAAATGAAACTATATCTCTGATTTTTTTTTTCCTTTTTCACTTAAGCTAAACAAAACAAAAATGAAATCAAATTCTTCACATTTCTTTCACAACTTTATTTTCTAAAAAGGGACCAGAAGTAAGGTGGGATCCAGGAGTACTTTTTATCACCCAAATCAATTTGGGGCAGCATAGAGAGATTTTTCAGTTCTCCCTATATGTAGAGTTGCCAAATAAGAACTGGTGCCTTCTCAACAGGGTACATAAAAGGTACAACACTTCAAATGACTCAAGGGGGATATTTGCTGTAGCACAAAAGCAGAAAATTTACCACCCCCTCCTCCCATCTACTCAGGGATTAGTGAAGGGAAAAACTAAACCAGACAAAAGAATATGGTTCTTATCCCAAAGAGGTTAAGCCCACATTATAGAAAGGGATGTTCAGGCATTTTTACTTACCTTGTCAAGATCAAATACCAAAAAAGAGAAAAAGAGAAAATGTTTAAGATGATACAAGGAATGGCATCCTGCATGTTCTTCCGCTGCCTACTTATATGGAGAAAGCGGGTGGGTACCCCCGTACTGCCACATTAGGAAGCAGTCAGCCTCGCTGGTGCTGGTCACCAGCTCAGCAGACGGGACTGCATAGAGAACACCTTTTGGAGACTCAGGAAATGGAGCTGCATCTTGATAATGCTGTACCAAAACCGTGTGATCAAAAAAGACCAGAAGATTAAGGGGTGGTCCTCTGCTATTGGCACACATCAGAGATGGTGACCTGAGAGAGTCTCATGCTGTGTATAAAGCAGGGTTAAAAAAAATAAAAAGACTGGATCTGCACTTGGCCAGATCTTAGTTCAAACAGTGCCTCCAGACATTGAGAGATTTGTGACCTCAACACTGATCTGATCCTGTTTCCTTATCTACGGCTATCTCACTACCCACTCTACTGGGTTATTCTGAGGACCAAGTGACTCATGTATATATCTGGTAAGTCAGTATATAACATTTTAAGAGCTGAGATTTTATTTCTTCAACTCACATAGGAGGCTGGTTTTCTCGCTATACCCCAGAACAGTCCAAAAGAACAGTTGGAGAAGACTCAGATACACTTGAGAACAGGCATGGTGGGGAAGGTTGCCCCGCACAGTATAGACAAAAGCTGCAGAAACCTCCTCAGTCCCTTTCCACCCCTCCCCGCTTCCAGACAAAAAGAGCAGTGTCCTCTACATTCTCTAGAAAAAGGGAGGGTCAAGGGCACATACGCAGATGTAGCTGTCACATCTTGCCACCCTTTGGCAATGTTCTGTTTTAGTTCCTGTAGTGAATTGATCCCAAGTTTCCGCTTGATCTCCGCTAGGTGCTTCTCTTTTGCTGCTAACACTTGAGACAGAGTCTGGATTTCTTCTTCTACCTGCAAGGAGCGGGGTTGGGGTAGGAATAAAGTCAAAGAGTTAAGATGATAAGCCCAAAATTATATTCAAAATTCCAGTCATTTTAAAACATTTTGGATTCATTTCTCTGCCTCTTTTAAAATAATATGTTAAGCAAATGGGTTGCTTGTTGATCTCTCCTGTAAAGCTGCTTTTCTCTCTTCTCTATATTTCAGTCTTGAGTTGTTCTCAGTCTCTCCCCTCTTCCTATACTTCCTTACTCAGTTTTATCATAGAGGTTCAGGGTTCAAACCTTTACACAGATAATATTCAAATTATTCTAACAGCTACTCTGACTACTGGGTCTGCATTTCCAGCTGAACACTGCTGCTTGAATGTCCATAAAAACTCACATTTATGTATTAAGTTAAACAAATCTGAAGTGAAAAGTGAAAGTGTTAGTCGCTCAGTTGTGTCTAACTCTTTGCAACCCCATGGACTGTAAGCCACCAGGCTTCTCTTGTCCATGGGATTCTCCAGGGAAGAAGACTGGAGTGGGAAGTTATTCCCTTCTCCGGGGGTTCTTCCTGACCCAGGGATCGACCACCCAAACAATCTGAATTCCCACCAAAATACATACAACCATGCCAAATCAAAACACAGCCATATTGCATATTTCATATAAGTTTATGCATGCATACATGCTAAGTCCCTTCAGTAGAGTCCGACTCTTTATGACACTACTCAATAGACTATAACCTGCCAGACTCTTCTGTCCACAGGATTCTCTAGGCAAGAATACTGGAGTGGGTTGCCATTCCCTCCTCCAGGGGATCTTCCCAACCCAGGGATCGAACACATGTCTCTTGCGTCTCCTTCACTGGCAGATGGGTGTTTTGTTTTGTTTTGTTTTGTTTTAACCACTAGCACTACCAGGAAAGCCTCATATGCGTTTATACTTCCAATATAAATCACAGTTCATACTGTCAATCTTTGTACCTGTCAAACTCACAGGCATAAATAAAACACACTCTCTCCCAGAGTCCTGCAGAAGTGTGGGCCCCTCTGATGCGGACTGACCAGCCTCAGCTTGGTGGTTAGAAATAGGCTCCTGACCCATCAAGTGGCTACTAGCCAGTGAACTGCCTGATGTGCCAAGGGATGCTCGAATAATCACAGTCTCATTCAGGAATGCAGTTTGAGAAACTAAGATCACATTGGGAGGAGAAACTGAAAAGACTTGGATAAAGAAGCCCTGAAGGACAGGTGGGGCACAGCGAGATTATGTAATATTACAGAAGCCTAAATATACTCGAGGAGGCCAAAACTATAAACAGAAGCTATGAAGCAAAAAAAAAAAGAGTAGAGGAAAAGGCACAGCTAGGAAAATAGAGGGAAAGGGGAGACCCACAGAGAGAAACAGACACCCAAGACTTCTGTCCCAGAAGTCAAAAAACTTGGGTCCCTGAAGTATAGTTGGCCCTCCGTATCCACAGGTTCCACATCCACAGATGCAACCAACTGCAGATTGAAAATATTCAGGGGAAAAAAGTTCCAGAAAGTTTCACAAAGCAATATCTTGAAACTGCCATGTACTGGCAATTATTTACATAGCATTTATACGGTATTTACATAGCATTTACATTGCACTAGGTATTATAAGTAATCTAGGGATTATTTAAAACATATGGAAGGACGTGCATAGGTTATATGCAAATATTATACCATTTTATATAAGGGACTTGAGCATCTGTGGATTTTGATATTCACAGGGTTCCTGGAACCCACCCCCTGCAGACACTGAGGGATGACTGTACGTTCATTAATATTCAAGACCCTCAGAAGGAAGCTTCTCTAGGCTTGTTGCAAAGCCGTATCTCAGTCTTGACCTACACAACACTTCCACGGGTTCAAAGACAGCATGGCCTTTAAAAACAACATAGAGTATTATTAAGTGAACTGAGAGCACTCGGCAAAAGGAAAGAAGAATAAATCAAAAGTGATGTGGCTGCCAAAAAAAACCCCAAATAACATACTCTAAGATGGCATTAATTAGAATACAGGTCCAGAACAAAGATAATCATCCATGCTTATATGACTCCGAGCTTCCCTGGTGGCTCAGACTGTAAAGAAGCTACCTGCGATACAGGAGACCTGGGTTCGATCCTTGGGTCAGGAAGATACCCTGGAGAAGGCAATGGCAACCCACTCCAGTATTCCTGGCTAGAAAATTCCATGGATAGAGGAGCCTGGCAGGCTACATGGGTTCCATGGGGGTGAGCTACATGGGGTTCATGGGATTGCAAAGAATCAGACATAACTGAGCAACTAACACAGTCTCTAAGATCCTGACTCTTAGTGACCCCATGGACTGCAGCCTACCAGGCTCCTCCATCCATGGGATTTTCCAGGCAAGAGTACTGGAGTGGCTTGCCATTGCCTTCTCCGGTCTATAAGATAGGACTCCACAAATTATATCTGTTTTTGGAAGTCACAAAACGCAACAATAAATGTATGAATGAATAAGGTTTAAAATCAAGCAAATTAAATGATTTGCTGCAAGTCACTAAGCTAATAACGCAGGAATCGGAATTTTAATGCAGGTTTTCTGACTCCACTTCTCAGTTTACTGGCTAATTCTCATTGCACATTGTTAGCTTTCTAATACTTTTCTTTACCTTAATTACAAATGTTCACATACTTCAAGGAGTAGACTTAAATGTTAAGTTTTGTACCCCTTGACACATCTCTGAAGTATTCACTTGCCCTAATGAAACTTGGAAAGAAAGACCACTATAAATCTTTCTGAACAATACATGACCCAATATATTTCCTGCTTTTGTTGATAATTGTGTGCTAACATACCTAGCTCAATCTCAGCACACTAGAGCAACAATTTCTTAATTCAACATTTGTGTGTGTGTGTGTGTGTGTGTGTGTGTGTGTATACATACACACACAAGAATCTCTGACATGAATCAAGAAAAATGGAATAATGAGTAGAAAAGTTACTACAAAGCTATGGTAATCAAGATTGTGTGGTAGACTTGAGAGTCCAGAAATAAACCCATACATTTATGGTCCACTGATTTTCAACAAGATACCAAGCAATTCAGTGGAAAAGAATAATTTTATTCCACAAATGGTGCTAGGACAACTGAATTTCCATATGCAAAAGAATGCAGTGGGACCCCTAAGTCAGACCACATGTATTAAGATGGATCAGAGAAATCTAAGTCAAAGAGCTAAACTAGAAAACTTTAAGAAGAAAATAGAGAGGTAAATCTAAATAATCTCAGATTAGGCAACATCTCTTAGATATGATACCTCAAGCATGAAAACCAAAAAACAAACCAATATCGTCAAATTTTAAAACTGATGTGCTTCAAAGGATACCATCATAAAAGTAAAAAGATAGCTAACAGAATTGGGAAAATGTTTTCAAATTACAAATCTGATAAGGGTCTAGTATGCAAAATATATTAAAAAAACATAGCTCAATAATAGAAAAGCAAATATCCAATTAAAATGGATAATGGATTTAAATAGACATTCCACCAAAGAAATATATAAATGACCAATAATCATATGAAAAGATCACCAATACCATTCATTCGTAATTAGAAAAGTTCAAATAAGACACCACTTCATCCCTACTAGTATGGTGTTCAATAATCAGTAAGACAAACAATACCAATAAGACAAATAATATCAAGCACTGACAAGGGTGTAGAGAAATTGAAACCCTCATACACTGCTGATTGGAATGCACAATTGCACAGTTTGGCAGCAAAATAGCATGACAGTTTCTCAAAAAGTTAAACATGGAGTTGCCATATCCACAAATTTCATTCCTAGGTACAAAACAGGAGAACTGAAAACATATGTTCACCCAAAAACCTGTACATGAATGTTCAGAGAAGTATTACTCATGACAGTCAAAAAGTGGAAACAATCTAAGTGTCCAACAGCTAATGAATGGATAAACAAAATGTGGTGTATACTTTCACAATAGAACATTATTC
The DNA here is from genome assembly GCF_000754665.1 of Bison bison bison. Lineage (NCBI taxonomy): Eukaryota > Metazoa > Chordata > Mammalia > Artiodactyla > Bovidae > Bison > Bison bison. The sequence continues at coordinate 839,065 of NW_011495050.1, forward strand.
AGTCATAAAAAGGAATGAAGTACTGATAGGTACTACAACATTGATGAACCTTGGAAACATTATATTAAATGAAAGAAGCCTGTCACAAAAGACCACGTGTTGTTTGATTCCATTTATAAGAAATCCCTTGAACAGGCAAATCTATGGAAACAGAAAGTGGATTAGTGGCTGCCAGGGACTGGGGCAGGGAGGACTGGGGTGAACACTGGCGGGAACAGGATTTCTTTGAGGGTGATTTATGTTTTAGATAAATGTTTTAGAATTAGATAGTACTGATACTTGTATAAACTTGTGAATATACAATGAACTATACACATTAAAAGAATGAAATTTAATGTAAATTACATCTCAAAAAGAAGTTAAAAAAAATGGATGGAGGAGATTTTTATCTCTTAATTTCTACAACTATTTCAAGCAGTAACTCTAACATAAAAAACAGAAAATTATCATGTTTTAAATAAGAGTGCTGGAGTGGAATGCCATTTCCTTCTCCGGGGGATCTCCAACTCAGGGATTGAAACCAGGTCTCCCATATCACAGGCAGATTCTTTACCAGATGAGCCACCAGGGAAGCCCCAAATGATTTTATTACATCTAATTATTAGGATCATTATTATCATATTTTATTATGATAGCATAATCTATATATGATGAGAGGTAAAGTAAGAGTATGGGCTTCCATGGTAGCTCAGTGGTAAAGAATCTGCCTGTGATAGAGGAGCCACAGGAGATTCAGGTTTGATCCCTGGGTCAGGAAGATCCCCTGAAAAAGGGAATGGCAACCTTCTCCAACATTCTTGCCTGGAGAATCACATGGACAGAGGAGCCTGGCAGGCTAAAGTTCATAGGGCTGCAAAGAGTTGGACATGACTGAAGAGACATAGCACACAAGCATGCAAAGAATATATCTGCCATATCTCATGGAGTTTTCATAAAAATTGTATAAATTTCTGATTGAGTATAAATACTATACAAATAAAAAAGTAAGCACACACATCAGAGTTCATGAGGACCTGGACACAAGACCCAATGTTGTAATGTAAGACCTTTGACCTTAATCTTCATAATTTTGGATTAGGCAATGGTTTCTGACAAGTAACAACTAAAGCACAAGTCACTAAAGGAAAAACAAATTCAACTTCCTCAAAATTAAAAACTTGTGTGCTTCAAAGAGTGAAAAGGAAAACCTATAGAATGGGAGAAAGTGTTCACATAGCATATGTCTGATAACTTGTTAAATAACATTACATAATCCAATGGGAGATTTAGATCTCTGTTTTTTTCTCCGTCAAACCATAAAAACAGTAATATCTGCCTCATAACACTGTTATGAGGATTAATGAGAAAATGACTGTGAAGAGTTCAGCCACACAGCAAGTAGTGTGTGCTTGCCATGCAGCAATAGTCTGTGAATATTAGTTGCTATTACTATTAAGTTAATATCATTGATAATGAAATAATCATACTGAGGGCTGCAAGGATTTGGAAAAACTGTTCTCTCACATACTATGAGAAATCTTCTGGCTAGCGTTTTGGCTTTGTTGGTGTACATGGTAATGACTGTGTTCTTAACACCCAGTAGGCCCAGGGATTCTATTAATACTTCTAGGAATTTATTCTAAAGAACTAATGAAAGGACTTCCCTGGTGGCACAGTGGATAGGAATCTGTCTGCCAATGCAGGGGACATAGGTTCGATTCCTTGTCCGGGAAGATTCCACTCGCTACAGAGCAACTAAGCTCGTGCACCGCAACTACTGAAGCCGGTGTGCCTAGAACCTGTGCTCTGCAACAACAGAACCACCGCAGTCAACAGCCCAAGCACCACAACAAGGAGTAGCTCCTACTCACTGTAACCGGAGAAAGCCCAAGCAAAGCAACAAAGACCCAGCACAACCAAAAGTAATAGAATTTTAAAAAAGAACTAATTAAAGAGGTGCCTAAAGGATTATATGTATCTCCATCAAAATACTGTTTATAATAGCAAAAAAAGGAAATAACTGAAATGATATGCCCATTAATTAAATGATATGTCCATTAATTAAAAATGGGCTTGCAGCAATTTAAAAAACAGGCTATTCTACACCAATTTAAAATGAAATTGTAGGAGATCATTTACTGTCACAAAATTTTTTTTGAAATTCAATTAAGTGAAGAAAAGTTATAAATGTGTATTCTGATGTCTTCTTAAAATACTGAAATGTTATAGCAATACACACATAGAAAAAAGTCTGCAAACAGATAATCTAAAACTTTTATGCTGTAAAGGTAATTTTGCTTTTCTTCAGTGCTTTTTGTTTTTACGATCAACATGTGCAACTTGTGTAAAAAGTATTTTTGTTTTCTCTTTTCAAAATAACAGTATTAGGCATGTACTAATACCAAATACTCTGTATTTTTCACTCTTACTCTCCTGATGGGGCTTATCACCAATCTGCCTTACCCATCCTATCCCCACCTAGTTTATAAAAGCTGATGTAAAGAGGTAGATAGAACAAATAAGGAAACAGAAGATCTGAACACTATAAACCAACTATAAACAGAACACCTCACCCCAAAACAATAGAATACACCTTCTTTTCAAATGTACATGAAACATTCTCCAGGACAAAGCATATCATTAGGCAACAAAACAAATCTCAATAAATTTAAAATCATACAAAATATCTTGACCAACCATAATGGAATAAATCTAGAAACCAGAAACAAAAGGAAAACTAGAAAATTTATAAATTTATCCAGTTAAACAACATGCTCTTAAGCCACCAATGGGTCAAAGAAGAAATCAAAAAGAAATTAGAAAATACTTTGAGACAAATGAAAACAAATACACAACATATTAAATCTTATGAAATGTAGTAAGAATAGTGCTCAGAGGGAAATTTATAGCTGTAAATGCCTACATTAAAAAATAATATTTCGAATCGATAACCTAACTGTACACTCTTACAGAATTAGGAAAAGAAGAGCAAACTAAAGCCAAAGCTAACAAAAAGAAAGGAATTAAAGATTAAATTAAAGATTAAAGATAAACAGAATAAAGAACAGAAAATCAATAGTGAAAAATCAATGAAATCAAAGCTGTTCTTTAGAAAGAACAATGCAATTGGCAAACCTCTAGTCAGACTGACAGAAGGTAAAAAAAAGGAAGATGCAAATAACTAAACTCAGAAATGAAAGTGGTGACAATACTACCAACCTTATAGAAATAAAAAGATTGTAAGAGAATATTATGAACAATTATATGCCAATAAACTAGATAACCTAAATGAAATGAATGAATTCCTAGAAATTCACAAAATGATTGAAACTGACCAAGAAAAAATAGACAGTCTGAACAGACTTATAACACATAAAAAGACTGAATGAATAATTAAAAATTTCCCAACAAATAAAAGTTCAAAACAAGAAGGCTTCATTGGTGAATTCTACTAAACACTTAAAGAAGAATTTAAGCCAATCCTTCTCAAATTCTTCCACAAAAGAGAATGGAAAACTTCCATTCCAAGAGGCCAGCCATTACCATGATACAAAAAGCAGACAAAGATATAAGAAAAGAAAATTGCAAGTGGATCTCTCATGAATATAGGTGCAATAATACTTAGTAAAATACCAGCAAACCAAATCCAAAACCATATTAAAAGGATTATACATCAAGGCCTAGAATACATACACCTAGGATAAAGTGAAATTTATTCTAGGAATGTAAGGATGATGCAAAATATGAAAATCAATTAATGCAATATACCATATTAATAGAATGAAGGGAAAAAATGCACGACCATCTTAATAAGTGAAGAAAAGCATCTGACAAAATCCAGGACCCTTTCATGATAAAAACACCGAACAAACTATGAATAGAAGGGAACTTCCTTAATATGAATAAGTGTATTTATAAAAACCAAGAGTTATCATCACACTGAATGATGAAAAGACTGAAAGTATTTCCCCTAAGACTAGAAACAAGACAAGGATGCCCACTTTCACCACTGTCATTCAACATAGAACTGGAGGTTTCAGCCAGAGCAATAGAGAAGAAAAATAAATAAAAGCCAACTAAAATGGAAAGGAAGAGTAAAACTACTTTTGACTGCAGATAACATTATGTTATATAGAGAAAATTCTTAAATAATTCACAAAAAATTTAATAGAGCTAATAAGCAAGTTTAGCAATGCTGCAGGATATAAAATTAATATGCAAACTTCAGTTGTATTAATATTTCTACACAGTAGCAATGAAAAATCTAAAAGTAAATTAAGAAAATTCTGTTTACAATCACATCAAAAGAATAAAAAAAACTTCAAAATAAAGGTAACTAAGGAAGTATAAGACTTGTGCCCTGAAAACTACAAAACATTGCTAAGCTAGAGAAGACCTAAATAAGTGGAAAGACACTCCATGTTCATGGATTGTGAGATTTAATATTGTTAAGATGATTACAATCTTATTGTATTGTAATAATACAATACTCCCCCAAATCAATCCTTAGATTCAGTAATAATCCTATCTAAATCCCAATGGCATTTTTTGGTGTGTGGGGGGAAGTGTAGATTCTAAAAATTAATATAGAATTGCATGAGACTTTAAACAACAATTTTGACAAAGGAGAAAAAGGTGAAAAGGTCATACTTCTCGATTTTAAAACTTATTACAAAGCTATAGTAATCAAGAATGTAGTACTCTCAGGAGGACAGACATATAGATGAATATATCAGAATTGAGAATCCAGAAATAAACCTTTACATATACACGAACTGATTTTTGACAAGGATGCCAAGAGCATTCACTGATAGTCTCTTCAATGAATGGTACTAAAAAACCTTCACATGTGAAAGAATGAAATTGAACGCTACCACAAACCATATATAAAAATTAACTCAATGGACCACAGGCTTAAATATAAGCTTTAGAAGAAAATATTGTGTAAATCTTTATGATCTAGTTTTGGAAATGGATCCTTAGATATAATGCTAAAAGAGCAAGCAACTAAAGAAAAAAAAATTGGACTTCATCACAGAATTTAAAACTTTTGTGCATTATGACAGGATGAAGAAAGTGAAAAGAATGTATGGAATGGGAGAAAATATTTGCAGTTAATATATCTGATAAAGGATCTAGTATCCAAATATATAAAAAGCTCTTCTACCTCAACAACAAAAGGACAAATAATGTTTTATAAATGTGGGAAAGGATTTGAATAGACTTTCTCCAAAAAAGGTATGTAAATGACTAATATGCCCATGAAAGATGCTCAATATCTTATTCATTAGTGAAATACAAACCAAAAGCACAACAAGATACCATTTTACAGTCACTAAGGCGGCTATAATCAAAAAGACTGAAAATAAAAAACGTGGCAAGGATGTAGAGAAGCTGGTGATGGAATGTAAAATGGCAACCCTGCTGTGAAAACAGCTTGGCAATTCTGGAAAACAAAAGTTAAACATGGAATTACCATGTGATGAGCAATTCTACTTCTGGGTATATCCCAAAGGAATTGGAAATGGGTATTCAAACAAGTACTTTTACACAAATATTCCTTAGCTCAGTATCTACAATAGTTAAAAGGTCGAAACCACCCAAATAACCACTCAACAGATGGACAGATAAACAAAATATAATAGATACTTACAAGAGAATATTATTCAGCCATTAAAAAGCAGTGAAGTACCAATACAAGCTCAACAAGAATGAACCTCGAAAATATTATGCTAAATGAACCAAGTCAGATACCAGAAATCACATGCTAAGTGACTGCATTGGAATGAAATATCCAGAATAGTTAAATCCGTAGAGAGAGAAAGCAATTAGTTGTTGCCAGGGAATGAGGGAGGGAAGAGTGGGTATGCCAGCTTAGTGAGTATGGGGTCTCCCTTGGACGTGATAAAAATGTCTGGATAGAAATGATAGTTGCATAACATCGTGAGTTTGCTAAATGCTACTCAGCTGTACACTTTGAAATGGTTGATTTAAAAAAAAATTTTAAAAAGAGGAAGGGAGAGAGTGAGGAATGGAAAGAAAATTCAAAGAACTTCTATCCACAACATTGCCAAAGGTAGAAAGAAGTCACCAAAGCAACTGAAAGAAGTGCATCAGGGCTAGTGAGGTCACTTAGAAGACATTCACTAGCGGCCCTCATCCATTTCCGACTTCACACTCTACTTCTCAGACCCACTTTACCCATAAATACCCTTCCTCGTATTAAAAACCAACTGGTCTCACATGTTCCCATTTCCTCCTCCTCACTCCAGCTCTCTAGGGTGAGTAAACACACATTGCTTTCTCTCCCCTGAAACTGACTATACAGTATCACCAGGTACTTTAGAAAAACAAATAATGACATATTTTAAGTGCAAAACGAAGCTCCAGAAGGATGGCTCCTTTACCTTTGCAAGTTCTCTTCTCAGCTCCTCTCGCTCCTCCTCTGACAGAGTCTCGGTGGCACCAATCGTGGCAGCAACATCTTCTCCTTCCTCAGGTACTGGGTCTGTTCTCAGCAGACCTTGTTGAAGACAAAAAAAAAAAAAAAGTTTGTAAAGTATGAAAGCTAAGTAAAATTTTCCTTTGGACTCCTTCACAGCCCCAGCCAGAAGAAAGCCAATGAGGTAAGTGCCATATCTCATCTTCCTGCTTTCAAAAGGCCTGGCTGTCCTAAGAAAGGACAAGGGGAAAAAAAAAAAACAACAACTTATGAGGTAACTACTAAAACCCACCAAATTACACTCTTTCAAAATAGGAATTTAGAAAATACAGCATTCTCTCAGCTTCTGTTCATTTCTCCAGTCACAGTATGCTTACTACAAAGCAGAAGAGTTAAGAGACCAAGAATGAGATCTTGCCAAGACTTTAAATGCTTAACTAGTAAATCAGCATGACTAATATTCACAGAAGGAGACTGTAAATGTCTTTAGCTTCCTCTACTAGTCAGATTTAACTCTTACAGCCTCAGTGAAGAATAGCCTAAAGAAAGTGTATTCCATTTCTTTCCCTAGTGGAAGTGGGAGACATCTTCTTGTAACTTTTTAAAAATATGTCTCATCCACTCCAGGCAAGAGAATTCCATGGACAGAGGAGTCTGGCAGACTACAGTCCATAGGGTCACAAAGAGTCGGATATGACTGAAATGACTTAGCATGCACGCACTCATCCACTCAAATTTCATGAACAAGCTTACGGTTGCCAGAGGGAAGGAAAAGGGAAAAGGATAATTTGGGAGTTTGGGATGGACATGTACACACTGCTTTATTTACAATGGATAAACAATAAGGGCCTACTGTATGGCACATGGAACTCTACTCAGTGTTATGTGGCAGCCTGGATGAGAGGGGAGTTTGGGGGAGAATGTGTATATATATGTATGACTGAGTCCCTTCCCTGTTCACCTGAAACCATCACAACACTGTTAATCAGCTGCACCCCAATACAAAATAAAAAGTTTAAAATATAAAATTAAAAAAATATGCCTCATCCAGATAACCCTTTAGAATAAAATCCTAATTTATATGCACACGTGCTAAGTCACCAAATCATATCCAACTCTTTGCAACCCCAGGGACTGCAGCCTGCCGGGCTCTTCTGTCCAGAGCATTTTCCAGGCAAGAATACTGGAGTGGGCTGCCATTTTCTACTCCAGGGGATCTTCCCAATCCAGGGCTTGAACCCAAGTCTCTTGCACTGGCAGGCAGATTCTTTACCACTGAGCCACCAGGGAAGCTCCTAATTTATCTAGGGTTGGCCAAAAAGTTCTCCCGAGTTTTTCTGTAACATCTTATAGAACAATCCAAATGAACCTTTTGGCAAACACAATATATTCAGAAAAATGACCAACACCCATATAAAAGCTTTCTACATCATTTAAGACCAATCCTGCCACACCCACTGCCCTGAAATAACAGCCAGTGTCTACCCATCCACCAGAAAGAATTCTGTATTTCCAGAGGGCAGCCAGGGAGGCACCTGACTCTCAGCAACTCCCCCTTCTTCTGCCCAACCAACCAAGTACAAGGCTAAGGGCAAGTTCAGTGAGGCCCCTGAACCTTAGGTGCAGAATTTACGAGGGCAGTTAATTCAATATAAATAATTTTAATATTTTAATGCAACATTTTTTAAAAAATAAAAGTTAATTCAAAGAGTCCATGATGAACAAAATATCAAATTCTTAAACAGATAGGCTCAGTATGGCTGATTTTTCCTTTTTCCTCAGGTTCCAAGAGTGGCTTATCATAACACTGTTTCAGATCTTGTCTTTATTTAAAATGTTAGTATTTTGTTCATCATGCATGGATGCTTAGTCACATCTGACTCTTTGTGACCCCATGGACTGTGGCCCGCCAGGCTCCTCTGTCCATGAGATTCTCCAGGCAAGAATACTGTAGTGGGTTGCTATGCCCTCCTCCAGATCTTTTGGATCCAGGAATCAAACCCTCATCTCCTGCACTGCAGGCAGATTCTTTCTCACTGAGCCACAGGGGAAGCCCTTGTTCATCATGAATTTCTTCCATTTTAAATTTCTTAAAATAATGCATTAACAAAATACTTATCTGGACTGCAGAGCTTTTCGATGCCCCCTTAAATTTTACACCTGAAACAAGGCCTCGATCACCTTTCCATAGTCACTGTTTTGCCATCCATTTCCATGGTTTGGGATTTTCAGTCTCCTCTGACAATAGCTTTTTTTTTTTAAGTCTTTATTGATTTTGTTATAATATTGCTTCTGTTTTATGCTTTGGTCCTCTAGCCATGAGGCATGTGAGATCCCAGCTCCCCAACCAGGGATTGAACCTGCACCTCTTGCATTGGAAGGCGAAGTCTTAACCACTGGATCAGGAGGGAAGTCCCATGGCAAAAGCTTTTTTGCAGAGGGAACCAGGGAAAGGTCTCCTTCTCTTCCTGCTCTTCGCCTCTTTCCACCAGTAAGTGTTACAGTAATCATACCAGCCCCCACATCCACTTCTGGGAAGGGCTAGCTCAACCACAGTGGCAATGTGGCACCCGCCCAAAGCAAGATGCCAGGCAGCAGATGACAGACTTAGCAGGTGGGCAGAGATGAAGGAGAGAGAACAAGCCTGCTGTTCAACAAGCAGCAAGCACCATGGCAAGCCCAGAAGTATCCATCCCTATGTCCATACGTCCACTGAGTAAAAGGTACAAAGACACTTGCTCCCAGTCTATTGTATATTCACTGCACAATAGCAGTTGATAATTAAAATGAGAACAATCAATAGCATAACAGTGCCTACCTGAAAGATGTTTACAGAATTGTGAAAGGCATAAAAGTAATACAAATAAAACAGTTCAAAAACTGGAGTGGTGAATAGGATATGATTAAGTCCTCTCATGCAGAAATGATGTGACAGCTACAGTCAGTGGATGGAAAGGCTCAATGAATAGTTGCTTCTGCAGGTCCCTCCAACATATCTGAAAACGGATTGCCCAAGTCATGATCAAAATCTTATCAAGTCACTCTCTGGCTTAAAGTGGTTCCTTTAGTGGTTCCCTGTTATTTTCAAGGCAAAATTCAACCCCATAGTTAGCACATAAACCTTACTGGACCCATCCCCTGATATCTGGCACTGGAAGCTGGAGCCAAATCAGACTCTGCCAAGATGCTGTACTATGTACAGTCAGAAACCACAGAGGAGGGAACCCCCTGGTGGTACAGAGGTTAGGACTCTGTGCTGTCACTGCTGAGGGCCTGATTTCAATCCCTGATCAGGGAACTAGGATCTCACAAGACTCATGGTGCAGCCAAAAAGAGAAAAACAAACCACTGAGGACGGACCATGTATGCTTGCAAATGGATCCCATGTACCAGGTTATTAGAAAAAGAAGCTTAAGCAGGAGAATGGAAGAGAAGCATACAGGCAGCAATCGTACAAGGCAAGAGAGTAAGCACCACAACAGAGTTCAGTATGCTGCTGCTGCTAAGTCACTTCAGTCGTGTCCGACTCTGTGCGACCCCGTAGACAGCAGCCCACCAGGCTCCCCCATCCCTGGGATTCTCCAGGCAAGAACACCGAGGTGGGTTGCCATTTCCCTCTCCAATGCATAAAAGTGAAACGTGAAAGTGAAGTTGCTCAGTCATGTCCGACTCTTCTCGACCCCATGGACCGCAGTCTACCAGGCTCCTCCGTTCATGGGATTTTCCAGGCAAGAGTACTGGAGTGGGGTGCCACTGCCTTTTCTGAGAGTTCAGTATAAACATCCTTAATTTTATTTTTAATGTAATGTTTTGCTCAGATGTCTCAAGTTCACTAGGATGCAACAAAGCCCAACTAAACTCAGGTGCTAAACTTACCTTAAATAACAAATATTCTTTTGTGTTTTTAATAAACACTATTTTGTAAATCTGCTTATGGGGGATGATGATAATAATAATATCTAATAATGCTTTATGAATAACTGTTCAATTCCAAAAATAATCTAAGATGATTCTATTAATACTAATCAAGAATTCAGTTGAACTACCAGGGAAAATAAGTGGCTCAGGAAACGGGATTCTGGGATTGTCCACAGTTAGCTTTGGGACTACCAAAATGACCTTGAGATTTTATGCTCACAGTCTAAGAAAGCTAGTAATTACATGTCTGTTTTTATCATATTAGCCTGTAGGTGGCAGCAAATTATCAACATTAGAATTTAAAGATGAGGTTTGTTTTATGATCAACTAGGGAAAAAACTGGAAATTAAGGACATGAAGGAAGAACAGAAAGACAGATACAGAAATCATCTGAAAAAACCTAACAATCATGATTTAGGAAAATTAATAATAACCACAGCCGCTGCCACAAAGTTCATTTTATTTACATCCAAATTTGAGCTGCTGCTGCTGCTAAGCTGCTTCAGTCATGTCTGACTCTGTGCAACCCCACAGACGGCAGCCCACCAGGCTCCTCTGTCCCTGGGATTCTCCAGGCAAGAACACTAGAGTGGGTTGCCATTTCCTTCTCCAATGGATGAAAGTGAAAAGTGAAAGTGAAGTCACTCAGTCGTGTCCGACTCTTAGTGACCCCATGGACTACAGCCCACCAGGCCCCTCAGTCCATGGGATTTTCCAGGCAAGAGCACTGGAGTGGGTTGCCACGGCCTTCTCCGAAATTTTAGCTCAGTGGTCCTAATACATTACATCATCTACGTTAACACTTGTGAGACAAGGATCACCATCGCCATTTACAGATGAGGAAACTGAAGCTTCAGATCAGATCAGATCAGATCAGTCGCTCAGTCGTGTCTGACTCTTTTCCACCCCATGAATCGCAGCATGCCAGGCCTCCCTGTCCATCACCAACTCCCGGAGTTCACTCAGACTCACATCCATCGAGTCAGTGATGCCATCCAGCCATCTCATCCTCTGTTGTCCCCTTCTTCTCCTGCCCCCTTTCCCTCCCAGCATCAGAGTCTTTTCCAATGAGTCAACTCTTCCCATGAGGTGGCCAAAGTACTGGAGTTTCAGCTTTAGCATCAGTTCTTCCAAAGAAATCCCAGGGCTGATCTCCTTCAGAATGGACTGGTTGGATCTCCTTGCAGTCCAAGGGACTCTCAAGAGTGTTCTTCAACACCACAGTTCAGAAGCATCAATTCTTCAGCGCTCAGCCTTCTTCACAGTCCAACTCTCACATCCATACATGACCACAAGAAAAACCATAGCCTTGACTAGATGAACCTTTGTTGGCAATGTCTCTGCTTTTGAAAATGCTATCTAGGTTGGTCATAACTTTCCTTCCAAGGAGTAAGCGTCTTTTGATTTCAAGGCTGCAGTCACCATCTGTAGTGATTTTGGAGCCCCAAAAAATAAAGTCTGACACTGTTTCCACTGTTTCCCCATCTATTTCCCATGAAGTGATGGGACCAGATGCCATGATCTTCGTTTTCTGAATGTTGAGCGTTAAGCCAACTTTTTCACTCTCCACTTTCACTTTCCTCAAGAGGCTTTTGAGTTCCTCTTCACTTTCTGCCATAGGGTGGCATCATCTGCATATCTGGGGTTATTGATATTTCTCCCGGAAATCTTGATTCCAGCTTGTGTTTCTTCCAGTCCAGCATTTCTCATGATGTACTCTGCATAGAAGTTAAATAAGCAGGGTGACAATATACAGCCTTGACGAACTCCGTTTCCTATTTGGAACCAGTCTGTTGTTCCATGTCCAGTTCTAACTGTTGCTTCCTTACCTGCATACAGGTTTCTCAAGAGGCAGATCAGGTGGTCTGGTATTCCCATCTCTTGAAGAATTTTCCACAGTTTATTGTGATCCACACAGTCAAAGGCTTTGGCATAGTCAATAAAGCAGAAATAGACGCTTTTCTAGAACTCTCTTGCTTTTTCCATGATCCAGCAGATGTTGGCAATTTGATCTCTGGTTCCTCTGCCTTTTCTAAAACCAGCTTGAACATCAGGAAGTTCACGGTTCACATATTGCTGAAGCCTGGCTTGGAGAATTTTGAGCATTACTTTACTAGCATGTGAGATGAGTGCAATTGTGTGGTAGTTTGAGCATTCTTTGGCATTGCCTTTCTTTGGGATTGGAATGAAAACGGACCTTTTCCAGTCCTGTGGCCACTGCTGAGTTTTCCAAATTTGCTGGAATATTGAGTGCAGCACTTTCACAGCATCATCTTTCAGGATTTGGAATAGCTCAACTGGAATTCCATCACCTCCACTAGCTCTGTTTGTAGTGATGCTTTCTAAGGCCCACTTGACTTCACATTCCAGGATGTCTGGCTCTAAGTCAGTGATCACACCATCGTGATTATCTGGGTCGTAAAGATCTTTTTTGTACAGTTCTTCTGTGTATTCTTGCCATCTCTTCTTAATATCTTCTGCTTCTGTTAGGTCCATACCATTTCTGTCCTTTATTGAGCCCATCTTTGCATGAAATGTTCCTTTGGTATCTCTGATTTTCTTGAAGAGATCCCTAGTCTTTCCCATTCTGTTGTCTTCCTCTATTTCTTTGCATTGATCGCTGAAGAAGGCTTTCTTATCTCTTCTTGCTATTCTTTGGAACTCTGCATTCAGATGTTTATATCTTTCCTTTTCTCCTTTGCTTTTCGCTTCTCTTCTTTTCACAGCTATTTGTAAGGCCTCCCAAGACAGCCATTTTGCTTTTTTGCATTTCTTTTCCATGGGGATGGTCTGGATCCCTGTCTCCTGTACAATGTCATGAACCTCCGTCCATAGTTCATCAGGCACTCTATCTATCAGATCTAGGCCCTTAAATCTATTTCTCACTTCTACTGTATTATCATAAGGGATTTGATTTAGGTCATACCTGAATGGTCTAGTGGTTTCCCCTACTTTCTTCAATTTAAGTCTGAATTTGGTAATAAGGAGTTCATGGTCTGAGCCACAGTCAGCTCCTGGTCTTGTTTTTGTTGACTGTATAGAGCTTCTCCATCTTTGGCTGCAAAGAATATAATCAATCTGATTTCAATGTTGACCATCTGGTGATGTCCATGTAGAGAGTCTTCTCTTGTGTTGTTGGAAGAGGGTATTTGTTATGACCAGTGCATTTTCTTGGCAAAACTCTATTAGTCTTTGCCCTGCTTCATTCTGTATTCCAAGGCCAAATTTGCCTGTTACTCCAGGTGTTTCTTGACTTCCTACTTTTGCATTCCAGTCCCCTATAATGAAAAGGACATCTTTTTTGGGTGTTCATTCTAAAAGGTCTTGTAGGTCTTCACAGAACCGTTCAACTTAAGCTTCTTCAGCGTTACTGGTTGGGGCATAGACTTGGATTACTGTGATACTGAATGGTTTGCCTTGGAAATGAACAGAGATCATTCTGTCGTTTTTGAGATTGCATCCAAGTACTGCATTTCGGACTCTTTTATTGACCACGATGGCCACTCCATTTCTTCTGAGGGATTCCTGCCCGCAGTAGTAGATGTAATGGTCATCTGAGTTAAATTCACTCATTCCAGACCATTTCAGCTCGCTGATTCCTAGAATGTCGACATTCACTCTTGCCATCTCTGGTTTGACCACTTCCAATGTGCCTTGATTCATGGACCTGACATTCCAGGTTCCTATGCAATATTGCTCTTTACAGCATCGGACCTTGCTTCTATCACCAGTCACATCCATAGCTGGGTATTCTTTTTGCTTTGGGTCCATCCCTTCATTCTTTCTGGAGTTATTTCTCCACTGATCTCCAGTAGCATATTGGGCACCTACTGACCTGGGGAGTTTCTCTTTCAGTATCCTATCATTTTGCCTTTTCATACTGTTCATGGGGTTCTCAAGGCAAGAATACTGAAGTGGTTTGCCAAACTGAAGCTTACAGAGGTTAAATAACTTCCCCATGGTAACATACCTGAATACATGGTGGACAGGATTGTGAACCTGAACATTTTAATTGAAAGCATATGCTTTAAATCACTGATTGTACAAAACACAAATAAAGACAAAAGTAGGGGGCTGAAGGTCAGACTTGGAAGATACCTAGAACCAGTAATAAATAAAAATGTAGAATAGATCAAAAGCAGTCTTTTCATCATTTCTGATCACAGTTTCCCCAAGCCTGGGAATCCAAATTTTGCCTTAAATGAATTTCTAGGTATTATCTATCCTATTTTGTACATGTTCAGTAAGAGTATATAACTGGATAACCAATCAGGAAGTACTATATAGAACAGGGAACTCTGCTCAGTATTACGTAACAACATAAATGGGAAAAGAATTTATAAAAGAATATATGTAACTGAATCAGTTTGCTGTACATCTGAAACTAACACAACATTGTTAACTGTACTCCAGCATAAAATAAAAAGTTTAAAAAAGAGGGGTGAGAGTATATATTGCAGAGGTAGAATCTGGCATTTGGGAAATTCTCATTCATAACATAGAAGTTGGGAAATGGAAACGCTCTAAAGATTACTGAGAACTGAATAATTCAAAAAATCCATATTTGATCATTAATTTTAATGTTTCTCCTCAGAGTCTGACAGAGATCTATTTTTAAAAGACGGAATAAGCAGGAGAGAAAATACGACATATTTATTGAGGTCTAATACACTAGCCACTGTGACCAGAGATTTAAACAGGTACACGTTATCTAAAACACACACACACTCTTACAACCATCACCCAATGAGACAAGTAGTATTTATCCCCATTAGGAAACTGAGCCCCGCTGAGGTTCAGTAATGTGCCCAGAGTTGCAGAAATTGAAACACAGGTCTTTCTGACTTTAAATTCTTGCTCCTTCATGTATATTTTTCTTAGAGAAACTCCAAAGAGCTGGGAAGACAAAGAGCAGGTCAGAGGAAAACTGGAAGCAGAGGGCTTTTCACTTCATTGAGGCTGTGAGAACACAAGGGGATGCCTGGCTTGAAAGTCACAGATGCCAATATTGAGCCCAAGTGACTGCAAATTAGTGATAATTTGTTCTGTCAGGTTATTACCATTTCAGCCACCTGCTTAATAATTCTTCTAGTTGTGCAAACAGATTGACAACCTGTCTTCAATTGCACACATGGGATCAACCCTAAAGAATTTCATCTGGGGAGAAGAGCCTGGATTCCACGCACAGGAGAACTGTTGGGAGATCCATGGCCAAGAAAGCAATGGAGACGAACCAGAAGGAGCGCTCCTTTAAGTCCCAAGACACAACGTTTTCTTCTACATTTTATGTCTTCTTACTGGAGATCATTGTACAACCAACTGGCTAAGTGGTCCTTGTGGTATCGTTGTTTATCACCTGCCTCTAGATGTGCAAACCTAGAAAACAAGGTCCTAATGTCACACCCTTATCTTTACACCTGAGGACTCATAGCACCCAGAACAAAGCGAATGTCTGTAAATACTTCATTTGAACTGACTTATTCGCTAAAGATTTGTTCAAACTAAGTTTCTCTTTTCTCTCCTCCCCTCCCTAAAGCCATCCATTTGCCACTTATTTCCCAAAATTTCAACCAGGGAAGAAACTAGTTTTTTAAATAGAAATTTAGAACCTACCATTAAAGCTAAGCCAGGACGGAGAGCTTGGTGGGTACCTCTCTGCTCAGCGTGGTGGGTGCAGCCCAGGCCACCCCAGAGTGGAACCCCTCACCTAAGCAGTTCTCTCTTCCCTCCAGTTCTTCATCTTTGACTGTTTTTTCCAGTTAAAGTCAACTGTTCCCCTTCAAGGCTTTCTATGATTATCACTTAAAACTTTTACAATCATCTTCACACAATTTTAAATCTGAAGATAATTTTGGATCATTTAAATTCACACATTTCATTGTGTAAACATAGGAAAGACAGGGCAGAGATTTTTAAAATCAGATCACGTTGTGGGTTGACTTGCATCTCCCCCCAAAAAAGATACATTCTACTTCCAACTCCCAGGACCCATAAACTATGTGTTTTTATTTGGCAACAGGGTCTTTGCAGATGTAATCAAGATGATATCATACTGGACTGGAGGGTGGAATGGGTTCTAACCCAATGACTGGTGTCCTTACAAGTAAAAGGAAGTTTGAATCAGTGACCCGAAGAGAACACTGTGTAAAGATCCAGAGCACACAGAGACCTGGTGTGATGCTGTAGGGCAGAGACTGGAGGGATGTAGCGCCAGTCAAAGCAAGCCAGGGGGCTTCCCTGGTGGCTCAGTGATAAAGAATCTACCTGCCAACGCAGGAGGCGTAGGTCCAGGATCTACGTAGATCTCTGGTCCAGTAAGATCCCACATGCCACCAAGCAACTAAGCCCATGCACCACAACTATGGAGCCTGTGCTCTAGAGCCTGGGAGTCCCAACTACTGAGCCCACCTGCCACAACTACTGAAGCCCGCGTGCTCCAGAGCCTGTGCTCCACAAGGACAGAAGCCACCGCAATGAGAGGCTCACACACCGCAACAAGAGAGTAGCCACCCACCCACTGCTACTAAGGAAAAGCCCGAGCAACAACGAGACGCAGCACAGCCAAAATAAATAAATTGTAAAAAAAAAAAAAAAAGACAGGGGTTACCAGCAGGAAGCTAGGAAAAGGCAAGGAAAGATTTCCCTGCAGGTGTTAGAGGGAGCATGGCCCCGCCGACACCTTGATTTTGGACTTCCAGCCTCCAAAACCATAGAGGTAATACATTTCTGTCATTTTAAGCCACTCAGTCTGGGGTACTTTGTCATGGTAGCCCTAAAGAACTGAGTTCCGGGAAAGTGAACCCCAAACCCATACCCTGTTTAAAAAATAAAAAGGCAATAATACCATCTAGCTCTCCGGGTTTTTATAAGAATGTTTTAAATGGTCATGAAATAAAAGGTGGGCACATACTCAATGTTCGATGAGTACCTGCTGTGACTCACTTTCCTGGTCCTACCAGTCATCCTGGCTATTTCCTCTCCTCTTCTCTTCCACGAAGCTTGACCCACAGGGCTCACTTCCTCACCTCCTATCACTCTCCAACCCCCTCCTCCCCCTTCAGCTGAGGACACTTCTCCATCAGGATCTCATTCGACAGCTCCAAGTTGCAAAGACTGAACCTCACTCTGAAGTCTCTGGTCCCCTGAGCCCTCCCCACCCCCTCACCCTCGCCAGGTTTTTTTCCCGCCTCTCTGAGATGTGGCTCTGTCTCCCTCTCTTCGAGTCCACTTCACACCCCACCTCTGATCCCACCCAACTCAGGCTGTCACCATGCTCTGCTTATAGATTCTTGCCCCAAAGCTCCGCGTTGGTCTCTGTCTCCTCCACTCCAATCACTATCCTGCCACCAGAGTGCGCTGTCTGAAACGTGACTGGGACTAGGGCACTCCTTCAATCCCTGTATGGCTGCCCACCCACTAGGAAAGCTCACTGCTCTTGACAATCTGGAGCCCACCGACTCCGCCTCCTGCTCCTGTCCTCCTTGCCCCTCCCACACTCGGGGCTCTCACTGCATCTTCCAAACTGCAGTTCCTCTAGGGAATCATGTTTTACTGATTTTTTTCTTTAAAGGAATGTATTAACGCAAAGGGTAAGATAAAGTAAATGGCTTCCCACGTTATTTTTCCCAACTTTTTTATTATGGTAAAATATATAACATACCATTTACCATCTTAACCATCTGTTAATAACTGAATTTTTTAAACAACAAAAACATTGTGTATTGGGGTACAGCCGATTAACAACACTGTGATAGTTTCAGGTGAACAGTGAAGGGACTCAGCCATACATACACATGGATCCATTCTTCCCCAAACCCTCCTCCCATCCAGGCTGCCACATAACACTGAGCGGAGTTCCCCGTGCTGTACAACAGGTTTTTGTTGGTTATCCATTTTAAATAGAGCAGTGTGTACATGACCTTCCCAAAGTCCTTAAGACCACCTTCACCATCTCTTTTAGGATCATGCTCTCCTTTTTTCACGTCTCTGCGTATGTTAGTTTCTCTTCCTGAAACACTCTCCTTATTTCCAAGTCCCACTCATTTCAATAAAGGATTAGGAAAACTCTCCTGCTCCGGAGGAATTCTCTGGCCCTGGTGGCCTGGGCCCACTCTGGGCATAACACCCTCTGTGTACTGTCTACTGTACTTCGGAAAGAGCTGGCTGGGCAGTTTTTGACCAGAGCACTGTGCTCTTATCCCGCAGCTTCAGCCCCACACAGAATGTGGTGCAGAGTGCCTGGAGATGCTCAACAACACTATCTGAATAAATGAATTGCAGGAAAGCACCCTCTGGAGTCAGGAAATGGCAGCCCACTCCAGTAATCAGGCCTGGGAAATCTCATGGACAGAGAAGCCTGGCGGGCTACAGTCCATGGGGTCACAGAGAGTTGGACTTGGCTCAGCGACTAAGCAAGAACAACAACAACCTCGTGAAGTCAGAGGGAGAGATAAGAATCCAGTTTCCCATCACAGTCTACCTTGCCTCTCATTATTTTATATATTTCATTCCCACTTCACTGTTCTCACCTAAAAAGGTTTTCTTATTTAAAACAAACACAAAATGTCACTTTCTGTAGAAATACAACTCTGTTTAATGCATAATCTATCCAAAGATTGTTAGCATTCGAAGCAGGGCTCCTACCTTCATGTGACAGAGGCGTGTACACAGCAAACACACTGTGGTCAAATAGGTGGGGCGCCGATGATAACAGAGCAGGAATATAACATCAGCTATCCCCAAGAACAGTCAGTCAGGAGGGGAGAAGTTGCTGGAAGTAAGAGGAGTCTAAGATACTTGCTACTGAAGTGTGAATGTTAATACTCTCTACCCAAGAGAATTTGTAAGAGCATAATCAAGCCATAGAAGCTTCTCTGGAAAGTAAAACTGTATATACACCTCTCTTACAAATGGCAACCCACTCCAGTGTTCTTGCCTGGAGAATGCCATGGACGGAGGAACCTCGTAGTCTATAGTCCATGGGGTCCCGAAGAGTCGGACACGACTGAGCGACTTCACTTTCGCTTTACACAGTCTTAAAGAGGCAACAACAGCTTTAAGACAAGAGTAGGAATAAGAAACATCAGTCTCTGGGATTTTCTTTAAGCACATACAAGAAGAAATATGAGTTTCCCATTTTTTAACCTAAAGACACACAAACAATAAAGGAAAAACCACATAGTTCAAAATATCTTTAGTGGTTATACCCACAAAGATGACAAGATAAAAATGCTTCCCCTTAAAAGTCTGCACTTGAGGGCTTCCCTGGTATCTCAGTGGTAAAGTATCCACTGCCAGTGCAGGAGATGCAGGAGACACGGGTTCGATCCCTGATCTGAGATGATCCCACATGCCGAGGAGCAACTACGCCCATGAGCCACAACTACTGAACCCACACTCTAGAGCCTGGGAGCCGAAACTACTGAGTCCACAGGCCACAACTCCTGGACCCACGCACCCAAGGGCCCACGCTCCACAACAACAGAAGTCCCTGCAGCGGAAGCTCGCCCATCGCAACTAGAGAGCAGGCCCTGCTGACCACAACTAGAGAAGAGACGCACATCAACAAAGACCCAGCACAGCCAAAAATAAATTCAAACAAATTTTTTTGAAGTCTGCACTTGAGGCTCTAACTTTCTATGCCTTATTGTTTCCAGATGTGACAAAATCCAGAATGGGGAGGGAATACTTGGAAGTCCCCACTTCAAAGTGGTTCTCCTTAAGAGATCCTAAAAGCAAAGGATCCACTTAAGGCGAGGCTTTCCAACTGCTACACGATGGACATTCTGAGCAGGAAGGTTCTTGGTGGTGGGGGTGGGAGGGTGTTCTATCTGCGTCCCATGGGACATCTTGTGCACGTGCCCACTCCATGTCTGCAGCCACCCCCGTTACCCTGCACCCAGTGGTAACAACCAAAAGCATTTTGAAATCTTCTCTAGATATAGTCAGATGCCCCCGGACAGGTGGAGACCAAAAAGTCCCCACTGACTTCAGGCAATGGAGCCTCTGAAACCTGCTATTTGACTCTGATTATCTTCAGAAGAGAGAGATTAGGGAGCATGGGTCATACAACTGATACTCCTTAAGGCTGTTATTTTCTCATATTTGTTCATGGTAAAAACAGTAAAACCTCCGGAGAAAAAAATGAGAATAATTGTCATCAAGGTAACAAGGAATAAGAAAGCAGACAAAACTAGAGTCATTCCACTTTGAGGTGGGGGAGGGTGCCCAGGAACTCAGGAGGTGAATTAGGCAGTGCCAGGGTCATCAAGGAGGAAATTCCTGCAGAAAGGAGGGAAGGCAGACAGCACTGACACAAAAGGGAGAAGACAGCTCTCGAGTCAGACAGACCAACCGTTCCGGGACTCAACTCTGAAAGTGGGGCCCCACACAGCTGTCAAGAGCCTGTCCAAAGAAAGGTCACTCTCCCCAAACTTCACCTGATAGATGAGTAGAGGAGAAAGAAAAGATGGCAAAAGAACACATTATATTTTCAAATGTTTCATGTGCTCCTCCAGATATTCCTAAACTGATTTTTTAATCTCTTTCATCTTTAAAAAAAAGATAGAGAAAATATTTAGCCAATTATTTCAAGTCATCTGCTCCCTTGACACCAATCAAGTAAAACTATCCAAACTGGGTCACTCTATAAAAAGGGTGGCAGAAGATCAGCCATGGAGGAATCTGGGGACCCCCAGAGGGGAAGTCTTTAAATTTCCTCTGCAGGAACAAGAAGGTTCTACCGCTCTTCAGTTCTGCTCGGATTTTTTTCTGTAAACCCATATATTTACTATTTAAGAACTGGACAATCCTGAAAAGCTTTCAAGAAGTGATAACCCCTTTCCTAAAAAGAAGAGAGAATGACTCAGAGTCTAAACCAAAAAGGGGAATGAAGCAGAATGAAAAGGACTCTGAGCTAAAGAATTTCAATTTGATTTTCTTCAGGGTTCTTAGAGTTTCAAATATGACAGCATAAAACTAAAATGTCAGAGTTTTAAATGGCTCCTATTTCCTGAAATCACTAGAAATAACCAGAAGTTTTAAAAATATATATATATATATATAAGCCAGGGCTTGCTTTATCTTTCTGCACATGAGAAAATCCTTAAGAGGAAGAATGAATCTACATAAATAACACTGAAAGTTATCCTTGTAAGTGTTCACAGACTGGAAAAGAGAACTCAACCAAGGACAACAGGAACAAGATGACTGTGCCCACTGCAGGGCAACATGGAAAGTTCAGGTCCAAGCGGCACATGAGGAATCAACTACCCACGTTAATCTTTTTTTTTTTTTTAAGTCCACACTGCATGGTTTGTGGGAGTTTTACTTCCATGACCAGGGATTGAACCCAGGGCCTCAAGAGTGAGAGCACAGAGTTATAACAACTGGACCGCCAGGGAATTCCCAACAAACTAGCCTACAGTAAGACCCTTGATCAAAGGAAAGGTTCCGCCTTGAATGATTAACCTGTTCTATGATATCCGTTACTGGGCAGGTGCAGATTTCTTGTGATCAAAAAACAAACAAAGCACACACACACAAAACCACTGGCTTGAGAACTGAGGGGTGATGTTGAGTCCTGACTTGGGCTAAGCTTTGTGATTTGGGGACTTCACAACACCTGTCTTGGCCTCCATGTTCACATCTGTAAGATGATCTACAGCATGATTTGGTCTTTGCCAGTTTCATTTCATCCATTCACTCACTCATTCATTCAACCAACAGATATTTGTAGAGCCACAGCTGTCGAGTGCTGTTCTAGGTGCTAAGGGAAAAGCAGTAAATGAAAGACCGACATCTCTAATGGAGCTTGTATTCCAGATTCTGAAATCAGTGTTTTTCAAACTATAGGCTGTGAAATCCTTTTAGCAGTAACAAATGAGCATCTTTAAAAGAAGAAACAGGAATAATATAAAATATCAGAGTATATCACACATAGTAAGGGTAAGTTCTGTTTCACAGACTCCTGCTTTAGCTATTGACACTTATATCTATGAAGGTTGTGGATCAAGAAGTACAAGGCATTTCTGAACATGGGCTGGTTGTACCAAGAGAGTTTTAACATCTCTGATAAAAGAATTTTTTTTGTTCCAGCCACTGGCCCTCATCCTGTCCTTCACTCAGATTGCTTGAGGAACATTCTGCCCAGAGATTAAATCTCTTTACCTTTTCATTTGCCCCATGATGGCATTTTGCATAAATATCAAAGACTATGCTTTTGAGATCAGTGTCCCCAGCCTTTTCTGAGTATGGTTCCCTTTAACATCAGTTCTTTTTGTGCACTACTTGTCTGCTGATTGGGAAAATTCAAAGTGGCCAATAGCCACGTAAGCTTTTAAATGGAGGGCATGGAAACCCACTCCAATATTCTTGCCTGGAGAAACCCCATGGACAGAGAAACCTGGAGGGCTATAGTCCACGGGGTGGCAAAGAATTGGACACGACTGAGTGACTAAGCACACACAGCACATAATGTATGTATCTATCCTAAGAGCTCCTATCTAAAAATACAAAGGTTGCAAACACACAGAAGGCAGTATTCATTCCATCTACGCCTCCCACTTGATATTCAAAGAGATTTGCAGGCTTCTTGTGCCCCGAGGAGTCACAAGCACAAAAACTGGAGATTCCTGTTGTAGATCCCAGCTTTGATTTGCTTATTTCAGAATCACGATGTTCTTACCAGGTGACTGCTTACTGCGGTTTCTGTTTGGTTAATGTTCTCCCTCCCCTCAATCCTTTTTAAAAATTCACACAAACCAATAAAGGTGAGCACAACTGGATACATGAGTTTGTTTCTAGTTTAAAATCATTTTGTAAAAAAAAATAAATAAATAAATAAAATCATTTTGTGTCTAATCCCATGAGCCCAAACTCCTACAAATTGCAACTAGAAATTAGAGACGTAATTGTTCAAAATAGAGACACATCCACTGCTTCTGTTTTAACAGAAAACACCGAAAGGGTGGCAATTACTACAGCTGGGAAAAGGAAAGGAGGTGAAACAGAGATTCAAGAAGGGAGAGCCTTCCAATAAGCAGCAGAATCATCCTGGGAATTTCCAAGCCTTGCATGCTGATCACCGAGGTCTACCTGAGGCCAGGTCACTACAGTCCGGGCTCCCATGGCCCCGTGTCACTTAGGATTCTCTCTGTCCTTGAGCTCTAACTTCCTTCTGTGTACTGTTCTTGAAGCATTTCCTACACGTAGGACTGAGCAGTGAGGATCAAGGGAGTCATCCTCTGGGGACAGGCACAGGGCAGGATGTACTTTCTGCAGAGTCCATGGTGGACTGCAAGGCCAGGAAAGGGCAGCAAAAGACAGATTCCTGGCAATCCAGTTCCCGCAACAGACATCCAGCCGCTGCCTGCCAGTCCCCAACTTCTGGAGACCTGCTCAACCCAGTTATTGTCAACCTCTTCCCCTTCC
>NW_011495050.1:862934-873672 GCF_000754665.1 Bison bison bison
CCCCTTCCTGGAAAACCAAACTACACCCCCAAAGGTGGCCACAGATTGTGACCAATGGTGACAGGAATGCTGCATGCTCTCTAAAATGTTTATAACTAGGGTTCATGCTGTAGCTTTTACTTTGTTTTTTTTTTTTTTTTTTAATTATCCATTTTTTAAGCTTAAGAAGAGTGAAATGTGACCTAATCTTCATTAAAAAGGGAAACATTAACTTCGAGGAAAATCTGCTTACTTCTCTGCAAGTCACTGAGGTTGTCTAACCGTCTCCAACCGTTAGCTGTAAAATGAGGGGATTGGCCTGGACATGGCTGAGGCAACTTCTAGCTTCATGCTGTTTGCTCATAAACTTCAGCTCTGCCCTGATGGTGGCTCCTGGCCTGCAGAACAATCTTCTAGCGGCACGTGGGAAGGATGCCTGCTCCCAAAGGCACAGTAGCTGCGAGTTCTTCTCTTACAATCTCTCACCTGTATAATGCAGGCAGCTCAGCCCTGGGCTTTGTGCCAACCTAGAGGGCGGGGTGCAGGTGGGAGGTTCAAGAGGGAGGTGACACATGTATACCTATGGCTGATTCATGCTGGTGGGTGGCAGAGACCCACACAATGTTGTAAAGCAATTATACTCCAATTAAAAATTTTTTAAACTTTTTTTTTTTTTTTAAGAATATCATTCAAGGAAAAAAAAATCTCTCACCTGGGTCTTCCTGCACATTGCTCACAGTATTCCAAGCCCAAAACCTGGCCCGCTGTTAGCAGGACCTTGAATTTAGTCAGTGCTTCAGCTGCTTAAGCCTCATTTTCACAAAAATGAAATTGGGGATGCGGGTCCTTCCTAAATTAAATTACATAGGTGACCAGAAGCGAAGACCTCCAAATTCCCCCATTTTGGCTATTTATTAGGTCGATGAACTTAAGGTGATCAGAAGACCTCTAATGCCTATACAAATAGGTCCACTATTACAAAATCTACTCAATATTCTGTGATATCCTTTATGGAAAAGGAATTTGAAAAAGAACAGATATATCTATATGTATAACTGAATCACTTTGTGGCACACCTGAGTCTAACACAGCATTATAAAACCAACTATGCTGTGAGATGCTGTGCTAAGTCACTTCAGTTGTGTCAGATTCTTTGTGGCCCTATGGACTGTAAGCCCACCACCACCACACTCCTCCTGGATCTCCAGGCAAGAATACTGGAGCAGGTTGCCATGCCCTCCTCCAGGGGATCTTCCCAACCCAGGGATGGAACCCAGGTCTCCCACATTGCAGGCAGATTTTTTTAACCATCTGAGCCACCAGGGAAGCCCCAAGTACATATAAGTCAATCCAAATGGGACAGAGGAGTCTGGTGGACTACAGCCCACAGGATCTCAAAGAACTGTGCACAACTGAAGTAACTTAGCATGCATGCATGCACATTTAAATACATATACATACACTCTAAACATTTAATAAGCCATCTAGCTCTCTGCCTGGAATCCCGTAACAGCTTTACTAACCAGTAGCAACACAGCAACACCCTTGTCACACTAAGAATTATAAAGCCAGGCAAATCCCCAGTTGCATACAGGTTTCATCACAGCAAATGTCACTTTAGAAAACTAGGAGTTACCAAACTTCTGAAGAGTAGGCGATCCTGGTGGGGACGTATTTCCACTGGGAGACAGGTAGAGATAGTTTTTGTTTACTCCTGTATTAAAATCAAATGGGGACTCGTAGTCCTCATAAAAATCCATCTCTCTACCATCCATTCCAAGCGAATGCAGAACGCATGGTTCTACTGCCGCCACCTCTTCCTTGGTTGAACGCGCTCTGGATCACTGCACCAGGCAATTCCGAGGAAGAGATCCAGCCCCGGGTTCCAAGAGCCTGGCTTCCTGGGACAGGTGTAGCCGTCACACCCTCAGGACAAGGAGGTTGTTTAATAAGTGACTTCTCCCCAGCAACTTGAGGAACAGCTCTGATCACCACCTGCTGTTCATTTCAGCCAACAGCCAACAACCCAGGCAGGAAGCAGAGCTTTCTAGAGCTTTCTTCAATAAACAAAGGAGGGCCCAGTGCTGTAGCATCGCCTCCACATACAAACAGTTCAGGCAAACGTCAGACACTGGCAGATTTATTTTTTTTACAACTTATTATTATTTTTTAAACCGTTCAGCTGACCACAACTGCACCAGGGCAGACTTAATCTTCTAGGACAAGGAAGGATTACCGGCCAGTAATCTCCCACAAAGGCCATCTGGGGGCTATGCTTTTTCCACCCTGGATTACAGGGGCGGCCTGAGAGCCGAGCTTCCTGGTTGAGCGATCAGTTTTCTGTGTGTGTATGCTGGTAGAGAAATAAAGTTCCATTTCCAAGACAGCTTTATCTAAAGCGATGTCTGGCTTGAGTGTAACAGAAATGTCAATCTGACTTGTTGTTCTCACCCTGCTTTTCCGTCCCTTCCCTTCCCTTTTGTGCAAAGATGGTGTTTCCCTGATGTGTACTGAGAAGAGAAGAAACCCCACGCAGGTGAAGGGCCCATGTCCTCCCACCCTCTCCTCATTAACCCAGGCCAGGCCTGCAGGGTGGCCACCCTGGTCAGCTAGTAAAACAAGACTTCTCAGTCTCCAGATCCACTCCCCAGCCTCTTTACAGACCCTTTCTGCCAGAACTCTGGCCTTGGCCAAAGTGACATCATGTATTGTTCCTTCTGCTTTCACTGTCGTGGCTGACCTCACGTTTAAAGAGGTGAAAATAAAAGTGACCCTCCCTTAGATCGGTGGTGGTCTGTTACTGCCTGACAAAAAAAGCCTAAGTTAAATGAATAAATAAATAAAAAGGACTTCCCTGTTTGCTCAGTAAAGAACCTGGTAAACACAGGTTCAATCCCTGGTCTGGGAAGATTGCACATGTAGACTACGCCCAGGCGGCGCAACTACTGAACCCACGCTCAAGAGCCTGAGAGTCGCAACTACTGAAGCCCATGCACCCCAGAGCGTGTGCTCTGCAACAAGAGAAGCCATCGCCGTCAGAAGCTTGTGCACTGCTATGAAGAGTAGCTCCCACTCGCTGCACCTAAGGAAAGCCCACTTGCAGCAACAAAGACCCAATGTAACCAAAAATAAACATTTTTTAAAAGGAGCGGGGGACTTCTCTGATGGTTCAGTGGTTTAGAATCCACCTTTCAATGCAGGAGATTCCAGTTCATTCTCTGGTGAGGAGAACGAGGATCCAACAAGCCTTGAGGAACTAAGCCCGGCGCCACAACTACTGAGCCTACACGCTCCAGGGCCCCTGCGCCTCAACAGGAGAAGCCACAACTAGAGAGGCCTGTGCATCCCAATGAAGATCTCTCCTGCCCTGGTGAAGACCCAGCACAGCCAAAAGCAACAAAGGCCATGCTCCACCTGTCCACATCTTTCTCATAAAAACGGAACACAATATACTCTCCCTAGACTGGAAGCAAGTAGGAAATTTTTTTAAGTTATAAATATTTTAAGCACTAAAAAAGAAATCTGAGTGTGTATAAAACTATATAAACACCAAGACAGTTTACATTCATCTTAACTTATGATTCATCGTCTTTTTTTTTTTCTATTAGTCTCCTGTTGTACTCTATTTTTGGCAAGTCCATCTTATTTAAGTTTTTTTTAAAGTTTATTTTTAACAATAAAAAAAGATCAATCTGTATTTTTCTCCTAAAAGATGCCAAAATTGGGGTAACGATAAATGCTGTTTATTCTCTATTTAGAAATAAAAGTTTCTTTTTTATTAATTGAAAAAAATGAACTGGTCAATTTCTTGAAATCCATGGTATCTCTCACTGAGGTAGCACAGGTATTATGGTTACATTCTTAGACTAGAGTTGGTTATTGGAGTCCCTGGCCCTCTCAATACTACATTTGGTCTACATTTGGTCACCAAATCACTGGTAAAGAAAAAAAAAATTCTGCATTCTCATTCTTCCTCCTAGTCACAAGTGTCAGAAAATGCTATGGGCTGAAATTTGTGTCTCTTCAAAACTCGTATGTTGAATCCCTAACTCCTGATGTGACGGTGTTTGGAGGTGATTGGGTTTAGATGAGGCCATGGGGTGGGGCCCAGGCTAGCATCTGTGTTCTCATAAGAAGAGGAAGCCCCTTCATGGATCACAGCCTAGTGGCGAAAGGGCTTGCATAACTCAATGAAATTCTTGCTGTGAGGACACTATGAACAGCACAAAAAGGCAAAAAGAAATGACACCAAAAGATGAGCCCCCCAGGTTGGAAGGTGTCCAATATGCTACTGGGGAAGAACGGAGGGAATTACTAATAGCTCCAGAAAGAATGAAGTGGAAACGACACTCAGTTGTGGGTGTGTCGGTGGTGAAAGTAAAATCCCATACTGTAAGAACAATACTGCATAGGAGCCTGGAATGTTAGGTCCACGAATGAAGGTAAATTGGATGTGGTCCAGCAGGAGACAGCAAAAATAAACATCGACATCTTAGGAATCAGTGAACTAAAATGGACAGGAATGGGTGAATTTAATTTAGATGACCATTACATCTTCTACTGGAGGCAAGAATCCCATAGAAGAAATGGAGCAGCCCTCATAATGAACAAAAGAGCTACGGTCTTTCCAGTAGTCATGTATGGATGTGAGAGTTGGACCATAAAGAAAGCTGAGCGCTAAAGAACTGATGTCTTTGAACTGTGGTGCTAGAGAGGACTCTTGAGAGTCTCTTGGACTGCAAGGAGATCAAACCAATCAATCCTAAAGGAAATCAATCCTGAATATTCATTGGAAGAACTGAGACTGAAGCTGAAGCTCCAATACTTTGCGACCTGATGGGAAGAACTGATTCATTGGAAAAGACCTTGATGCTGGGAAAGATTAAGGGCAAGAGGAGAAGAGGGTGACAGAGGATGAGATAGCTGGATGGCACCACCAACTCAGTGTACATGAACTTGGGCAAACTTTGGGAGATAGTGAGGGTCAGGGAGGCCTGGTGTGCTGCAGTCCATGGGGTCGCAAAGAGTCAGACACGACTTTGCAAGTGAACAACAACAAGAATGCTAGCTGGAGCTCCCCTTCCAGCATGTGAGGACACAAGACAGCCACGTGCCAACAAGAAAAGGACTCTCACAGGGGTCAAATCAACCCACACCTTGATCTTGAACTTCCCAGACTCCAGAACTATGAGAAACAAATGTCTTTTGTTATAGGCCTCCCATTCTGTGGTAACTTATGACAGCAGCCAGAACTAAAACAAATATACTAACAATGATATACATAATGTTGCAGGTCACAGCCACCTCCGAGGCCCTCAGATCCCTCAAAATTTCCATGTTCTTGACCTCTGGTGTTGACTCCCATGCTACATCCTCTGCCTGAAATGTCTTTTTTCTGCTTGCTCAACTCATTCATCTTTCAGGACTCAGGCAGAAATCCCCTCTTCTCAGAAGCCCTCCCTCTCCGGCTCTCCCTTCCGGCAACAGCACACAGGATGTGACGTGCCCACCTGGCAGTCCTGATGGCCTTGCCTCCAGAGCAGAGGCTGCATTCTCTACTGCACTGCCAACTATGCTATACAAAATGGAAAAAATAAACAATACAAATGCTTATTAAGGGGGGATTATTTAAATGCTAAATAGAATATTCATGTAACAAGAAAGTATGCAAACATGATGATGTAGAAATGTATATATTTTATAAGGAAAGATACTCTTTTTCAAAATATTTATTTGGCTGTGTTGGGTCTTACTTGTGGCTCGTGGGATCTTCATTGCCTCCTACGAGACCTTTCGGTGAAGCACGTAGGCTCTCTAGTTGTGCTACCCATGTGACTCCAGAGTGCACAGGCTCAGTAGCTGCTGTACTCGGGCTCAGTTGCTCTGTAACAGGTGGAATCTTAATTCCCCAACCAGGGACCGAAATTGCAGCCCTGCATTGCAAGGTGGATTCTTAATCTCTGAACCACCAGGGAAGCCCCGGGAAAGATATTCTTGATACATTCAGTAAACATTCCAAAACTGTTTGCACTACATGATCCATAATTGGTGTGATAACTGGAGAGACTAACCAACCCAAAGAGAACATTGGCAGAAGAAATCCCAGGAAAGTGCGTATGTGCTGCAAGGCCAGCAGAGGGCACCCATAGGCAGCTCAGAAGTTAACTGTCCAGCCAGTGAAGTGCATACTAACTACACAGTAACAATTCAGTGGATGACTCGGGTTAGTGGAAATGGAATGAATACAAATATCTGTAAAGAATATTGTTTCTACCTACCTATTAACACATCATTTATGTCTGTGTAGGTACTCCCTAATTTTGAAGGAGTTAAATGTAAAATCTCTATGTGCTTAGTCATTCAGTGGTGTCCAACTCTTTGCGATCCCATGGACTATATATAGCCCACCAGGTTCCTCTATCCAGAGATTCTCCACACAAGAATACTGGAGTGGGTTGCCATTTCATCCTCCAGGGGGAAAAAAAATCTACGTAATACATACAAAAATATTACTGGAGGGGCCTTGAAGGGCACACAGACAGACGATGTGACTGCCCAACAGGAGCAGCAGGTCACAGATACCAGACCCTGTGGACATGTCATGAGGACACAGCAGCCAGCTGGCCAAATATAGGACAATTTGATCAACAACATAATTAAGGACAGCAGTGGATTATAAACCATTAAGAACAGGAATCCAAGAGTCTGTACCCGGTGGTTAATTGTATGTGTCAATCTGAGTCATGAGGTGCCCAGATAGTTGATTAACCATTGTATATAGTTGCATCTCTGACGGTGTTTGTGGATGAGATTAACACTAATCAGCAGACTGAATAAAGCAGATGGCCCTCCCCAAAGTGGATGTGCTTCATACAATCTGCTGAAGGCCTAAACAGAACAAAGAGGCTGAGAAGGGAGGGTTCACTCTGCCCGTCTTCAAGCTGGGATACTGGTCTTTTGCATCTGGATTTGGACTTGGAATGAAACTGACACCATCAGCCTTCCCGGTTCTCAGACTCAACCTGGAAGTGCAGTGTGTGTTAGTCACTCACTTGTGTCTGACTCTGTGATCCCATGGACTGTAGCCTGCTGCTAAGTCACTTCAGTCGTGTCCGACTCTGTGCGACCCATAGACAGCAGGCACCAGGCACCAGGCTCCCCCGTCCCTAGGATTCTCCAGGCAAGAACACTGGAGTGGGTTGCCATTTCCTTCTCCAATTCTAGGCTCCTCTATCCATGGAATTCTCCAGGCAAGAATACTGGAGTGGGTACCATTCTCTTCTTCAGGGGATCTTCCTGACTCAGGGATTGAATCTGGGTCTCCTGCACTGCAGGCAGATTCTTTACCATCTGAGCCACCAGGAAATCCCATGGATGTACAGTAGTTCTCCCCTTATTAGTAGAGGATATGTTTCAAGACCCCCAGCAGATGCTGGAAACCATGGAAAAAACACATACTATATTTCTTCCTGTACATACATACCTATGATAAAGTTTTATTTATAAATTAGGCACAGGAAGAGATTAACAATAACTAGTAATAAAATAGAAAATTATAATAATATACTATAAGAAAAGTTATGTGAATGTGGTCTCTCGCAAAAATACCTTATTGTACAAACTTAACGCCTTTTCCCGGAGAAGGCAATGGCACCCCACTCCAGTACTCTTGCCTGGCAAATCCCATGGACGGAGGAGCCTGGTAGCTGCAGTCCATGGGGTCACTGAGGGTCGGACACGACTGAGCGACTTCACTTTCACTTTTTACTTTCATGCACTGGAGAAGGAAATGGCAACCCACTCCAGTGTTCTTGCCTGGAGAATCCCAGGGACGGGGGAGCCTGGTGGGCTGCCGTCTATGGGGTCGCAAAGAGTTGGACACGACTGAAGTGACAGCAGCAGCAGCAATGCCTTTTCTACCTTAACTAAAGGACTTATCATGCCCTGTGGCCATAACTTTCAGTCTGAGAAGCGACAGCAAAATTAGCACGGACTTCTTTTTCCTTCTTCACAGTTTCACAGAGGATTCATTCTTACTACAAATCTTATCAACCTTAGCATGTGACATTTTTCTTTCCTCACTAAGTCAAGAACTTTCAGCTTTTCACTTAAAGGAAACACTTCAAGGCTTTTCTTTGGCATGTCTGAATTGCCAGCATTGCGACTCTTGCATTTGGGGGCCTTTACTAAGTAAAACAAGGGTGATGTGAACACAAGCACTGTGATACGACAACAGTTGATCTGAAAACTGAGCTGGTACCGAGTGACTAGCAGGCAGGATACACTGAACAAAAGAATGAGCCACATCCAAGGAAGGGAAGACTGAGTGAGACAGCATGCGATGTCACCACACGACTCAGGCTGGTGCATGATTTAAAACTGATGGATTATTTGTTTCTGGAATTTCTGGCTTGCTGTTTTTGAATTGCAGGTAACTGAAACTGCAGAAAGTGAAACCACAGGTAAGGAGGAATGACTGTGTATCCTAACCCTCCTGGGTTTCCAGCTTGTGACTGCTTGGGAGAGTTCTTCCTTTATAACTGTGGGGTAATTGTTTCTAATAAATCTCTTATTTATAGATATAGAAGCACATATAGATATATTATTGGTCTATTTCTCTGAAGAATCCAGACTAACATGCCTTACAAGTAATAAATAGATACAGAGAGGAAGAAAGAAGACCTACAGAAAAACTGCATGTTAACCATCACCATAAAGATTCAGGCAAAAATCATCAATGGATGCTAACCCGAGGGAGAAATTTTTAAATAAGAAGCACATATACACATGGTCTTATGGGGTCTCCCCACAGATTAATTAGATTTTGGAAGGGAAAATACAGTAACAACACAGCAGAAAAACTGAACCCCACCTTTAGTGGATGATCAACACTGTCATTACCAAAGAGTCAGGTAGACCCTGGCCTTCAAATGTGATATACTGAATACCTATGAGATATTCACACTAAGAACACAGAACATGAACCTTATGAGAAAACATCAGACAAATCCAAAATGAGAAAGCTTCTCTGTTTTGTTAAGAGGAGGAAGAGGCATTCTTCAAAAATGTTGTCATAAAAAGCTGTAGAATGGCTCATACTAAAGGAGATGAAAAAGACACGACAGCTATACTCAAAGAAACATTCAAACAAAGTCCCATGAAAGAAAAAAAGTAGGGAATGCCTGAAAGTTAGAAGCAGGCCAAAGAGCCTGAAAAGAGCAAGAAATGCCTGATGATGATGGTGGTGGTGGTGGTGATGATGGTGGTTGGTGGTAGTGATAGTAATAATGATGGTGGTGATGGTGGTTGGTGGTAGTGATAGTAATGATGGTGGTGGTGGTGGTGGTGGTGATGCTGGTGGTTGGTGGTAGTGATAGTAATGATGATGGTGGTGGTGGTGATGGTAATGGTGGTTGGTGGTAGTGATAGTAATGATGATGGTGGTGATGGTGATGGTGGTTGGTGGTAGTGATAGTAATGATGATGGTGGTGGTGGTGATGGTGATGGTGGTTGGTGGTAGTGATAGTAATGATGATGGTGGTGATGGTGATGGTGGTTGGTGGTAGTGATAGTAATAATGATGGTGTGCTGGTGGTGATGGTGGTGGTTGGTGGTAGTGATAGTAATAATGATGGTGGTGGTGGTGGTGGTGGTTGGTGGTAGTGATAGTAATGATGATGGCGGTGGTGGTGATGGTGGTGGTGGTAGTGATAGTAATGATGATGGTGGTGATGGTGGTGGTGGTGGTTGGTGGTAGTGATAGTAATAATGATGGTGTGGTGGTGGTGATGGTGGTTGGTGGTAGTGATAGTAATAATGATGGTGTGGTGGTGGTGATGGTGGTGGTTGGTGGTAGTGATAGTAATAATGATGGTGGTGGTGGTGATGGTAATGGTGGTTGGTGGTAGTGATAGTAATGATGATGGTGGTGATGGTGGTGGTGGTGGTTGGTGGTAGTGATAGTAATAATGATGGTGGTGGTGGTGGTGGTGGTTGGTGGTAGTGATAGTAATGATAATGGTGGTGGTGGTGATGATGGTGGTTGGTGGTAGTGATAGTAATAATGATGGTGGTGATGGTGGTGGTGGTTGGTGGTAGTGATAGTAATGATGATGGTGGTTGGTGGTAGTGATAGTAATAATGATGGTGGTGGTGGTGATGGTGGTTGGTGGTGGTGACGGTGACAGCTGTGGTAGTGACAGTTATGGCAGTGGTGATGGTGGTGATGGTGATGAAGATGACAGTGATAATGATGACTCACCCCTGACAAACCCTTACTATGTGCCAGACATTTTCCTATGCATGTCACACTAACCCTGTGGGGTAGGATTTTTCACTACCCCCATTTTATAGATGAGAACACTGAAGCACCCAAAAGTCAACTTGCCCCAGACAGATAACTATTAATAGCAAGTGATGAAGCTAACTCAATATGCCAGCAAATTTGGAAAACTCAGCAGTGGCCACAGGACTGGAAAAGGTCAGTTTTCATTCCAATCCCAAAGAAGGGCAATGCCAAAGAATGTTCAAACTACCAGACAACTGCACTCATCTCACACGCTAGCTTTGCTCAAAATTCTCCAAGCCAGGCTTCAACAGTATCTGAACCATGAACTTCCAGATGTTCAAGCTGGTTTTAGAAAAGGCAGAGGAACCAGAGATCAAATTGCCAACATCTGCTGGATCACAGAAAAAGCAAGAGAGTTCCAGAAAAACATCTACTTCTGCTTTATTGACTATGCCAAAGCCTTTGACTGT
>NW_011495050.1:873935-879817 GCF_000754665.1 Bison bison bison
GAAAGAGATGGGAATACCAGACCACCTGACCTGCCTCCTGAGACATCTGTATGCAGGTCAAGAAGCAACAGTTAGAACTGGAACAACAGACTGGCTCCAAACTGGGAAAGGAGTACGCCAAAGCTGAGTGCTGTCACTCTGCTCATTTAACTTATATGCAGAGTACATCATGAGAAATGCCAGGCTAGATGAGCACAAGCTGGAATCAAGATGGCTGGGAGAAATATAAATAATCTCAGATATGCAGATGACACCACTCTTATGGCAGAAAGTGAAGAGGAATTGAAGAGCCTCTTGATGAAAGTCAAAGAGGAGAGTGAAAAAGTTGGCTTAAAACTAAACATTCAAAAAACTAAGATCATAGCACCTGGTCCTATCACTTTATGGCAAACAGATGGGGAAACAATGGAAACAGTGACAGACTTTATTTTCTTGAGCTCCAAAATCATTGCAGATGGTGACTATAGCCATGAAATTAAAAGATACTTGCTTCTGAGAAGAAAAGCTAGGACCAACCTAGACAGCATATTAAAAAGCAGAGACATTACTTTGCTGACAAAGGTCTGTCTAGTCAAAGATATGGTTTTTCCAGTAGTCATGTATGGATGTGAGAGTTGGACTATAAAGAAAGCTGAGCACTGAACAATTGATGCTTTTGAACTGTGGTGTTGGAGAAGACTCTTGAGAGTCCCTTGGACTGTACGGAGATACAACCAGTCCTTCCTAAAGGAAATCAGTCCTGAATATTCATTGGAAGAGCTGATGCTGAAGCTGAAACTCCAATACTTGGGCCACCTAATGCGAAGAACTGACTCATTGGAAAAGACCCTGATGCTGGGAAAGACTGAAGGCGGGAGGAGAAGGAGACGACAGAGGATGAGATGGTTAGATGGCATCACCGACTCGATGGACGTGACTTTGAGCAAGCTCTGGGAGTTGGTGATGGACAGGGAAGACTGGTGTGCTGCAGTCCATTGGGGTTGCAAAGAGTCAGACACGACTAAGCGACTGAACTGAACTGAAGCTGAGGATTCAAATTCAAGCTCTGGCTCAAGTGCCCTCAAGAGGCAAAAGCATGAAAGAAAACCTTTAGTGACCAAAATCACAGGAATAATGGGAGGAGAGAAAATGGACAGGACCAAATGCTACACAGACTTAAAAACGAGCCCCTGGACTTGGTGTCCTGAGATTGTGCAAAGAAATTTTAGTCAGAGTGATGGTGGAAGACAAATGAGGGGAGCAGAGACAGTGGAGGGAAGAGAGGCTAGAAGTAAGTGAACAGGAGGTGGGGCTGGCTGGTCTGGTTGTTCCTTCGTTGTGTGTGTGATGAATGAGATACAGGAGGCAGTTCGGGAGCCACATCCCAGGCTCGGGAGGAGGCTTCAATTCCTACACTGGATAATTTGACTTTCTTTTAAAATTATGTCAGCCATCAGATTAGAAATGTTACATTAGGATTTTAGGAAATACTCCCTATGGGAATGCCATTACTTTTTCTCTTTTCTACTGCAAAGTATTAGTCACTCAGTCATGTCTGACTCTGTGACCCAATGGACTGTAGCCATCAGGCTCCTCTGTCCATTGCATTCTCCAGGCAAGAATACTGGAGTGGGCTGCCATTTTCCTTCTCCAGGGGATCTTTCTGATCCAGGGATTGAACTCAGGTCTCCCGCATTGCAGGCAGATTCTTTACCATCTGAGCCACTAGGGAAGCCCTTTCTACTGCAAAGGGAAGAGTCTACTGCAGAACTACAAAAAACCTATCCTCTTTGGAAACTCCTCAAGAACAAAAATGCATAAACTAATGAACGGATTCATAGTACTCAGACCTTAATACAAATACTCTTTAAGTGATAAAACAACTCTGTAACTTAACCTATTGACTTGCAAAGAAATTCTTACTTGGCAGGAGATCCAAAAGAACAGAACACTTTGGGTGGAGTGTTTTTCTGCCCTCTCAAAACAATTAAAATTGAGTTTTGGCCAATAAACAGGTCATGGGCCTTTTTTTCCTTTAAGAAATGTTTTTTGAAACGTTAAAGGTCAAGAGGTTTCATTTCTTCCCCTCAACCTACAACCAAACCCTTTCTGATCAGTCCTTGAACTGGGAAAACCAGAACCTGTAGAGAAATCTCAAGAATGCCTGAATTCTCTACCCTCAGGGGACCGGAATCTAAAATTGTGCAAAAAAGTCTCTTTCAATGAGGTCATCTCTTATCCATTCGGACATGCTCCTGCCACTACTGCCCTCCGATTGAAGAGGTTTCATTAACAGAGCACGAAATAATACAACAGCTCGATATTCACCATGTGCCCAGATAGGTAACTACAATATACAAATTTTTCATTTTATAGAGTTTGAGTTCAAATGTTACGGTCCTTTCTCTCACTGATGGGTTATTTCGGTCATTACAGGGTCAAGCTAAAGTTCTCCAACCAGCACTTCTGCAGCTTTAATGTTCACAAACCACCTGGGACTGTGATAAACTACCGATTCTGACCTAATAGTTATGGGTGGGGCCGGAGACTCTGCCTTCTGGACAAGCTCCAGGTGTTCCCTGATGTTTGCTTTGGACAACAGCGGCTAAATTGCCCTTAGGAAGAAAGCTGTTGTTAGTTGTTCAGTTGTGTCAGACTCTTTGCGACCCCATGGACTGTACCCTGCCAGGCTCCCTCGTCTGTGGAAGAAAACTGAAGCAAACGTTAGTACCTGTGGGGCTTTCCTGATGGTTCAGTGGTTGAGTACGCGCTTCCACTGCAGAGGGAATGGGTTGATCTCTCCCTTCCCTGAGCTTGGTCAGGGAAGATCCCACATGCCTCGGGGCATGGCCAAAAAAATAAATAAAACGGTTAGTTCTAAAAAAATTAATCTAATACTTGCCATTTTACATACCTCAGCACTTTCTAAATATCTGTTTTGGAAAATAAGAGACAGATTTTGTAGCCAGAGGGCATGTGCTTCTACGGAGTTTGTTTCTGTGTTTCTATTATCCTAGCAGTTAATGATAGGAGAAGGCAATGGCAACCCACTCCAGTACTGTTGCCTGGAAAATCCCAAGCAACCAAACTTAGAGGGGGGGACAAAACTGGCTGTGTCACGATGGTGTATACCTGCCTGGTCTTTTCAATGTGATAATTACTTAGAGTCTGGAATTACAATAATATGAAATCTGGAACAACTGCTCAGAGTAAGGATGACAGCAGGCCATCCTGCCTGAGTATTAATGATGTATTTAAGAGCAAAGGATATCTATGGTGAGATTACCGGAAGATAAAGAGGTTTCACCCAAGCTGAATGTTGACTGAGTTTAAACAGGGCTTTGGGGGTGTAGGGGAGATAAACACACCTGCCTGTCAGAGACCTGAAGGGAATAAATGAGCTGGAGGAGCAAATTTTAATTTGGATAAACTTACACAGTGCTTACACAGCTATCCTCAGCAACCAGGGGCTTCATAGGAAATGCTTTTCCTTAAGGGAATGGGAGTTGCTCGAGAACAGTAGGCACTTATTTAAAATTAATATCTGGTTATGAACTTCTATCATCAGCAAGCTAAGGCCAAGCATACATGTAAAGCAGCTGAGCTTCCTTTTAACTATAATCAGTTACTTGGACATATTCAGTGGAGGGCTTCCCTTGCAGTGCAGCTGGTAAAGAATGTGCCTGCAATGTGGGAGACCTGGGTTTGATCCCTGGATTGAGAAGATCCCCTGGAGAAGGGAACAGGTGGCTACCCACTCCAGAGAATTCCATGGACTGTATATAGTCCATGGGGTCACAAAGAATTGGACACAACTGAGCAAATAAATAAAATAATCCAGTGGGTTGATCACTAAAAAAATGCACAGCACAAATATCGCCCACCTCTTTCTAAATTGTATTAATAGAATCTCATGCTGAAATATACAGCATTTCTTTCTAAAAACATGCTACTTCATTGAAGAAAAGTCATTTCCTGATCTCCCTGGTGGCCCAGTGGCTAGGAATCTGCCTGCCAATGCAGGGGACACGGGTTCAATCCCTGGTCTGGGAAGATTCCACATTCTGTGGAGCAGCTAAGCCCAGGTGCCACAACTACTGAAGCCCAGGGACTTAGAGCGCGTGCTCTGCAACAAGAGAAGTCACCACAATGAGAAGCCTGAATACAACCAAGAGTAGCTCCTGCTATCTGCAACTGGACAAAGTCCATGTTCAGCCAAAGAGAAATAAATAACTATATAAAAAGGAAAGCCATTTCCAATACCAAATTTCACGTATTTTCCTTTTTAAAGGCAACAGGAGAATACCAATGCCACGAGTAAAGTGAAGAGGAATCTGTTATCTTGAAGCTAAATCAAAGGCCAGAAGGCTTCAAGACTGCCTCCGTCTTCTGACACAAGGATGAAGGACCTGCCAATTTTTAAATATTTGACTTAATAATAACCATTTTTATTACTGTTAAGGCTTCTTACAGGCTTTTCTCAGTTTCAGGAGCCATCGTTATCAACCAGGTATTGGTTGAAACAGCACATATTTTCATTTATTCCTATAAGCTCTCTCAGAGGTAAAGTGATAGGATAACTCAAGATGCAATAGGAAGGGACACAGAGTGGGAAATGCTTCTCTAAAAAAGTCCCCAGAACTCTGATATCACGCAAGTACTGTCCTGTCATCCCTGAAAGACCAAAGTAATAACTATTGTATGATTTAATCATTTACTTAATATGGCTAAGACTGCTAACTAATCACACAACCAGTGTCCTCTTACTGCTACACATGCAGCTAGACTCCATTTCCCAGCCTCCCTTGCACTTAGATGGGGCCATATAACTAAGCTCTGGCCGCATGAAAGTGATGTCTATCAATGTGAGGGGCAAAGAAAGACTGCTGAGAGCCACTGAGACATGGAGGCCCTTTCTGCAGGCAAAATTTAACAGAAAGCTGAATGACAAAAAGATTTTCCTAAACACAGTTCAGACGGATTATTTAAATTCCTTTTTTATTTTTTTCTTCAGTTTTATTGAGATACAATTGACATAAAGCGCTATACAAATTTGGGGCTTCCCTGGTGGCTCAGACAGTAAAGAATCCACCTGCAATGCAGGAGACCCAGTGATTGCCAAGGGTTCAGGGGAAGGGAGACAGAGCACAGAAGATTTTCAAGGCAGTGAAACTATTCTGCACAATACTGTCATGGTAGATACATGACATTTGCCAAAATTGCATTTGTCAAAATTCAGCAAACAGTACAACATAAATAGTGAGCCCTACTATAAACTATGAACTTTGGTTAATAATAATGTGTCAATATTGGTTCATTAATTACAACTTCTGTTCCACACAAATGCAGGATGTCAATAATAGGGGAAATAGGCAGGGCAGTGGGGGAAACATGGGAATGCTGTACTATCTGCTCAATTTCGATAAACCTACAACTGTTCTAAAAAATAATTTACTAATTAAACAAACAAATGCACTTCACCTACTCTGCCATTCGGCCTATGGTAAAGCACCCAGGCACTGAAACTCATCTGCTTAGGCTATTGCCAAGGCTTCACATGTTTAGAGCAGGTCTGAGTTCACGATAAGAGATAATAACCTAATGATTAAGCTCCATTATTAACGCAAACTAGACATTCATCAGAGAAGGCAATGGCACTCCACTCCAGTGCTCTTGCCTGGAAAATCCCATGGACGGAGGAGCCTGGTAGGTTGCAGTCCATGGGGTTGCTAAGAGCTGGACACGACTGAGTGACTTCACTTTCACTTTTCACTTTCATGCATTGGAGAGGGAAATGGCAACCCACTCCAGTGTTCTTGCCTGGAGAATCCCAGGGATGGGGGAGCCTGGTGGGCTGCTGTCTCTGGATGTTGCACAGAGTCAGACACGACTGAAGCGACTTA
>NW_011495050.1:879917-880341 GCF_000754665.1 Bison bison bison
AAGCATAACAGGGTCCACTCCAAAGGCTTAGTTCTGCCAAGTACCCGACTTCGTCTGCTTCCCACTAGGATGAGTAATATCTGAGTCACATCCCCTCCACTGCTGTGGTTAACAGAGGTCACTGATCACATCTGGAGCGGGGGTACAGCTGCTCACCACAGCACAGGTGACTGGTGTGCTGTACATTTCACAGGTCAAGTCAAGCAAGGTGCGCCTACCACTTACCATGCTCCCTCCGGTTTTTCAAAATTCCTGTCACATGCACCTTTTCAAGCTTTTAAACCTTTTTTTTTTGTTATTGTTGTTGGCAAAGTAATATCTCTGCTTTTTTTTTTAATTTAATTTTATTTTTAAACTTTACAATATTGTATTAGTTTTGCCAAATATCGAAATGAATCCGCCACAGGTATACCTGTGTTCCCCA
>NW_011495050.1:880441-886998 GCF_000754665.1 Bison bison bison
ACAGGTCTATGGGGTTGCACAGAGTCAGACACGACTGAAGCGACTTAGCAGCAGCAGCAGCAGCAGCAGCAGCATCGTCATCTTCAAAGAATCTTCCACTACAAGTGAGGTTAGCTCACAGAACTGGCTAGTGGGCTAATACCTCTCTAGAACTAACCAGAAACAGATATCTATCTATTCAACATAGAAGCAGGACACCAAGTTCAAGGACTACACTTATCCTGAAAGTCTTTTATTCTTGGCAAAATTCAGAGAAAACACTCTAGCCAGAGAGCAAACCCATCACTGCCCAATGATGTAATTCCAGTGGGCAGCCCTCATGCCTTTCTGTGGATTCCTAAGAAGACAGATGTGGCCTCAGCATATCCACTAAAGACTGTTATAAATATTTAACCATCATGTTGATCAAAACAGAGAGCAATACCAAATTTAGATTCTCTATAAGAGGATTTGGTTTAGAAAGATAAACCGCTAGAGAAATCTGGCCTCCAAATTTTGAGATCTGGAAATCCAAGGCTGATAACTGCAGAGGCGGAGAATGACACCCACAAAATGCTCCCAAAGACCCAAACCATTAAGATAAGGGGATGTGTGCATGCGTGCTAAGTCACTTTAGTTGTGTCTGATTCTCTGCGACCCTATGGACTCTAACCTGCTAGGCTCCTCTGTCCATGGGGATTCTCCAGGCAAGAATACTAGAGTGGGTTGCCATGCCCTCCTCCAGGGGATCTTCCTGACCCAGGGATTGAACCTATGTCTTCTGCGGCTCCTGCACTGCAGGCAGATTCTTTATTGCTGAGCCACCAGGGAAGCCCACAAGATAAGGGGATACTTATCTTAATAGGAAGATTATTGCTTGTTGGGAAGATCCCCTGGAGAAGGGAAGAGCTACCCACTCCAGTATTCTTGCCTGGAGAATTCTGTGGACAGACGAGACTGGCAGGATACCTACAGTCCATGGGGTCACAAAGAGTTGGACACAACTGAGAGACTTTCATTTCACTTCACTATTGATTTAAATAAGCTGATACATGCCCTAACAATTTTTCTCTGCCACCTTCCCTTACTTCTCTTTACAAAAACATAAATACTACCCCAAACAACTTTTCTTTTTAGAATTGACTGTGCTTTATTTTTTTTTTTTTTTTAGTATAGATGATTTACAACGGTGTGTTAGTTTCTATTATAAGGCAAAATGAATCAGCTATACATACACATATATCCCCTCTTTTTGGGGATTTCCTTCCCATATAGGCCATTACAGAGTATTGAGTAGACCTCCCTGTGCTATACAGTAGGTTCTCATTAGTTATTTGTCTTATACATAGTAGTGTATATATGTCAGTCCCAATCTCCCAATCCATGCCATCCTCTCTTCTCCCATGGTTGGCTCTGGTGCTTAACAACAAGCAGAGGAAGAAAAGCAGGAAGATTATGGAGTATTCTCAGCCCTTTCATCTAAAACCCACAGAGCTTTTACAAGAGAAACTAGAATCCTCATCACTGGGAAACTGAATAGAGGTTTGGTGTGGCTGCTGGCGGAGGCCAGCTCACCAAGTGGCATCTTAAACAAGGATGAATCAATCTGCTGCCCTCAGCCATGCGACCAGTGTATGTTTCAGTGCTGTGTGCCAAGTTGCTCAGTCGTGTCTGACTCTTACAACCCCAGGGACTATAGCCTGCCAGGCTCCTCTGTCTATGGGTTTCTCCAGGCAAGAATACTGAAGTGGGTTGCCATTCTCTCCTCCAGGGGATCCTCCAGACCCAGGAATCAAACCTGGGTTTCCTGCATTGCAGGCAGACTCTTTACCAACTGAGCTACGAGGGAAGCTCATTGAGTGTTGTAGTGAGTGCTGGGTGATAGACTTGCAAATAAATAGCACCTGGGACCCAGTCACAGACATACTTAGGAGAAAGAGAGCAGAAAAGATCTAGGTAATCAATAAGCCTAATGAAGGAGTGAATTAGACAACCTAGTGAAAGATGTGGAGAAGGCAATGGCAACCCACTCCAGTACTCTTGCCTAGAAAATCCCATGGATGGAGGAGCCTGGTAGGCTGCAGTCCATGGGGTTGCTAGGAGTCAGACATGACTGAGCGACTTCACTTTTACTTTTCACTTTCATGCATTGGAGAGGGAAATGGCAACCCACTCCAGTGTTCTTGCCTGGAGAATCCCAGGGATGGGGGAGCCTGGTGGGCTGCTGTCTCTGGGGTCGCACAGAGTCGGACACGACTGAAGTGACTTAGCAGCAGCAGCAGTGAAAGACGGGCCTTTCACGTGTAAATGTGTATGTGACATGGAGGGGCACCAGGATGTTGGGAATAAAGGGGTGTAACTCAGAAATTCATAATAAAATTGCAAAATGTACTAGTGATCTAAGGCTGTCTAACAAAGGATCCCAAAATTCAGCTGCTTAAAACTGCACCCATTCATTACCGCACAGTTTCTGAAGGCCAGGTATCAGAGAGCAGCTGATCTGGGTGGTTCTAACTCAGGGTTTCTCATGACGTCGCAGGCAAGGCATCTACTGAGGCAGCAGCATCTGGGCTGGAGGGGCCGCTCCCAGGCTCTCTCAGAGCTGTTGGCAGAGGCTTCAGTTCCTCCCCACGTGGGCCTCTCCAAAGAGCAGCTCACAACAGGGCGGCAAGCTCCCTCAGACCAAGAATCAAGAGAGACAGACAGACAGAAGCCAGTCCTTTATAACCTAATCTCAGAAGTGACATCAGATATCATCACTTCTGCCATATTCTACACCTGGGACCTTGTCACAGGAGGAGACTACACAAAGGTGTGAATACAAGGATTGCTGGAAACATCCCAAGGCTGTACCAACCTGTGTGTGCTGGTTCTACAAGGGCTCCGGAAGAACATCTCAGTCATCAGCTGCAAACCTGAAACTGGCAAATGGGCTTCCCAGGTGACGCAGTGACAAATGCCAGTGCAGGAGATGTGGGTTCCATCCCTGGGTCGGGAAGAAACCCTCAAGAAGGAAATGGCAACGCACTCCAATATTCTTGCCTGGAAAATTCCATGGACAGGGGAGCCTGGTGGACTACAGTTTATGGGGTCACAAAACGTCGGACACGACTGAGTGATTGAGCATGCAAATTTGCAAATAATAAAGGCTTCAAGCATATCTCATGAAGATAAAAAATTTTTAAGTTCTCAACTATACAGACTGATGCTACTTGCCTAATACAGATAAAGCATGCCCAATGAGGTTTTTCTCCAGTACTGGGAGGGATTTGCACAAATGCATCTGACCATAAAGAGCATATACTTGCAAGATTAAAAGGTTGAGTAACTAGATGCTGATTTCATGGAAGAAGCAAGTGCTCTGGAGTTGGACAGAGCTGGAGATCCATGACAGTTCAACAACTCACTGGCTGTCTCACCTCTGGCAAGCTTATTCACCAGCATAAGCCTCAACTTTCTCATCTGTGAAACTGATTAATATCGACCTACCCCTTTAGGGATGCTGCAAACAGCCTAGAACATGCTTAGCACATCCACCCAGCAAACAACAGCATTTGTTATTCAATAAACCACTCTATCTGGAAAATTAAGACATTAATTGACTCATGTTCTAACAAGTCACCAAGTATTATTACCCTAGCACTGAAAGTATTAACAATATAGCACATGGGCAAATAAGCCATTCAGGGTATCTATTAAAAATGAAGATTAATGGCCTCACCTTCAGAAGTTATGATTTAGTAAAAACAAAAATGACTGTATCTAAAACTAACTGTAGGAAAAAAATAAAAAATAAAACTAAC
Organism: Bison bison bison; assembly: GCF_000754665.1. NCBI lineage: Eukaryota > Metazoa > Chordata > Mammalia > Artiodactyla > Bovidae > Bison > Bison bison. The sequence continues at coordinate 884,224 of NW_011495050.1, forward strand.
TGTATCTAAAACTAACATATTGTCTACAATATGACAGTGTTCTAAACACTTCACAAGAACTGACTGACATCTGACTCTTGAACAAAGTGGAGGTTAAGGGCATCGACCCAGCACACTGAAAAATCTGCCTCAAAAGCAAAGAAATTGAATATGACTTGCTCAAGGGCAAGAAGCTGAAATAGTCTGGACAGAATCAGGATTCAAACCTAGTTCTTTTTTGTTTTAATGTTTATTTATTTTTGGCTGTGCTGGGTCTTCATTGCTGCATGGGCATTTCTCTTGTTGCCATGATCTGGGGCTACTCTCGAGTTGTAATATGAGGGCTTCTCTCATTGTGGACCACGGGCTCCAGGATGAGGATGCTCATTAGTTTGTGGCTCTTAGGCTCTAGCTGCTGCTAAGTCACTTCAGTCTTGTCCGACTCTGTGCGACCCCATAGACGTCAGCCCACTAGGCTCCCCTGTCCCTGGAATTCTCCAGGCAAGAACACTTGGGTCGCCATTTCCTTCTCCAATGCATGAAAGTGAAAAGTGAAAGTGAAGTCGCTCAGTCATGTCTGACTCCTAGCGACCCCATGGACTGCAGCCTACCAGGCTCCTCCATCCATGGGATTTTCCAGGCAAGAGTACTGGAGTGGGTTGCCATTGCCTTCTCCACTCAGGCTCTAGAGCACAGGCTTATTAGTTGTGGGGCATGGGCTTAGTTACTCCACCACATGTGGGATCTTCCCAGATCAGGGATCAAACTCGTGTCTCCTGCATTGGCAGGTGGACTCTTTACCACTGAGCCACCAGGGAAGTCCCAAACCTAGTTCTTTTGATTCCACATACTGTGATGTCTAATTGATCACAAAACTTCCCCTCCTCCAGTTAGCTTAAAGATATGTAAAATGAAAATACAGATACTATATTTATTGAAAAAATCCACATATAAGTGGACACAGTTTGAACCTGTGTTGTTCAACAATCAACTGTATTTAACTCTCACAATGCTGTGAAATAGATATTACTATCCTTACCACTAGTATTATTCCCATTTTACAGATGAAAAAACTAAGGCACAGAAAGGTTAAGTATCTTGCCTAAGACTGCCCAGTCAAGTAGCAGGCAAGATTAAGAGGCTGAACCCAAAGGGACTAATCACACAAGTCTGTTCTTAACCATTATCCCCTCTGCCTCTAAGATCAGGTCAAGAGCAGGGCCCAGGCATGTATATTTTTAAGTGGTATTCGAGTGATTCCGATACAGGTGGTCCATAAATACACTTCAAGAAACACTGAACTCTTGGTAATAAAGAATAATGCTAGTTTCAAAATTGTCTCTCTCTTCAATCTTAAAAGAAAAGGAGAGTCTATCAGGTTAGTTAACTGTTGGACTTTATTGCTAAGGTAAAAACACATAGCAAGTGGAAAAGAAACTCGACATCCAAACCGATGCATCAAATCAGCACCCATGTGATCTTCCTACCTCCAGATCTCTCCATTTCCTCTCCCTGTTCAACCCCAAGGACCTGGCTCCCCAGACTCTTCTCCCTAATGAACTACCAGGTTCTATCATCTGCCACCTGCTCACTGAAGCCTACCTTGACCACCTATTTCAACTCACATCTATGTTCTTTCCTAAACACCCCTCCACACACATAACCAGTTCCCATTATCCTGTTCTATTTAATTTGTCAACAGTATATATTACCAACCAAACTATACACTTAATTATGCACATTGATTACTGACCTGTCTTCCCTACTAGAACATAAGTTATACAAGAGCAACATTTTTTCTTTTTTGGTTTTTTTATGCACATTGTACCCAGGACAGTGGCTGACATGAATAAATGTTTGTTGAATGAAAGTACAAACGAACATCACTATTTAACCCTAAACTTTTCAATAGCTCCATGCTGTGCTAGGTCACTTCAGTCACGTCCAACTCTGTGCAACTCTATTAACTGTAGCCCACCAGGCTCCTCTGTCCATGGAATTTTCCAAGGAAGAATACTGAAGTAGGTTGCCATGCCTTCCTCCAGAGGATCTTCTTGATCAGGGATCAAACCTGCGTCTAAGTCTCTGCATTGGCCACTAGGGCCACCTGGAAAGCCCCTTCAAAACTGCCTGCCACTTATCAGATAAAGTCCAAGCATCTTCTCAAAGATTCTGGATGCTAACTGACCTCTCCCCAACTTTAATTCCCATAATTCAGACTCAGAACCCAGGGAGTCAGCAATTCCTCTGCTCCCTGCTGCCTCTGTTCAGGTATCTCCTCTCCCAGAAATGCCTTGTCCTCTGTGATGCCCTTACCATCAACCTCATACCACTTGTCAAAGAGATTCCACTCTCCAAGGCCTCTGGAAGGCTGTCTTTTTTCAAATACTTGCCTGAATTCAGAAGCATAACAGGGTCCACTCCAAAGGCTTAGTTCTGCCAAGTACCCGACTTCGTCTGCTTCCCACTAGGATGAGTAATATCTGAGTCACATCCCCTCCACTGCTGTGGTTAACAGAGGTCACTGATCACATCTGGAGCGGGGGTACAGCTGCTCACCACAGCACAGGTGACTGGTGTGCTGTACATTTCACAGGTCAAGTCAAGCAAGGTGCGCCTACCACTTACCATGCTCCCTCCGGTTTTTCAAAATTCCTGTCACATGCACCTTTTCAAGCTTTTAAACCTTTTTTTTTTGTTATTGTTGTTGGCAAAGTAATATCTCTGCTTTTTTTTTTAATTTAATTTTATTTTTAAACTTTACAATATTGTATTAGTTTTGCCAAATATCGAAAT
>NW_011495050.1:887098-887204 GCF_000754665.1 Bison bison bison
GGCTCCTCTGTCCATGGGGATTCTCCAGGCAAGAATACTAGAGTGGGTTGCCATGCCCTCCTCCAGGGGATCTTCCTGACCCAGGGATTGAACCTATGTCTTCTGC
>NW_011495050.1:887304-887390 GCF_000754665.1 Bison bison bison
TACTTATCTTAATAGGAAGATTATTGCTTGTTGGGAAGATCCCCTGGAGAAGGGAAGAGCTACCCACTCCAGTATTCTTGCCTACC
>NW_011495050.1:888146-888246 GCF_000754665.1 Bison bison bison
GGACTATAGCCCTCCCGGCTCCTCTGTCTATGGGTTTCTCCAGGCAAGAATACTGAAGTGGGTTGCCATTCTCTCCTCCAGGGGATCCTCCAGACCCAGG
>NW_011495050.1:888441-888519 GCF_000754665.1 Bison bison bison
TAGACAACCTAGTGAAAGATGTGGAGAAGGCAATGGCAACCCACTCCAGTACTCTTGCCTAGAAAATCCCATGGATCT
>NW_011495050.1:888619-888852 GCF_000754665.1 Bison bison bison
CATGGATGGAGGAGCCTGGTAGGCTGCAGTCCATGGGGTTGCTAGGAGTCAGACATGACTGAGCGACTTCACTTTTACTTTTCACTTTCATGCATTGGAGAGGGAAATGGCAACCCACTCCAGTGTTCTTGCCTGGAGAATCCCAGGGATGGGGGAGCCTGGTGGGCTGCCGTCTATGGGGTCGCACAGAGTCGGACACGACTGAAGTGACTTAGCAGCAGCAGCAGGAAAGC
>NW_011495050.1:890847-891032 GCF_000754665.1 Bison bison bison
CAAGAACACTTGGGTCGCCATTTCCTTCTCCAATGCATGAAAGTGAAAAGTGAAAGTGAAGTCGCTCAGTCATGTCTGACTCCTAGCGACCCCATGGACTGCAGCCTACCAGGCTCCTCCATCCATGGGATTTTCCAGGCAAGAGTACTGGAGTGGGTTGCCATTGCCTTCTCCACTCAGGCTCT
>NW_011495050.1:893077-899605 GCF_000754665.1 Bison bison bison
TTTTTAATTTAATTTTATTTTTAAACTTTACAATATTGTATTAGTTTTGCCAAATATCGAAATGAATCCGCCACAGGTATACCTGTGTTCCCCATCCTGAACCCTCCTCCTTCCTCCCTCCCCATACCCTCCCTCTGGGTCGTCCCAGTGCACCAGCCCCAAGCATCCAGTATTAAACATAAAACTTGCCCTAGTTTCTATCACTTGACCCCACATTTGAAGCCACAGCTGATCAGTTAGGGAACTTCCCCCAAGTGCAAAGAGCAGCCCATCAGAAGACTGAAAAGAGGCTGGACAGAAAATTTCCACCCATCTGGGGTGGCTTACAATGAACAGTGTGAGCAGCCAGCCAATCTGATCTTTTCTCTGAATGGGAGGCTAAAATGGAGACAACGAGAGAGTCAGTAATGAGAACTGAAGCCACGATGGCATAAAGACAGGTGACAACAAGCAGAGCACAGAAGCCAGCCAGCAGAGGAGAAAGATCAAGTCACTTAAGCAGAAGAAAAGGTGGAGGAACCTAGCAGTTGAACACTACAGCAGAGCACAAGGAAGGACTGTCTCTAAGGAGATGGTTTCGGGATTTTCTATTCATCTAACCTGCAAAGAGGGCTTCCCAGGTGGCTCAGGGGAAAGAACCCACCTGCCAATGCAAGATCCCCTGGAAAAGGGCACGGTAACCCACTCCAGTATTCTTGCCAGGAGAATCCCATGGACAGAAGAGCCTGGTGGGCTCCAGTCCATAGCGTCGCAAAGAGTCAGACATGACTGAAGCTACTTAGCACAGACACACACTAATCCAGGAGATGAAGGAGACATGGGTTCGATCCCTGGGTTGGGAAGATCACCTAAAGAAGGAAATGGCAACCTGCTCCAGTATTCTTGCCTGGAGAATCCCATGGACAAAGCAGCCTGGAGAGCTACCGTCCAGGGGATCACAAAGAGTTGGACAGCTCTTACCAACTGAACATACACAACTGCAGAGAACAGGCTGCAGACTAACTTCAGGGCCACTGCTGTGTCCCAACGACACAACTTGATTACATGGCAGATTCTATTCTTCCTATTCTCTATGAATGTTTACAATAAAACACATCAACAGAGGTAAACCAAGTGTATTTGTTTCTCCAAGTCTAAAAGAGCTTAGTTACATGGGAGGCAGCAATAAACAATAGTTAGGAAAATGAACTTGACACCAAGCCAAAATCAGAAAGGAAAGGGTAAATAAATTTGACCACACAAAAATGTAAAACTTCAATAAGGCAAAAATGTCCAAAAAAGGTAAAAGAAATGACAAGTGGGGAAAAATATTTAAGACATATGTCAAAGTCTAATTTCCAAAACGTAACAAAAAAACTCACTAAAATCAATAACCCAACAAAAAAGAGTAAAGGATAAAAGTTTGTCACAGAGAAATAAATGTAAATAGCCAATATATTAAAAAAAACATTAGCTTCATTAATTAAGTATAAATCAAGATAAAAATATTCATACATCATAGGGGCAAATAAGAAAAAGTAACATTATTTTCAGTGCTGGAAAGACTGAAAAGAAACTTTCATACATACTGGTGAAAACTCATGAATTTGCTGCTGCTGCTGCTGCTGCTGCTAAGTTGCTTCAGTCGTGTCCAACTCTGTGCGACCCCATGCCCACCAGGCTCCCCCGTCCCTGGGATTCTCCAGGCAAGAACACTGGAGTGGGTTGCCATTTCCTTCTCCAATGCATGAAGGGGAAAAAATAAAGTGAAGTCGCTCAGTCGTGTCCGACTCTTAGTGACCCCATGGACTGCAGCCTACCAGGGCCTTCTGTCCATGGGATTTTCCAGGCAAGAATACTGCAGTGGGGTGTCATTGCCTTCTCCTATGAATTTGCTAATATCTACTAAAATTGAATATGACATTCCATAGTACAGGGATTGAATTAGTAATTAAAATACCACCCACAAGGAAAAACCTGGGCCCAAATGGTAAATTCTGCCAAATTTACCTGGTAAATTCTACCAAATATCAAATAGTTGGTAACAGCAAGTATTGGTGAAAACAGACTATTCATACACTGCTAGTATGAATGTAAGTTTGTACAGTTACTGTAGACAACAGTCTGTGTGTGTGTTTGTTAGTCGCTAAGTCATGTCCAACTCTTTTTTGACCCCATGGATTGTAGCCCACCAGGCTCCTCTGTCCATGGGATTTTCCAGGCAAGACTACTGGAGTGGGTAGCCATTCCCTTCTCCAGGGGATCTTCCAGACCCAAGGATCGAACCTGGGTCTCCTGCATTGCAGACAGATTCTTTACCATCTGAGCCACCAGGGAAGCCCAGACAACAATCAACAGTTCCTTAGGAGGTTAAACACAGAGGTCAGATGAGTCAGCAATTATACTCCTAGATATACACCCAAAAGAAATGAAAAGATACACGAACACAAGTGTACCTGAATACTCCAAACTGTCAAAAAGTGGAAACAGCCCAAATGCTCATTAAGTGATGAATGGATTAAGTAAAATGTGGTATAACCACACAATGAAATATTTTTTGACAATAAAAAAATTAAGTATGAATACATACTATACCATGGATAAACTTGAAAGCATCAGGCTAAGTGAAAGAAGCCAGTCACAGAAGACCATATAGGTATGAATCCATTTATGTGAAATGTCCAGAATAGGTAAATACAGGGAAAGCAGACCAGTGTCTGCCCAGGGCTGAAGGCAGGGGGCTGGGGTGGCGAGGGGAGGTGAATGATAACTTTTAATGGTGGTGGGTATCTTTTGTGTTGATGTTCTAAAACTGATTGGGGTAGGGAATTTCCTGGCAGTCCAATAGTTAGGGTTCTGTGCTTCCATTGCAGGAGGCGCAGGTTTGATTCCTGCTTGGGGAACTAAGATCCTGCATGTTTCAAGTTGGGGCCAAAAAATATGTCTATATAAAAAGTAAAATAAAACTGTGGTAGAGACTGTACAAGTATATGTACATGTATACTGTACAAGTATATGAATATACTAAAAAAATAAACTATATACTCAATAAGTAAGCTGTATGGTACAAGAATTTTATCTCAATAAAACCAGTATTTTTTTTAAGTAAGGTAAAGTATAAAAGATAGTATGTATAGTATGATCCCATCTGTATACATTTTTACTGATGGTAAACGAATGTCCTGGAACATGGCTATAAGTTTTCTGGGAAAAAAATTAAAAATTTTAGCTATAATTAATAACAGAGAAGGGAAATTATGGTGAATGGATTAAAGAAAAGGATTTCAATTTTCACTTCATCCCTTACATAAAAACTGTTTTACACCATGTGAAAGAAAATGTAGGGAATTCTCTGACAGTCCAGTGGTTAGGACTCCACATTCTCACTGCCAAGGATCCAGGTTCAACCCATGGTTAGGGAACTAAAATCCCAGAAGCCATGAGGTGCGGCCACAAAAAAAGAGAAGAAAACGTAAACTTTAAAAATTAAAGAATAAGACCTTTGTATGGTGATTAAAACCACACAGCACTTCACAGATGTAGAAAACAAGCTCGTGGTTTCCATTAGGGAGAGACGAATGAGGGATGGGTGCATTAGAGAAATGGCATTAAGAGACGTGAACTACGAACTACTAGGTATAAAACAGAGAGGCAACAGGCTGTATTGTATAGCACAGGGAACTGTGGCCATTATCGTGTAATAACTTTTAATGGAGAATACTCTGTAAAAATACTGAATCACTATGATGTACACCTGAAACTAATCTAATTTTGTAAATCAAGTATACTCAATCAAAATTTTTAAAAACCCACACGGTACTGGCAGGAGAATAAACAGATCTCTGTGTACAAAAGAATTTAACATATGACAAAGGTCAGTATCAGTGGAGAAAAGATAAACCATTCCTTAACTCAAGCCAGAAATTCCAGCTGGATTAAAAAGTTATTTAAAAACATGAAAAAAGATACTCAATAAAAATGTTCGAAAAACTATATAAGATTACCTGCATAATTTGAGTGATGACTTTGCTAAGATGTAAAACTCAAAGTCACTAAAAGGCTGACAAATTTGGTTACATGCGAATTTAAACTCTATCACAATAAAACTTAAGTTAAAACACAAGTGAGAGTGCAAGAAAATTTTTCAACAGAAGGGAGTTTACATAGTTCTTTAAACCATACATGTAACAACAATTCAATAGATGTATCTTAAAAAAATCAAAATTCACATTGTAAATAAAATAATGAATATATTGAATTACAGGTTGATAAAACTTAAATACAATATATAGTATATATACAATTGAATACTGTATATTTATATTCATATATGTATATGAAGAACAGTGAAGAACAGCTTTAAGCTTAAAAGTAGTTTGTAGGACTTCCCTCGGAGAAGACAATGGCACCCCACTCCAGTACTCTTGCCTGGAAAATCCCATGGATGGAGGAGCCTGGTGGGCTGCAGTTTATGGGGTTGCTAAGAGTCGGACATGACTGAGCAACTTCACTTTCACTTTTCACTTTCATGCATTGGAGAAGGAAATGGCAACCCACTCCAGTGTTCCTGCCTGGAGAATCCCAGGGAAGGGGGAGCCTAGTGGGCTGCCATCTATGGGGTCGCACAGAGTCGGATACGACTGGAGCGACTTAGCAGCAGCAGCAGGACTTCCCTGGTAGTTCAATGGTTAAGAATCTGCCTGCCAATGTAGAAGGCATGGGTTTGATCTCTGATCTGGGAACATTCCACATGCCACAGGGTAACTAAGCCTGTGAGCCACAACTACTGAGTCCATATTACAATGGAATACTACTCAGCCATAAAAAAGAAAGAAATATTGCCATCTGCTATAACCTGGATGGACCCAAAGGTATTATACAGACTAAAATAAGTACATGGCAGAAAGACAAATACCATGTGATTTCAGTCCTAAGTGGAATCTAAAACAAGCAAAATAGGAACAAACAAAATAAAACAAAAACAAACTCATAGATACAGAGAAAAGATTAGTGGTTCAGAGGGGTAAGTGAAGGAGGTCAACTGTATAGTGATGGATTGGTAACTAGGCTTATGGCAGTGACCACTCTACGGTGTATACAGATATCAATTATGCAGTACACCTGAAACTTACATAATAATAAAAAAAAGCAACGCTTTCAACATAGCAAAAGTAAAAAAAAAAAAACTGATTATAATAATTTCAGCTAAAAAAATTTGAGATGAATATTTCTAAGTGAGCATGTTTTCTTCAATGACCACATCCTACAATACAAAGATGTGTGTGTGGGGGGGCGGGGGCGGGGTGGGGGGGAATTTAAAACAAAAACTTCACTAAAGTAAACAATTGATTTATGTTGTTTTTCTCTTCCTTTACCTACACAAATTTGTGCATATACCCAGTCAGGTACAAGATCATTACCAAGAAAATCAAAATCAATACTCTACCATTTTCCACTAAGAATGGATAATCAATTTAAAACTAAGGATTATTTAAAGTGAACAAGGCAAAACTGCCACCCTTTCACGGCCCCAGAAAAGCAAGGCATGACAGGAGTCCCAAATGCCCATGAAGTGACAGATCCTTCTTTGTGCAGCATAAGAGGTCACATTATTGAATTCAGTTCAAAGATGATGGTCACACAGACTGGAAGTTTGTGTAAGGAGCTCTCAGAAAGTCTTAGGGTTACTCTTACTTAATGCAGTTATTAATCCTCGTGAACACCATGATGCAAAACTAACAAATACACTGTATAAAAATAGCCACCCCCCAACAGATCAGCCAAATGGTTCTCAGAGACCTCAGGAGCCACTCAGAAAATGTAACCACAACTATCTCCCCCTGAACTCTGTATGTTTGTTACAAGGAGCTCCTACTGGGATTGCATTCTCAGTACAAATGTCTGAAATTAATTCCAAAACAAATCAAGCCAGGACTTCACCAGGTTGTATTTAAGATGCAAAATATGTGTTGGTTGATCATTTTTTCTTTCCTTGAGTTCACACAGATAGCCAGGTTTACAGATAGGGCTCCAGTCTGACTTTTCCCCTTTTCTTTATTCATTTGGAAGAGTTTTACTGATCTCCACCTGATTTCCAAGAGCTACAGCTAATAAGTCTTTTTCAATTATTATTAATTATATAATTAATAATAAAGGAATTATGTTCATCATGGGCTTCCCTCATAGCTTAGTTAGTAAAGAATCCGCCTGCAATGCAGGAGACTCTGGTTCAACTCCTGGGTCAGGAAGATCCGCTGGAGAAGGGACAGGCTACCCACTCCAGTATGCTTGGGCTTCCCTTGTGGCTCACCTGGTAAAGAATCCACCTGCAATGCGGGAGACATAGGTTCGATCCCTGGGTTGGGAAAATCCCCTGGAGAAGGGAAAGGCTACCCACTCCAGTATTCTGGAGTCGCAAAGAGTTGGACACAACTGAGTGACTTTCATTCACTTTCACTATGTTCATCATTATTATTTCTATTTTAAAGATTCGCCTGCTGTGCTTTCAGCATACTATCTCACTTAAGCCTTCCCACCCCGCCCCCCCCC
>NW_011495050.1:899705-907065 GCF_000754665.1 Bison bison bison
CCCAAAAAAAAACAACCCTGGACAACTATGTTTCATCATTAATACCGTTTTAGGGATGAGAAAGTGAAAAGAAGTGAAAGTGTGAAAGTGTTAGTCAGTCTTATCCAACTCTTTGAGGTCCATGGACTGGGGTCGGCCAGGCTCCTCTGTCCATGGGATTCTCCAGGCAAGAATACTGGAGTGGGTTGCCATTTCCTTCTCTAGGGGAATCTTCCCAACCCAGGGAATGAACCTGGGTCTCCTGCATTGAAGGCAGAGTCTTTACCATCCGAGCCACCAGGGAAGCCCATAAATGAGAAAATTGAAATCAAATCAATTATTTCATTTGGCTAAAATGTCCTGAGAACTAGAAATCAGATCTTCCATTATAACAATGTTTTTCTCTATTACAGCCCACTGCATCTCAAAACAACACAGAAAACAAGATTAACCAAGAATGCACAGAGGGAAAAAGGCATTGAACAGGAAGCAGCATTTGGGCTTAATGAATGGCAATAAACAAGGACATGACAGTTCTAGGACAACAAGCAAACTGGTTTACTAGAAAGCAAGGTCTGGAGAACCTTCACCAACAAGCTGAGAATTCTGACTTCTGCCTCCAAAGAAGAGCAGACCAGGAGCAAGCACAGCAATCACAGTAGTCACGGGCACCATTCAGGTCCTCAGGGCAGGAGAGACCAGCTGAGACTCAAGAAAGACAATGGGAGTGGGAAAGGGGGAAAAGGAGAGAAATGTAGGTGATGGAAAGTAGAGAGGTGAGAGGAGAGAAATGTAGGTGATGGAAAGTAGAGAGCTGAGAATTTAGATGTCCGTCTTAGATGTGTCCCTCTGATTACAATGGTGGAGCAATTTGAGAAGGCACAGGTTGGAAAGAAGATTATGATACTGATAGAATAACCAAGGAAATAGGTTTATACATTAGCAAACACTGGTAGCTGAAAATGTGAGGACACATAAGCTTTCTAAAGGAAGATACGCAAGGGGGCAAGGAAAGGAATCTTTAAGTGATGGACAGAGAATCTAGCGTCTTTAAGTCCTGGTCAAGGAGGTATGAGGAGCGCTGGGAAAGTTCAACACCTAGAAAGATGAGGAAATAAGAGTTTCAAGAAAAGGAATGGGCAGTGGTGTTCAACACAACAGAAATGCCCAGTAAAATAAGGAAGGAAAAATCAGTGGCAAGCAGGTGGTGACTGACGATTTAAGCACTTCAGAAAAGTGGTGAAGTTCCTAGACCCAACCAAGACCGAAAGGTGAGGAAGTGAAGACTCTGAGAGCTGCCCTCTCTTTGGAGAACTTTGCAGAAATAGGGGTAAAATAATAGACAGTACTGGAGAGGGACCAATGGGTAAAGAAGGGGGTGTAGGCATGTTTCACAGATGAAACAATGGTTCTCCACCTGAGACAGACATCAGTCATCGTTAAAAGTTCCCCTGATGGTGCTAATGCACAGCTGATTCAAGAACCACTGGAGTCAGAGGTATTATTAGTTTATCAGAAATGGAAGAGTGAAGGTTCAAAACAGGGACAAGCTGACTGAAGAGCAACACAGTCTCAGGTAGAGATGAAGATGCAACCCTAGTGCAGTTGTAAGGGAGAGATGATATGGGTCTTTCTTTTTCCAAGCAGTGATGAATAAGCAGGTCAAAAATGTTGAGGGATCTGAAGTTAACGTTTTTCAAAATTAATCTGTCCTTTTCATTTAAAAAAAATTTTCTGCATTTTATCGAATCTCAGATGCACTGACTGTGGTATGTATCCCAATTTTAGAATCAATAAAATACAGTATTTTAATAATTGTTCATTTCTATGATGTCATCCCAATTTTAGTTTAAGGTCCTAAAGATTGCTGGAATGGTTATGAGCTTAAATATTAAATATGACAACACAACAAGTTTTAAAGATAAACTATTAATCATCGTCCATCCTGTAATAGGGAATAACAAATCTGACTCCATACTGGATCCATTTCTTATACTTCAACCTTTATGGCCTATTACTCTTGCTATGGGACTTCCCTGGTGGCTAAGATGGTAAAGAACCTTCCTGCAAGGCAAGAGAGCCAGGTTTGATTCCTAGTTGGGAAGATCCCCTGGAGAAGGGAATGGCAACCCACTCCAGTATCCTTGCTTGCAGAATTCCATGGACAGAGGAGCCCGGCAGGCTATAGTCCATGGGGTCGTGAAGAGTCAGACACGTTTAAGTTAAACACTAATGGGATGTTGCCTATAAAGTATATATGATGGCCTGTCTCCAGGAACAATGCCTCCCATGCCTGAGTATAAAGCTAAAATACCTTTGTTCAGCTGACAGGAAACACCCTAATCAGCACACCTGCTGCAAGAAAGAAGAAATTTACATATCCCCTTCAGAGTCTGACTAGAACCATGAAATGTTTGCAACAACTTATTACCTTTTTACTTTATCTCCTTACCTATCCTTCTTTGTTATAAAAAGAAACTAGCATCCAGGGACTTCCCTGGTGGTCCAGCGGCTAAAACTCCACACCCGCAATGCAGGGGACCTGAGTTTGATCACTGGTGATCCCTAAATCCCACATGCCACAACTAAAGATCTTCCATGCCACTACCAAGACCCAGCACAGCCACATAAATAAATAATTTTTTTTTTTTTAAAGAAAGAAACTAGCATTCAAACCTGGACAAAATGGTTCTTTGGGACATTAGTCCATCACCCTCTTGGTGTGCTGGTTTTCTGAATGAAGTCGCTATTCCTTGCCCCAACACCATGCTTCTGGATTTACTGGCTTGTCATATGGCAAGCAGCATGAGCTAAGACTCAGTAACAGTGTCCAAGGTGATACAGTAAAGTTCTATATAAAACCATTGACAGCCACATGCTCTATTAGTTAAGAAATCCCATCCCAGGGATTTCCCTGGCTATCCAATGGTTAGGACTCATGCTTTCGGTGGCAGGGCCAAGGTTCAGTCCCTACTTGAGAGCCCACAAGCCACACAGCATGGCTGAAAAAAACAAAGAAGAGAAACAAATCCCATCCCAGAATCACTACCCATGGTCCATGCGAGTATGTTAGAAGGAAACGCACACTCTCCATTGGCTGCCCTGAATGAGCACACCAAGTTGTATGTATTCACTCTAGGAAATAAGCCATACATACATGCATACTGCCTACCACACTAAGTAAACAGAGAACCTGTACTAACAAGTGACAAATATAGAGAAGCTGAGCACTGCAGGCTTTCAATAAAATCAAATGCTCACACTCATAGTTAAATAGAATCTAAAATTCTCCTACACCTTTGATGTTTGTTTTATTAAACATGTGTATTTTGTTTATTTAGATAATTCAGATATTGCTTCCATTTTGCTCTAATTAATTTCTGAAAGCCTGAAAACAAATTTGTATCCATGCATGAGAACATAAATCTTATTATTTTGAGAAAGGGGAAAATGTGTATCCAAAATGCCACAGTTCATTATTATTTCAGGTTCTATTCTTCTCTTCAAAAGGGAAAGATTTCATTCTTTAATTTGCTTTTGTTTTTATTTTGAAACCTTTTGAGATGCTTTGTGCAAACATTCTCTGTTCTTTCCAAATCAATTTTAAATATAGCCATTATTTCTCTCTGACTGAAATAATGCTTCTGAAGACAAAAGTTTAAAATTTTGCTTTTAAATTGTTCAGAATATTTTCATTCAAGATAGCACATCCAAAGAAATTTTAAATAAAAGAAAGTCACAAGTAGAAACCATTGTCAACTAACTGATTCAGCAGCTAACTGTAAATTTAAAGAACTTTTTGATATAACTTGCAACATTTTAACATCCTCCAACCCTTAATTTTCACTTTCTGGCCTGAATGTTTTTGATAGATTACATTCTTCCTGCTTGTTGTACTTTCACTTTGTTTCCATTTATTTTGATAATTTGATAATCCTTTTATAAAAGCATGAATATAATTGTAGAATGAAACAGACTGACAAAAAATAAACAGAATGTTCACATATTCACAAAATCTAATTACTGATAAACTCAGAAGATGTGTATGACAGCATAAGTACAGAGCTCATGGTGCTTTTTCTCTAATTATGCAAGTAAAATTCTCGGTTCACAAAAAATGGAGCCATGCTAGGACTGAACACACATTTTACTCAAATCAATTTCACTTTGCTGCAAATAAATTATTTTAATGCCTACATACATTCATTAAAGAAGTGCCTTCAATAACTGAAGATGTTATTTGACTTCATCAAGATAGCTAGCTGCAGAAGCAAAGAAATGACAGTATATTCAATAACTGGCAAAAACAACATGACCGCCATTAGGAAAAACATGCATCATAAACCATAAAGCTTCATTTCCCACCTCAGTGATTTCTAATACACAAAAACATTCCAGGTGAAAAAAATAGTTGCCTATTTTCTTGTACATTTACTTTGTACATTTCTTCCATTTGTAAAATACATTATGAATTTTTTCAGAATTAACCTTGGAGTGGAAAGGACTCTCCAATATGACAGAAAACTCAGTTATAAAGGAAAAGATGGACAAACGTTACCTCATGAAGATTCTATAACTTCTATTTGGAAATATCTACCATAAACAAAGTCAAAGGTTCAATAACTGGGTAGGTATTTGGACTATGTGACAAGCAAAGAGTTAATTTTCTTAATGTTAAAAGAAATTATTTAAACCAGTAAGAAAAAGAAAACTTCTATGTGGAAAGTTTGATAATACTGGGGAGATGGACAACAGGCACTCTGGGTCGCTATTTTTTTTTCTAAATTTAATGAATTTTTAAATTTAAAAAAATTGTATGTGTTTTTGGCCGTGCTGAGTCTTCCCTGCTGTTCAGGCTTTTCTCTAGTTGCAGCAAGCAGGGGCTACTCTCTAGTGGCAGCGCTCATGCAGGAGCTTCTTTGTTATGGGCTTGAGAGCACATGGGCCTGAAAAGTTGCAGCACAGGTGCTCAGTAGCTGTGACTCCTGGGCTCCAGAACAAGACCCAGTAGTTGTGGCTCATGGGCTTAAAGTTGCTCTGCAGCACGTGGGATCATCCCAGACGAGGGATTGAACCTGTGGTCTCCTGCATTAGCAGGTGGATTCTTTATCACTGAGACCCCAGGGAAGCTCTTTGATTCACTACTGAAGACACACTATTGCAAATGTTTTGCTCATATTTGAAAATATCTACAAAAATGTTAAATATAGACCTTATAATTCAACAATTCTACAAGTTTATCCTATTACTATACTTACGTTATACATGAGGTTATCCTTTATAGCACTGCTGATTATGAAGAAGGAAGGAAAACAGTGTCCATTAGGATAGTGCTATGCAACAGACTATTCTGACTCCATTTTTAAAGTGAGATTGCTGTAAATGTCAATACGAAAACATGTCTCATTACATTGCTAAAATGAAAAAAAAAAAAACAACCCTGCTATGACAGAGACTTCTGTTTGTTTACTAAATCACATCTCTTCTTCCTCCAGGGTATATGGCTAGACTGCATTTCTAGGCTTCCCTGCAGATATGTGGAGTATGTGACTGAGACTGGCTAATAGAATGTGTGTAAAAGTGATGCCTGCCACCTTCAGACCTGGCCCAGAAAAACCTCCTGTGCGATCTCTGGTGTTCTTTTTCATATCCCTACAGGTATGAGTAAAGCTACCAGACGGAAGGAGCCTGGGTCCCCAATATTCTGCTTAATACAAAGCTGCCAAGGAGCACCACCCAGCCAAGACATCACACACTTGACCATTATATGAGATTTGAAATTTTACTGTGAAATCCCCTAAATTTTGAAGTGATTACAGGTGTCATCCTATAGCCTATAACCTGACAAATACAGGTCCCATTCCTGATTTCTAAACAAACACACGTGTGAGTACACACACACACGTTGATATATCATATAAAACATAAAGATAAATATTAAATCATTAACAGCTGTTCTCTCTCAGAAATGGGACTAGGGGTCATAAGATAGATGGGAATGTTTTTGGTTTTCACTTTATACTCTTTTATGCTATTTGATTTTTTGGATGCTGTTGTTGTACATTCACTAAAAAGTTTATGAAATCAGATATCTGCTGTAAATGTGAAAGATGATCTTAAACAAACTGCCAGCTGTCCATAGTTCTATTGACCATCTTGTACAAACAGAAGAAAGAGTAATGTAAACAGAAGAAATAGTAATCTCATTTATAATGCCCTGCTATATTTCAGCATTTACTATTTTACTTGAAATTTGTTCATTTTGTACATATTAAGCTTTAGAATTCATAAAATGAATTTTTTTTTACCTTTAGCTTTTATTCTGATTTTTACTCATCTTTATACTCTGAAGGAAAAGACATGTCATGCTTTATAATGGTAAATGCTGTTTTCAGTAAGTAAAATATCTGACTGAATTTCAGGTACATTCCATTTCTTCTATCTTACATGCATAGATAATCATTTGTCATTGAATGTTTTATCTTTTTCATCAAAATTTGCAAAAAATTTTAAAACACTCATTCCGTCACCTCTTTCATGCTTTTAACTTTCTCCAGATCATTTTTCCATCTTGATTTTTGGGTGGGAAGGGTAGAATAGTACCAGAATACGGTCACCCATTATAATGTTATACTTCATCTATGAAATATATAAATTATTGCATCTTTTAAATCTTTAAACCTTTCAAGTCTGCTTGAATGTCTTGAAACTAACAGGTAAATTTTTGGTTGATACATTCCTTCACTTATTTTTGAAAGAGTGAAAATGTATAAGCAAGATCCTCATTCTCATCTCCATATGAGGTATGAGTGGCAGGGACAACTAAGGATTTTTCATCAGTAATAAATTCATTTTTCATCAGTAATAAATTCATGAATTTATTACTGATGAAAAGTTCTTAATTGTTGCTACCACTCATATCTCAGATAATCACGATGGTGTGATCACTGACCTAGAGCCAGACATCCTGGAATGTGAAGTCAAGTGGGCCTTAGAAAGCATTACTACGAACAAAGCTAGTGGAGGTGATGGAATTCCAGTTGAACTATTTCAAATCCTGAAAGATGATGCTGTGAAAGTGCTGCACTCAATATGCCAGCAAATTTGGAAAACTCAGCAGTGGCCACAGGACTGGAAAAGGTCCGTTTTCACTCCAATCCCAAAGAAAGGCAATGCCAAAGAATGCTCAAACTACCTCACAATTGCACTCATCTCACACACTAGTAAAGTAATGCTCAAAATTCTCCAAGCCAGGCTTCAGCAATATGTGAACCGTGAACTTCCTGATATTCAAGCTGGTTTTAGAAAAGGCAGAGGAACCAGAGATCAAATTGCCAACATCCGCTGGGTCATGGAAAAAGCAAGAGAGTTCCAGAAAAAC
>NW_011495050.1:907812-911021 GCF_000754665.1 Bison bison bison
GGGAGGGATTGGGGGCAGGAGGAGAAGGGGACGACAGAGGATGAGATGGCTGGATGGCATCACTGACCCAATGGACGTGAGTCTGAGTGAACTCTGGGAATCGGTGATGGACAGGGAGGCCTGACGTGCTGCGATTCATGGGGTCGCAAAGAGTCGGATACGACTGAGTGACTGAACTGACTGACTAACTGATTCATATCTCAGGGCTTCCTTGATGGCTCACATGGTAAAAAATCCACTTGCAATGCAAGAGACCCAGGTTCAATCCCAAGGTTGGGAACATCCCCTGGAGAAGGGCATAGCAACCAACCCCAGTATTCTTGCCTGGAGAATTCCATGGACAGAGGAGCCTGGCGGGCTACAGTCCATGGGGTCACAAAGATTCAGACATGACTGAGTAACTAACTCTTCACTTTACTACTCATACCTCAAAATATGAATTCTTAAAAAGGACAATTTTGTATAATCTCTATTATTTTTAAAAATCACAACCGGACACAAAATATCAAGCAAATGTCTAATTATAAAATAATTAAACCATACCCTTTACATTAAAATTAAACATTACTAAATTGAAAGTTATATATCCACCAAGTTTGTATTGAAATTCACATGCCAGCTTAGCCAAATCAGCTAAAGCCCCAGCAGGAACAAACTCCCAGGCACTGGGAACAGCAAGTCAGCCACAGAAATGTCAATGCTGGAATTTGTTGGCCAAATTATCTAAGTGCTTGTAGCTTTTCTTTGCTCTCGTCTTCTATCTTTATGCTTTTGGTGGCATTGTTTTATTTTTCCCCCAAAAAAAACACATTCCAGGGTCTACGCAGTCACCACATTCCAGGGTCTATGCAGCTGACTTCACTGACTTCAACAAATGGAAGGGCTAGAAGTTAGGAGCATCCTGTGTTCCTCTGAAACCCCAGTTCTCTCGCTGTATTTCTAAATGTTTACCCTGGATAAGAGGACGGTCGACTCACACACTTCACACCTGGACAGGGAAAATGATAAATCTTTAAAGTTAAGAAGGTGAGAGGCTCACATGTAACTGGCTCAGATTTGGGTGAAAGAAGCAAGAGCTTGTGGTGGGAGGAAGACGAGGCAGAGGTTGTATATGGGGCTTGAAGACAGTGTCCAAGTTTGAAAAGACATGATGATAAGAGCGGCAAGAGTGGGCAAGGCAACTGACACAGACAGAGAAAGGCACATGGAGCCTATATTACAGGCTGGATAGAACCACTTTTTAAAAACTCTAACTGATTTTTCAATGCTTGGGCAAAGGCCAGATCATACTACAAAACAAGTGAAAGTCACTCAGTCGTGTCCAATTCTTTACGACCCCATGGACTGTACAGTTCATGGAATTCTCCAAGCCAACATACTGGAGTGGGTAGCTGCTACCTTCTCCAGGGGATCTTCCCACCCCAGGGATCGAACCCAGGTCTCCCACATTGCAGGCAGATTCTTCACCAGCTGAGCCACAAGGGAAGCAGATAATATTACAGCACAGCATAAAATCCCACAAAGGCTCCCCAGTGCCCTTAGGATCCGATTTACTCGTTAATGTAGCATTGAAGATCCTTAGTCCCCTGCATACACCCCCCTCACATCCCATAAACTGACCATTCTCTTCAGTTGGCAGTTTCACATCTGTTCCCTCCAAAGCCCTCTTTTTGCACAGAGCAGGGATTTATAGATACCCTCTAAACTGAAATGGACCATATGAAGTCTAGAAATCACAAGTAGTACACTAGAAACAATTTTGCAAGCTTGTAGACTGAAATAACAGTCTGTGGTATCAGTTAAACCTTAAGATGCAGAGCTACCAGCTGGATGGGGCAGAGATGTTTAGTTGAACCTTGCCTGCCCTCAAGGTCAGCAGTCACCCTTCATCCAACCCATCAGGAATATTTTCTTCCCAATGACAGTCTTCAATTTACTACATACGTGCTTGCTAAGTCGTTTCAGTTGTTTCTGACGCTGTGCGACCCCACGGACTGCAGCCTGCTAGGCTCCTCTGTCCAAGGGATTCTCCAGGCAAGAATACTGGAGTGGGTTGCCATGCCCTTCTCTTAGGTCGCCCGCACCAGCAGGCGTTTTCTTTACCACTAGCGCCACCTAGGAAGCCCTACAATATCAACTGAAAGATGGAAAATAAGTATCTGATTTCATGTTTCACTAAGGAAAAGCTGAACCATTTTAACACGTTTCAACTGTTTTCACCATTCAAAATAAATTATCACTCAATCCAAGGGCTAAAACAAGAAAAAAAATTTGAGAGCTCCAGGAAAAAAGCAGTTTACCCAGAAGTTCCCCCAGATTTTTCCCCAAGACTTTAGTTATTTTTGTTCCCACTCACATTCAGAGTGCCCTCTGGAAATCACTGAAGGGGGAAGCGGTTGTAGTTGTAAGAGTCAGTGACTGAATGGTAATTAAAGCCATGGTCTTGGGCAAGATAACCTAAAGAGAGAGAGTCACAACAAAGGAGAGCAGGGCCAAGAAGAAAGCTTCGTATTGAGATGCTGAGGAAGGATCAGCAAAGTAGACTTCTGAGATGTCCAAAACAGCTTACCTGTGGTGCCAGTGGTAAAGAACTGCCAGCTAATGCAGGAGATGTAAGAGACGTGGGTTTGATCCCTGGGTGGGGAAGATCCCCTGGAGGAGGAAATGGCAACCCACACGTATTCTTGCCTGAAAAACTCTATGGACAGAGGAGCCTGGCGGCCTACAGTCCATGGGGTTGCAAAGAATCAGACACGACTGATCATGCAGGCATGCACTACAGGGGAAATAAGTTGCCCAACTGGCCCAATTTCTACTCAGCATGACTGTCATGTTTCTCTTCATTATTATGAAATGATTGTTCTGAGGATGAGAAGTCTGTTTTGCTAATTACAGCACACATGTGCTCTGTGTGCTTAGTCGCTTATTCGTGTCTTACTCTTTGTGACTCCATGGACTGTCGCCTGCCAGGCTCCTCTATGGAATTCTCCTCTATGGAATTCTCTAATACAGAATACTAGAGAAGGTAGCCATTCCCTTCTTCAGGGGATCTTCCTAACCCAGGTATCGAACCCAGGCCTCCCACATTGCAGGCAGATTCTTTACCATCTGAGACATCAGAGAAACCCCCACATACACACACAATTTACAATTAAAACTGGCTTTTCAGAAAATAGTGTTTACCATTACAACATGCAAGGCATTTTAGT
>NW_011495050.1:911121-929219 GCF_000754665.1 Bison bison bison
GTATTTTGTTCTACTTAAAAAAAAAAAAAGCTGGTCGGAATCTACACCCAATAATGAGTCCCAACATTTGGTGTGAAAAATATATCCTGTAACATGCTACTGAACACTCAGCAACTCCAGGTATCCTCCGAATTAGAAAGTAAAAAAAAAAGAAAAGTTGAAATAATAAATTTCACTCAGCCCCAATGACATGTAAATTCTTTGTTCCACTTCCCCACATTCATAAACTACACATTAATACTTGGGCTTCCACCTAATCAAGGACAACCTCAGGCAGTTTTATTCAAATGCAGATAATTACCCAGGCCCTAAAATTTTTCTTCCAGTCCTAATGCTAGAGACTGGAAAATCCACACACAACCCTCGCTAAAATTTCCTTATCATTCTTACCAAGTTTGACTCAAAGGCAAATACTCAATCTTGTTAAATGTTTTTTAAAAAGGAAGCAGGAAGGCAGCAAAATAAAACATCAGCAAAAAACTAAATTTGCTTGGATAGAAGACAGTAAACACATTTTTGTACTTCCACAAAATGGACTGCTGGTTGCAGTTAAAAAGAGTACAATCAATCTACAGAGACAGAAAGTAGATTAGCGGTTGCCTGGGGGTGGGAATGTGGAGGGGCTGCAAATGGAGAGGGCAGATGAAAAGGTTCTAAAATTGAGTGGTGGTGATAGTTGCACAACTCTAAGTTTACTAAAAGTCACTGAACAGTACACCTAAAGCTAGTGAATTTTAAGGTAAATTATCTATTATTATTGATTATGAGCTATACCACAATGAGGCTTCCCTGGTGGCTCAGTTTTAAAGAACCCGCCTGCAATGCAGGAGACCCAGGTTCAATCCCTGGGTCAGGAAGATCCCCTGGAGAAGGGATATGGCAACCCACTCCAGTATTCTTGCCTGGAGGATCCCATGGACAGAGGATCCTGGTGAGCTACAGTCCATGGGGTCACAAACAGCTGGACTCAACTGAAGTGACTTGGCACAGCACAGCGCACTTACGGTCAGACTAATCAAAGTGCACACTAATTCGTATGACGTGTTCCAATTTGGATTTCTTTATTTTGGCTGTCTGGCATGTGGGATCTTAGTTTCCTGACCAGGGATTGAACCTGTGCCCCGTACATTAGAAGCACAGAGTCTTAACCACTGGACCACCAAGGAAGTCCCCCTACTTGGATTTTTTATATATATCGCTTACATGAACATTATTGGAAGGACATCCAAGGAGCTTGATTAAGATAGCTGTCTCTGAGAAATGGGTCAAAGGTGAAAGTGTTAGTCGCTCAGTCCTGTCCGACTCTTTGCTACCCTATCAACTGTGGCCCTCCAGGCTCCTCTGCCCATAGAGCTCTCCAGGCAAGAATACTGGAGTGGGTTGTCATTTTCTTCTCCAGGGCATCTTCCTGACCCAGGGATAGAACCCGGTTCTCCTGCGTTGCAGGCAGCAGATTCTTTACCCATCTGAGCCACCAGGGTCGAAGGTGAGAGTTTTAATTTAACTGTATATCCCTTTGTACTGTTTGAAATCTTTTGTGTTTAACATTAAGTACATAAATGAGCTCGTGAGAAGCCCTCACAGGCAGGACCCTCAGGAGTCCTGAGTAACTTATGACGCTAGTTCATATTGTCTGAGGGAAGGATCTGTCTGGTCCTTTAGAATTTAAATATTTCTAAGTAGAAGACTAGGTTAACCAGGAGACTGACAATAAAAGATCAAAAGTGACACAATCTTTCCCCAATCCTTACTGCCTAAAACCCAACAGGAAGAGAAAGAATAGCCTTTGAAGAGGAAAACACGGTTTTCTAAGATTGAGCAGTCAGCTTCAGTCCTGCTGGAGGAGAACTCAGAGTGGTTTCTGCTTTGCAACTGTCCATCTGAAAAGGCATTCAATACCTTCTCTATCTGTACAGGAGTACTGCAACTAGGGAACGGAAAATGTACTCCTCATCAAGATTGACCGAAAAGAATAGGGACTTCCCTGGTGGTCCAGTGGTTAGGCATCCACCTTGCAATGCAGGGGACGCAAGTTTGACCCCCGGTCAGGGAACTAAGATCCCACACACCTCGGAGCAACTAAGCCCATGAGCCATAACTAGAGCATCCGTGTGCAAGAATGAAAGGTCCCGTAATGAAGACCCTGTGTGCCACAAGTAAGACCAAACAACTAACCGTAACACAGCCAAATGAATAAAGAAAAAACTGAAAAAGAAGAAAAACACACAATGAAAGAGCTAAAGATGAGCTCCAGAAGGCCACTGAACACCACAGTCTCGAAGCTCATAACCAGAGCTTGGTTCCTGCCCCAGATGGAGGCCTGACTTCTGCCTTCTGGCCTCACCTTGTTTCTTGGCTTTTGTTCATCAGAGGACCTGAAGGGGTCCTTCACCTGGCTGCTCAAGGACACTGTGAAGATTAGGAACTTGTGACTCAATACATCTCCCTTCCCCCAACTTCCCAAGATGTGGTGGTCAGCCCTCTTCTGCCTTCAGCCTGCTCTGTCACCACTTGGCTTCCGGATTTAGAAGGCAAAGGTACCCAGCATCTGGACCGTGAAATACTAGCATTCCCAATGGTGAAACAGGAGACTCACAGGTGACCTTCACCCAAGGCTATCCCCGGCCCCTCCCACCCAGCTCCTCACCATCGTCTTCCTTCCGCACCACCTTGACAAATATCCGCCATCACCACCACCACTCGCTTGCTGCAGCTGCAGACCTGCGACACGCCCTGAAGCGAATTCTGGCTGGAAAGTGAGGCACTCTGTGCTCCAAGGAAACCGATGGAACAGGTCTTTAGACAGATATTTTCAGGAACTGATTTCCCAATCCCAATCCTTGCACCTCCTCATATCTATAATATAAGTAGTGGAAACAGTGAAATCATTCAGTCATGTCTGACTCTTTGCAACCCCATGGACTGTAGCCTGCCAGGCTCCTCCGTCCATGGGATTTTTTAGGTAAGAATACTGGAGTGGGTTGCCATCTCCTTCTCCAGGGGATCTTCCCAACATATCTAGAAAAGCACTAAATCCCTTCTTGGTGACAGCAGCTCCTCGTGACTAGCAGAAAACCTTCTGTAAAATGAGGGCTTGATTGCATTGAACTCCTTCATCAAAATCATATACTGACCTTCCCCCACTGCCTCTTTGGAACAATCTCTCAGAATTCTCTGAGGTACTGACTTCCAGGCTGCAGTCCTCATTTCTCCCCAAACAAAACTTAACTCGCAATTCTCACACTGCGCATCTTTTTAGTCTACAAAAGCCTGCCTCAACTCCATACCAGCCCCACGCTAGGAGTCCCTACCCATCACTGTACAGCCCCCTGTTGTTTTACCCCCACCACTTCAGCCCGTTTCCACATTCATTTATCTGTGTTTATTCAGATTATTTCACTTACAGTATTCAACCCTGAGTCACCTATATGCACTGAACAGCCTCTACATCCAAGACACTAGGCAGCAGTGATGGGATTTTTGTAGATAACGTTTAGGACAGTGCTTTGTTTTACTTTTTAATGGCAGCTTTACTCAGACAAAATTCATGTACCAAATAATCCACCTTGTAAAAGGGTAAAATTCAGTAGTTTTTAATCTACATAGAGCTATGAAACTCTCACCACGATCTACTGTTTGAACATTTCATCAGCTCTAAAAGAAACCCTGTACCCAAATGCAGTTACCCATTTGCATTTTTTTTTTTTGCAGTTTCAGACATGCAAACTTTAGAACATATAAAATTATAAAACATTCATGCTATCAAAAAACTGTATAGTATGTGATCTAGATTAAAATGGTTAATAATTACTCACTGTTGGACATAATGTAACTTAAAGGGCAGAGGTAAGGGTTTCCACTGGGGGGAAAGTTCAGTACAACTATTAACAAGCAACAGTAAAGAGCAGTTTACACTTGGATAGTGCCTCAGGTCTTACAAAACACACTTAATACATGGCTTTTTTCTATCCTCTTGTAAGAAATAAAAATTTAAAGTGGTCCATTTTCAAGGTTAGCTAGCTTTGAGTGACAGCTGGCTGATGTAGCAGCTGTAAGGGTTACAAAACTGGAAAGTCTGGGCAAACAGATGGAGGATGGGATGCCTAGGATTTTCACGCAGGCTGATTTTATTGGTGAATTCAAAACAGAAGAACGGGAATAGGTCCGCAGGAAAGGAGGAAACAAGATGTCAGGGAGGGGCCTGCCCATAAAGAGGGAGGAAACAAACACTCTACCATTGAGCCACCTGGGAAGATAGTTCACCCCACAGTACTCAGCCAATGAGGAACCGGGGGAGGGACTTGAGTGTTAGGGGATAAATTGCTTGCTATAGCGACTCTGAGTGTGCCTGTCCACCAGACACCCAATCTTGCAAGACCGTCATTAGAGCCTGACTTCCAGCTGCACCCGGTGTCTCCAAGTCCATTCTTTAGGTTTGGGTCGGTGGGCTTTTATTTCCCACACTCTCAAGCTTCCAGGTAGGTTAAATACAGAGCTTTTACAATGACCCAGGAGCCTTAAGTGTAAGACTGCATGCTTGACCCACAAATTCACCCCAGCGGGTCCCCCAGGCCAGCTCTTCTGACTCCCAGTCTTCTCCCTGGACCCACACTTGCTCCACTGTTCCACCCCAGGGAAGAAGCACACAGCCAGCACAGTGAGCCGGCTGTGTGTGACCATTAAGCAATTGCAATTTTATATCTGCCTAGAGAAAGGAAAAGAAAGGAAGCCTATTTATACCCTCAACGCAACAAAACATGCCTTTGTTTTATGAGAAGGCCCTGGAGATTTGGTCAGCACTAGCCCAGCTGCGGCACACCCACACTGGTTGGATGGCCCCTGCAAATGTTTTTTCTTTGTTTAGTGTTGAAAACGTGAGCCCTCGTCCGGGCCATCCTGAGGTCAAGCCAAAGTAGGAATGGAGCCAGGCTCAAGAGGAAACGTACCAATACTTTGCCCGGATGCTTAGCCAGATGGGTTACACACTTTTAATTAAAGTAAGATAAAATTCTAATTAATTAACATTCTAATTGTCTCCAGAATCACATCATCTTTTACTCACCAAGTGCTTAATATAACCTGAACCTCTGGGAACACCCTGTTCCACCTGGTTAACAAGAGAAAACAGCTTTTCAGTTTTTCCAGGAACATGAACTCCTTTTTCAGACAGAGGGTAGTATTTAGTGGGTTTACTCATTAGTCACTAAGCTTTTAATGGCCTGAAAGAGATTAACGAAGCTCTGGAAAGTAATCCATTGTAAGTAACAATGACTATGGCTTCCCCAGTGCCTACAGAAAATACCCACAGTGCAGGACATCTAAACACTGCCACCCACTTAGATACACACCACACACGCTGACACACACATCTCCTGCACTTACTCTATCTTTATCTGAATTGGTTACATATGGTAACAAACTCTACACAATCCCACATTAATTAATGGTTAGCTGCACTGCCCTCTAGGAAACGAACACTTCCACACCTACTTCTGGAAGAGGCAAAAACAGGAAAAAAGTGGAGGGCTCAACATTATCACACCAACTAGTGAGGACACTTCAAACTGAACCTTAAAATCCAGTATTTGTCCCAAATTCTTTCATCCTGGCAGGAGGAATAAGCCAAGAGAGGCATTTACAGGGATGACACACAGTGTGCGTGTGCATGCATGCACAAATCTGACTCAGCTCCCCAACTGGCAGTAACCTCTGAACTCTCACATATGTGATCTACAGCTCTGTATGTACACTGCTTTCCACCTGGGAGCACCGTTATGTATAAAATGCAACTTCCACAAGACTAAGCTGTCTGAAGGTTAATTTCACATCCCATGCATACCCCTCTGAGCTCACACAGCACTGATGTCAATTTCACCTCCTAGACACCACCCTCTGCCCCCATAGGTTCCAGTGGCAGATGCTCAGCATCTGTTCCACACCTGGTACTCCCCAGGCCATCTCTACCAAAAGCCACAAGATGGTTTTCAAGATGGTGGCCAAGGACGGCTGGATGGTACCCACATGGTACCAGGGATGGTCTGCATGAACTACAGAACACTGCTCCTGGGTTCTCTCTAGTATTATTCACTCTCAGGGAATAATGTCACAGGTAGTCTTACAGGGATGCCCATGGAGTAAGGAACTGACACCTCCTGTCAAAGACTTGAAAATGTGGATATTGTCAAAGTTGACAAGACATTTTTGGCCCTCTTGAATATTTATGGCTTATTTTCTATTAGGACAAAGATAATTCCAAAATGATGAAACTGAAAGAGGAGAGTGAAAAAGTTGGCTTAAAGCTCAGCATTCAGAAAACGAAGATCATGGCAGCCGGTCCCATCACTTCATGGGAAATAGATGGGGAAACAATGGAAACAGTGTCAGACTTTATTTTTGGGGGCTCCAAAATCACTGCAGATGGTGACTGCAGCCATGAAATTAAAAAATGCTTACTCCTTGGAAGGAAAGTTATGACCAACCTAGATAGCATATTGAAAAGCAAAGACATTACTTTGCCAACAAAGGTCCGTCTAGTCAAGGCTATGGTTTTTCCTGTGGTCATGTATGGATGTGAGAGTTGGACAGTGAAGAAGGCTGAGTGCCGAAGAACTGATGCTTTTGAACTGTGGTGTTGGAGAAGACTTTTGAGAGTCCCTTGGACCGCAAGGAGATCCAACCAGTCCATTCTGAAGGAGATCAGTCCTGGGTGTTCTTTGGAAGGAATGATGCTAAAGCTGAAACTCCAGTACTTTGGCCACCTCATGTGAAGAGTTGACTCACTGGAAAAGACTCTGATGCTGGGAGGGATTGGGGGCAGGAGAAGGGGACGACAGAGGATGAGGTGGCTGGATGGCATCACCGACTCGATGGACATGAGTCTGAGTGAACTCCGGGAATGGTGATGGACAGGGAGGCCTAGCGTGCTGCAATTCATGGGGTTGCAAAGAGTCGGACACGACTGAGCGGCTGAACTGAACTGAATTCCAAAATATGAATGAATCCATACTTCTTCTGCACTACTGATTTAAACACCAGATATTTTCACTTTGCTTCTCATTCAAACCCAAAGTCAACTTTGAGATGACTGAAGCCCCAGCCAACAATTCTACTGCCATTTCATGGGAAGCCCTGAGCCAGAACCATGTAGCTAGCCAGTCTCAGATTCCCAACCTTCAGAAACTGTGTGAGGGAACAAATATTTGGGCTTTTTTTTAAACTGTTAAATTTTGGAACTCTTGAGAGTCCCTTGGATAGCAAGGAGATCAAACCAGCCAATCCTAAAAGAAACCAACCCCGAATATTCACTGGAAGGACTGATGCTGAAGCTCCAAACCTTTGGCCACCTGATGTGAAGAGCCAACTCATTGGAAAAGACCCTGATGCTGGGAAAGACTGAGGGCAGGAGGAGAAGGGATGGCAGAGGATGAGATGGTTGGATAGCATCCCCGACTCAACGGACATGAGTTTGAGTAAGCTCCGGTGATGATGAAGGACAGGGAAGCCTGGCATGCTGCAGTGCAGGGGGTGGTAAAAAGTCAGACACAATTTAGTGGCTGAACAAGTTTGGAACAAGCAATAAATCCTAAAGCAATCTCCATACCACTTTTATCTGAAATGTTCTTTCCTAGCTCTAACTACCAAAATTCTCAAATTTGAGATCCAGTGAAGGTGGCTTATCTTTTATGAAAGTGCACTGCACTGTCCCCTCACCAGAATTACTTACTTTTCCCCTCAGTTCAAATTACACAGGTCACTCTTTACAACAGAGCTTCCTTTGTCTTATATTGCAGTTAAGGCTCACAGGCCTGCACCCCATAAGCTCTCCAAGGCACAGATCGGGTCAGTGATTCTCCCCCATCCCACACCTGTGTACAGAACAAGCTACAGAGTAATTCTGTTGAACTTTAGTTAGGGTTTGGCTGGTCTTCAGTAATAAAGACTTGATTATCCATGGAGAAACCAGTTCTAGCTGAGACCACGATTTGAAAAATGGAGTGAGTCAGAGAAAGTGGGGGAGAGCACAATCAGATTGGTCCTGGGCAGAATCCAACCCTTCCTTCCCTTCCCTACCCTGTGTTGCTGTTGTTTAGTCACTAAGTCATGTCTGACCCTTTGCAACACTATGGACTGCAGCCCACCAGGCTCCTCTATCCATGGGATTCCCCAGGCAAGAATACTGCAGTGGTTTGCTATTTCCTTTCCAGGGGACCTTCCTGACTCAGGAATCGAACCCACAGCTCCTGCATTACAGGCACACTCTACCATTGAGCCACCTGGGAAGCCCAAGGAATGCTGCACCCCTATACCTTCCCCAATAATCCCATCAGAAGAGAGTGAGGAAGGATGAATAATTGACAGAAACGTCGTGTCTGCATCTTCACTGGGGGAGTCAGTCAAGCAGGTGGTCTCAGAAGCAACAGAACATCCCCCTCCCTGAGTCAGCTGCACTGGATTCCAGCAGCTGATGGGGGCAGTCACATAGCGTGAACTTGGGAATCAGAGCCATCTGCGTTTGCATCTAGATCCCACAATCAGAAACCATCAGACCTAGGAAGAAAGCATCCAGTTTTTGAACATTCAGATCTTCCCCTTGTAAATTACTACAAATGACTAAGACAGCTGTTGAAAAATGAAATGAGATCAACCTACCAATTTATGTGAAACATCCAGAAGAGAGGGAATCATCTCAGCCACTTCCCTTCCCCTCACTGAAGCCAAACTTCAGGAGAATGTGTGCCCCAAATGGGAGTTTAAGCCCTAACGTGAGGACACCAAATCAAGCCATCTCTATTGCCCCTGTCCCATCCCAAAAGAGGCTCTGGGACTGGGGAGACAACCCCCATATTCACTTACATACTTACATACAGCTCCAATTTAAAAATCTGACTCCTTCCAAACAAATATTTTCTCTTTGATCAGAACTCATTAAAACTTAGCAAAAGGCCACACATAAACATGTTCTAGGCCAACTGCATGTAGTCTCACTCCAGAGAACTTACTGTAGCTAATTAATAAGCTGGCATCCCCCACCTGACTATAGCTTCCTCAGGTGCCAGAGCCAGGGATTCATTTCCTCTGTGTGTGCATGTGTGTGTGTGTTAAGCGTCATAATTAGCACAATGTCCACCACTTTAAAGGCAAATAATTGACCAATCAACTAGGAATTATTAATTCTAGAACATATACGTATCACATAAGCCTACTCTGGGAACTAAGAAAGTAGAAACATTAAAAAACCTGGATAGTTCAATTTTCAACATAAAGCACGTCTATTAAGATTCTAGGGACTTCCCTGGTGGTCCAGTTGTTAAGAATCTGCCTGCCAATGCAGAGGACATGGGTTCTATCCCTGGTCCAGGGACTAAGATTCCATATGCTTCGGTGCAACTAAGCCTGAGCACCACAACTGAAACCCGTGGGCCTAGCGCCTGCGCTCCATGACAAGCGACGACAGTGCAATGGGAAGCCTGTGCGCTGCAATGAGCCCCTGCCCGCTGCAACTAGAGAAAACCTGCAGAGCAACTAAGACCCAGCACAGATCCCCGGAAAAGATTCTAGTACATTCCACTGTATTAAACACCAAAGCAGACAAAAAGAAGCAAAACACTTTTCAAAAAATGTTATTTACACTCTCATAACATTCATGAAATATAAAGATTACATTTTTAAACAATCGCAAAAGCCACAATTAGTTCACGTTGGTCAATCTGTAAGGTGAAATCCATGTAAGATTCCAAAATTTAAATTATATATGACAAATTTTGTAATCCGCTTTAAAAAAAAAAAGCAGTCAAAGTATAGTCAGAACCAAACCAGGGTAGTCATGCTTCTTCCAATGAAAGTAATCCTTGTCAGGCAAATGTATAGCATAATGTTTTGCTTTTTTATGTACTAGAAGAATCTCTTGATAATATTTCAAACAATTAGTAATTTACATCTTAGTTTTACCAATACACAAAACTAGGATTTTGCAACAGAAAACCAATTCTGACTAATACAGTACTTTAAAAAAATACTTAACAGTTAAAAATGACATTTTACATTGACATTTTACAATACGGGAAACTGCAGAGAAATTGATCAATACTCATCACAACCAACAGGGCTCTTCAAGCTGACTGAGGATAAGTGACCTTTGGCTCCTGCTCCCCTTCCTGAAGCGCCAGAGTGTCTTGTCACACAGCTGAGACCAGCACCTGTCAGTCTCCATGGCAACTGCAGCAAGCCCTCCAGTGCCTGAAAGGGCACTAGATGCCTCTCCTTAAATACTTAAATAGGTTTCAGAATAGCGGGCTTTTTGGGGAAGTTCATGGGAAGCACACACCACTCAGAGTCCACTTTTCTTCCTTCAAAAACACTTTTTTTTTTGGTGCCGCACCACTTGGCTTACTGGATCTTAGTTCCCTGACCAGGGATTGAACCTTAGCCCTCAGCAGAGAATGTGCAGAGTCTTAACCACTGGACTACCAGCGAATTCCCCCAAAACACTCCTTAAAAATATATACATATTTATTCATGTATTTATGTGGCTGCACTGGGTCTCAGTTTCAGCATGCAGCATCTTCATTGTGGCATGCAGACTCTTATGGCATGTGGGATCCAGTTCCCCAACCAGGGATCAAACCCAGGCCCCCTGCACTGGGGACATGGCGTCTTAACCATTGGACCACCAGCAAAGTCCCCAAACATTCTATGAGATTCACTGGAATAAATCCAGAAAGGGAGTGTCCACAACTGGTTCCTTGGGTCAGGCAGGCGCTGGTCTGTCCCTTTTTACATGGTATATTCAGTGCCTATTTCGGGTGTTAATCCATGGGGTCGCTAAGAGTCGGACATGACTGAGCGACTTCACTTTTGCTTTTCACTTTCACGGATTGGAGAAGGAAATGGCAACCCACTCCAGTATTCTTGCCTGGAGAATCCCAGGGACGGGGGAGCCTGGTGGGCTGCCTGCCGTCTATGGGGTCGCACAGAGGTGGACACAACTGAAGCAACTTAGCAGCAGCAGCAGCAGTACCCATTTTAATCAAATCTAAGTGCTTTCCATTTTTTTGATGTCATCTCAATCCCCTCAAGTACCTCATCCAATAAGCTGTAACAGAAAACAAATTTTTAATAATGCACTGTATCTAAAATCTAATAAGCCTCTTAGATCTTGGCTATTTGGAAAGAATTAACATTGTAATAAGTTACTCTGTGGGTTATTTTTAATTTGTTTCCATACACAAAGTAAGATTCCACAAGATGCACAGCTGTCTCAAGCTCAGCTCGAGCACCCCTGGAGGAGGCTGCCCTATACCTGGGACGCTCTCATGGTAAAATCAGCACAAATTTTGTTGTCACTCATTAGAGTGTCTTCAACATCCCAAAGGGGCAGAAGAATTATAGCAGGTAACTGATACCCAGGTTTCCTTAATGACAGAAAGGATTTTCTTTCCATGAAAAGCTGATTCTCCCAAGAAGCTTGTTCAAATCCGGCCTGGGGCCAGAAGTGAAAGATTTTGATGGTGGGTGATCCTAGGCATGCATGGCAGCTGTCGCCATGAAAGTTTGAACACATCTTCCTGGGAAAGCCATCTGTGTGCTCCAGAAGAAGCCAGGCTGTAAGGGAGCTGCTGAAATGTAAGAAGTCCTTCCTCTGCTTCTTTTTCTCCAGGACTCGCTCAGTTCCTGGCATGACAGGACTACCCCACCCACAGCAGTCCACGCCAGCAATGTGGACTGATGGTCTAACAAACCAGTAAAGCCTGGCATGCACACATGCTAAGTCGCTTCAGGTGGGTCCGACTCTGTGTGACCCTATGGACTGTAGCCCATCAGACGCCTCTGTCCATGGGGATTCTCCATGCAAGAACACTGGAGTGGGTTGCCATGCCCTCCTCCAGGGCATCTTCTTGATGCAGGGATCAGACCCGAGCCTCTTACATCTACCTGCCCTGGCAGGTGGGTTCTTTACCACTAGTGTCACCTGGGAAGCCCAGAAACACCTGGTGCAGACATCAAATCTTTCATTCAAAAAATGACCAGTTTCCTTTACACACTATGACTCCAGACTAAATCATCAATTTTCACTTGTCTGAGGCAAAAGAGAAAACAAATTTTCTTGAAATTGAACTTAAAAGTAATAACCCTTATTTTGAGGTATCCTTTCTGATTCTGGAGGAGGAAGAGCAATGTTAAAAAAAAAAATCACCTATTTTAATTTTAGAAATGGTGGCTTTGTGTTTGTTGGTTTTAATGACTTGGCAAAACAAGGATGTGAGGACCCAGTGTGAGCTCCCCAACCCCAATTTTAATTTTGTTGTTGTTGTTTAGTGGCTAAGTCATGTCTGACTCTTTTTGCAATCCCATGGGCTGTAGCCCACCAGGCTCCTCTGTCCATGGGATTTCCCAGGCAAGAATACTAGAGTGGGTTGCCATTTCCTTCTCCAGGGGATCTTCCCAACTCAGGGATCAAACCCGCATCTCCTGCTTGGCAGGCGGGTTCTTCACCACTGAGTCACTTGGGAAACCCAAGTTTAATTTTACTTGTCTATGAAATCTCAGGGCTTCTCTGGTGGCTCAGCTGGTAAAGAATCCGCCTACAATACAGGAGACCTGGGTTCGATTCCTGGGTATGGAAGATTCCCTGGAGAAGGGAACCCACTCTAATATTCTGGCTAGAAGAATTCCATGGACTGTATAGCCCATGGGGTCACAAAGAGTTGGACACAACTGAGCAACTTTCACTGCCATGAAATCCCAAGTATTAGGAATGTTAGTTCTAGGATGGAACACCCACTTAGCCTGCACTTACCTATGACCACAGCCCCCGTAATACCTCCCAACTCATCTAGCATATATCACTGCCCAGGAGAGAAGAGAAAAAGAGGAATAACTGGTGTACAAGATGGAGGGCACAAGGAATGTTGCATCTGGTTATAAACAGAGTCTGAACGGGCAGAGGGGAGAATATCCAAGATTAGTCTAACAATGACTTTACCTAAAAGACACATTTGGACCTAAATTCTCTAGAAACTACATAAGCCACTGTTACTGAGGACAATGCTGATCTGTCAAGGGTGTTGAGGGGGGAAAAAACAGTTGAAATATCACTGTTTTAGGAAGTCCACAAAAACGGAAAAAAGACCGCCCAGCAGCCTGAAGCTCATTTCAGGTTGAATTTGTAAAGAGCCCAGTCAGCACTCTTTTACAGTTTTCCTAGCAACTTGGCTTAGCCCTAGATTGGAAGAATTAAAACAAATTACCCAATGCTGGGCATTAATGTGGTAAATATGGCAGAGAGTCAGGGAGACATCATCTCTTAGAACAAAAATAAAATTAAAAAGATACATCCTCAGCAATTTCACTTCTTCATATTACCCTAAACGAAACAGCTTACATGAAACAGGAATTAAAACAAAAAGATGCTCAGTGCAGCATTTGTTTATTATAGCTTTTTTAAAAAAAATACTATTAATATGTGTGCCTAGTCTCTCAGCTGTGTCTGACTCTTTGTGACCCCATGGACTGTACCCTGCCAGGCTCCTCTGTCCATGGGGATTCTCCAGGCAAGAATATTAGAGTGGGTTGCCATACCCTCCTCCAGGGGATCTTCCCAACCCAGGAATCGAACTGGGGTCTCCTGCATTGCAGGTGGATTCTGTACCAGCTGAGTTACCCAGGCAGTCTATTAATATAATGAATCAAAGTGCCCATTAACAGAAGTCAAACTAAGGCATATTTATAACTCTGGGACATTATGCAGCAGTTAAGAATGAAATGGTCAATATATACCAATTTAGAAAGCTCCCCACAACCCAGAGCTGATGAAAAATACAGAACCATGTATGGTATTAATTAACATGCTTTTTTATTTTTTTAATTTTTAAATTAAATTTAATTTTTAAATGAATTATTGTTGTATTTATGTGTTTACATTTTATCTTTTGACTGTGCCCCATGGCATATGGAGCATGTGGAATCTTAGTCCCCTGACCTGGGATCAAACCCATGCTCCCTGCATTGGCAGAGTGGAGTCTTCTATCCAATGGACCACCAGGGAAGTCCTATAGCATTTGCTTTTTTAATAGGTGAGCACAAACACGCACCAATCAATTCTTCAAGTTTCCCAAATTGTGGTACCTGCACCTGGGAACTGGCTCAAAATGCAAGTTCTCAGATCTTCCCCCAAAAGGACTGAATCAGCCATCTGGATCCAGCAACACATAACTGTACAAGCCCTCTGATGCATGCAAAAGCCAGAGGATTGCCAGTCTACACAACTCTATCTACACGTCCCCAAGGAAGGGATTGACAGGACTCATACCAACTGAGGTCTCTGAGCAACTATCTTTATCTATACACCTAACCCCCTTTTTAAACAAGGAGATTTTTTTTAAACAAGGAGATTATATTATCTCATGTTTCTCCATGCATTGCTCCATAAGATAGAAATAAATTTTTTCAGATACTACATGTAGAGATTAGGGAATGATTAACTACACAATTGTATTAACAGCGGAGGAAACGTTGATGGAAAGAGAGAACAGAAGTTCCCTAAGGGCTGCTGAAATGTTGGAGGTCACAAACAGGAAAAACAAGCCCTATAGGAATTTTACTCCAGAGCAACAGAGTTTAGTTGGTCTTACTGGTGTCTCTCTCCTGTGGGGAAAATGCAGGACAACTCTGAAGGACAGCTAGCTACCAAAGGGAAAAAAAGAACAATGCAGACATTGTTTTAGA
Source organism: Bison bison bison (assembly GCF_000754665.1). Lineage (NCBI taxonomy): Eukaryota > Metazoa > Chordata > Mammalia > Artiodactyla > Bovidae > Bison > Bison bison. The sequence continues at coordinate 925,846 of NW_011495050.1, forward strand.
AAAGCTAAACTTTTATAAAGTCTCTCGTTGTATTGCTTTGTTGATTCTTCAGCATCACTCTGCAGTTGTCAAGGCCACGCACTACGCCACTGTCATCCTCGCATCTACTGGGACTGTTCTGCAGGTGACAAAAAATGGAGCTTTGAAACCGAAGTAATAAATCCTAGTGCTCGCCTCTAGCCACTATGCTTCCAAGTGCTGATTATCCCCTTTCAAGGGAGTGGGACCTGGAAACACACACGCAAACAAAGACCTACACACACTGTATTTTATTTCTTAACTTGAGCATAAGTAACATCAACCTTTACTGTCAATATTTAAAAAAATAAACACACAAACGTAGTCAGGAATCCTCTTTAAAACAAGGTTTATAGGAACATGTATTTAAAGCTTAAATATTTAAACATGTAGAGGAATCTGTATATTTAAAACATAAACCTATATATTTAATTTTCAGTTGAGAGATGGCAATAAGAGGTAACCTATCAACCTCCATACTATTGCTAAAAGTCATGCTCTACCCTAGAGATACAAATAAGTGGTATTTTATAAAGATTTATTAATTTTCCAATTCTAAATTTTTTGTAAAAGTGAGAGCTTAGCTGACTTTGTATCAAAAGTGCATGGTGTCACCCTTGACACATACAACAATTTTAACAGCCAACATCTAAAACAGCCTAGATACTCTTCCTTAACTTTGCCACAAAAAATCAAGTAAAAGTTCTGCTTTCTATAACAAGTGCTCTTCAAATTTCACTGAAGAGAAAAAGCTGAATAAAAGTACACTCTCACTCTGGGGTTTTAGGAACATCAGCTCCTACAGTTTCAAGCTTTATCCTCTTGGATATATCGAGGTCATCACAACCCACTTGTTCTTTGATACAAGCAAAACCCCATGCTGGAAGCAACTGCAGAACTACAAAAAGACAGCTGTATGCCATTCAATTTTCTGGGCCATGTTTCTCCATGGTACGGAGAAAAATAATTTCTTTTTTTAGCCTAAAAGCAAGCACAGTTCTCCTCATCTTCCATCATTCAACCAATTATCTTTCTTCCTTTAACAAGGCCAGATTTTTACTTGTATCCATGTAAGAAGCTTGGGTTCTTTACAGAGAAGACAAAGCAAAAAATGTTGTGACACTCTCATATAATGCAAATGTCCAATTAAAAAAAATTACCACTACATCAAGAGTATTAAAGTCACAGACATAGAGAACAGGCTGGTGGTTGCCAAGGGGTAGGAGAGGTGGAAGAGAGGATTGGGAGTTTGGAATGATTAGCAGATGCAAACTATTCTATATAGAATGGAGACATCAGTACAGGGAACTATATTCAATATCCTGTAATAAACCATAATGGAAAAGAATATGAAAAAAAATGTATGTGTGTGTATATACATATATATATAATGTATAGCTGCATCACTTTGCTAGACAGTAGAAACTAACCCAACATTATACTTCAACCAAAGAAAAAAGCATTAAAGAAAAACATACTTTACCTCTAAAGAGAACAAACTTAAAACTAAAGAAACAGAGAATAACTGTAAGGCGTAAACCATATTACAAGATCATTTTGCAATCTGTCTATTGCAATATATCTATGTCTAAATGCGTTAGGAAGCAAGTTCATGTGAAAGCAAGACATGGAATATAATTGCCTTTAGGTCAATATTTGTCAGAGAAGGCCTAAGCATTTACTGATAAGCAGCTCTCAGTATAAACAAGAGCCTGGCATCTGTTAGTTCAACAAAGGAGCACTATTACTCTGGGAAGCTGTGCCTTCTGGGGGTGTGTGGGCTTGAAAGGCATCTTCTAGAGCAGACATTTCTGAATGTCCAGTAACAGCTGGAGAAAGGAAAAAGGTTAGCCCTGCCTCAACCTCCCCACCAGGGCCCCCTAACCTTGGGAGCAGGTCAGTCTCCAACATCTTTTTTCTCCCCTGCCCCAACTCTATCCTCATCACCTCCATCCAGAGGTATAGAGCTGATGCTGAGATGAGGGGCTGGCCACATTCTCAGGGTAATCTGGAGGAGCCAGGCCAGCCCACCGCCGTAACTGACAGGACTACGTGGGCAGAAATGACCCACCTGGGCTGCGATGGGACCCAAGACAGCTGCAGCTCCCAGAGGAGGTACCCAAAGCAGCTGTGAAAGTATCTGTCCTCCTTGACACCCACCCCCACCAAAATGTCCCTTGCACTGAATACTGGAAACTGTGCCTGGCAATCCCAGCTTTAAAGTCGATCTCTTGGGTGAAAGAAGTCAGGCACAAGCAGTTCTTAGGTTCCCTTTGAACCGAGGAAACCTGACCTCCTGAAGGCCTGCCAAAGAAAGCAGCCTGAATGTCAAGTTAAGGCTTGTGATTAAGAACCTGAGTCCTAACTCGACAGGGTGTGTGCAGGGCATGGGGAGGAGGGTGGGCAAACAAGTATTACTGAATAAAGAACATGAGGCCTGCACCTTGGTTTTCACTTTCATTAGAACGTTTTTTATTTCCCTGAGTACATCTGTCCCTTTATTAACATGTATATTCAAAGGCAGAATGATGCTTACAAACCAACAAATAAATGTGGGAGAGTACTTAAGATTACAGAGGTCACTCAGTTCTTTATAAAAGGAATGCTTTATTACAGTCTATAATTATGTAATATCTTCAAAAATAGAAATGTTTTATTGCTTTGCATTTCTACATGCTTCTCTAATAAGATTATGTTTAACTTATGCCCCCTAGAATGATAAAGAATTACTGCAAAGCATATAAAAATGCTAAACATTTTGAGTACAGCTGCTTTAATGACACAATGCCCAGGAACTGAAGGAAATTAACAATGGCCACAAAAGTGAAAGTTAAAAGTGTTAGTTGCTCAGCTGTATCCAACTCTTTGCAACCCTACGGACTGGCTGTCAGGCTCCTCTGTCCATGAAATTCTCCAGGTAAGAATACTGGAATGGGTTGCCATTCCCTTCTCCAGGGGATTTTCCCGATCTAGGGATTGAACCCAGGTCTTCTGCATTGCAGGCAGATTCTTTACAATCTGAGCCACCAAGGAAGCCCCAACAATGGCCGTGTGCTATGTGCTAAGTCACTTCTGTTGTGTCTGACTCTTTGTGATCCTATGAACCACAGCCAGGCTGGCCATAGTTGCTTCCAAAAAGAAAAAAAAGTGGGGGGCTATGGGACTGCCTGAGAGCTGCTAACTGTTCCCACTGTTCCCACTGCTCACTATTCTCATTCCCACTGGAATGAGCCTCAGTAGGAACAACAGTTTCTCAAAGGGAGTCCAGGTTTCCATAGGCAGCAGCAGGAGGTGAGGACACGCCTCCCTCCCAGCTCTCTCTTGCCTCCATCTCTGTCTCTTCCCTACAATAGCCA
>NW_011495050.1:929319-934974 GCF_000754665.1 Bison bison bison
TTTTTCCTGCCCTGAGTCTTCATTGCTGCTCTTAGGCTTTCGGTAGTTGCAAAGAGTGAGGCCTTTTGCAGTACACGGGCTTCTCATTGTGGTGGCTTCTCTTCTTATGGAGCATGGGATCTACAGCGTGGGCTCAGTAGTTGTGGCCCAGGGGCTTAGTTGCTCCTTGGCATGCGGGATCTTCCCAGACCACGGATTGAACCCATGTCTCCTTCATTGGCAGGCAGATTCTTATCCACTGTGCCACCAGGGAAGTCCCAGACCCAGGGTTTTTTGCCATATGGGTATCAAAATAGTTCACGCATCCACAGTTCCCACAACGTTTCACAGGCAAGATTCCTTACACTGGAGACTTGATATTATTAAATAAATCAGCTCCACTGAGGCAAATCTATGTCTGCAACAAATTAATTTAAAATGAGATCTCTCTACCTGATCCCAGGTGCCTCAGGGTAAAGAATCCTCCTGCCAATGCAGGAGAATCCGAGATGCGGGTTCAATCCCTGGTTCGGGAAGACGCCCTGAAGGAGGGCACAGCAACCCACTCCAGTGTTCTTGCCTGGAGAATCCCATGGACAGAGGAGCCTGGCAGGCTGCAGTCCACAGGGTCTCAAAGAGTCAGACAAGACAGAAGCGACTGAGAACGCACCTATTGAGAGTTGGTAAATATTGCATAGAAACTACATGATCCTAGGGGGGCTCTCTAAGCCCCCTACATATCAAACCCTCTCACCAGGAAAACAGAAGAGGAAGAGAACATCTACAGAGAGCTGAGGTGAGGGTAGGAAGAGGCATTCACCACCCACCACTGCTTGGCTGGAGCCAAGACCACACCAAATTAATGTTTTAGCATCATTGCCACATAAATGTTCTTTCTATGCACATAGTACTAGTCAAAAAGAATTAAGAATTTCAAATTCTTCCAAAACTGGAAGACCAAAACCATCCCCAGCTTGTCCTCTGTACCCTTTCATTCACCTTTTGCAAACTCGAAAGAAAGGATAGCAGAAGTGCCACTCTTTTGTGCAGGATGCACCTGCGGAGGACACAACAACATTTGAAACAAGTGTTCAGTGTGGAAACTATGGGTGCAACGTACTGCTGTTAACGGCAACATGAACACACATGAAAAATTCCCCCAAATGGCATTTCACTGTCAAAAGCAAGAGGGTGGCTGGGCAGACAGGCAAGTTGGTCAGGAGAAGCAGGAGAGTCAGAGAGCACAGGGGTTCCTGAAGCTCTCACCCAGTAACAGCACCCAGAACCCGAGTGGAAGGGGCCACCCACCCAGAGGCCCCTCCCTCAGCTCAGGGAGCTGGAGCTCCTGCTGGTGGCCAACGTGTCATATCTAGTCCAAGGTGGAAGTGACAGTATGACAAAGGTCCATATCCTGGCACGGCAACAGACTAGAACTGCAACTAACTAACCACTTCCTTTAATTCCTTTCTTTTTTTAATTTATTGAAGTATATTTGATTTACAATGTGTTAATTTCTGCTGCATAGCAAAGTGACTCAGTTATACATATACATATATACATTCTTTTTCATATTCTTTGCCATTATGGTTTATCACAGGATACTGAATATAATTACCTGCTATACAGTAGGACCTTCAGTTCAGTTCAGTTCAGTCGCTTAGTCGTGTCTGACTCTTTGTGACACCATAGACTACAGCACGCCAGGCTTCCCTGTCCATCACCAACTCCTGAGCTTGCTCAAACTCATGTCCATCGAGTCAGTGATGCCATCCAACCATCTTATCCTCTGTTCTCCCCTTCTCCTCCTGCCTTCAATCTTTCCTAGCATCAGGGGCTTTTAGAGTGAGTCAGTTCTTTGCATCAGGTGGCCAAAGTAGTGGAGCTTCAGCTTCAGCATCAGTCTTTCCAATGAATATTCAGGACTGATTTCCTTTAGGATGGACTGGTTTGATCTTCTTGCAGTCCAAGGGACTCTCAAGAGTCTTCTCCAACACCACAGTTCAAAAGCATCAGTTCTTTGGCACTCAGTTTTCTTTATGGTTCAACTCTCACATCCATACATGACCACTGGAAAAACCATAGCTTTGACTAGATGGACCTTTGTTGGCAAAGTAACGTCTCTGCTTTGTAATATGCTCTCTAGGTTGGTCATAGCTTTTCTTCCAAGGAGCAAGAGTCTTTTAATTTCATGGCTGCAGTCACCATTTTCAGTGATTTGGGAGCCCAAGAAAATAAAGTCAGCCACTGTTTCCGTTGTTTCCCCATCTATTTGCCATGAAGTGATGGGACCAGCTGCCATGATCTTAGTTTTTTGAATGTTGAGTTTAAAGCCAACTTTTTCATTCTCCTCTTTCACTTTCAAGAGACTCTTTAGTTCCTCTTTGCTTTCTGCCATAAGGGTGGTATCATCTGCATATCTGATGTTGTTGATATTTCTCCTGGCAATCTTGATTCCAGCTTGTGCTTCATCCAGCCCAGCATTTGTCATGATGTACTCTGCATATAAATTAAATAAACAGGGTGCCAATATACACAGCCTTGACATACTCCTTTCCCAATTTGGAACCAGTCCATTTTCCATGACCGGTGCTAACTGTTCCTTCTTGACCTGCACGCAGATTTCTCAGGAGGAAGGTAAGGTGGTCTGGTATTCCCATCTCTTGAAGAATTTCCCACAGTTTGTTATGATCCACACAGTCAAAGGCTTTACTGTAGTCAATGAAGCAGATGTTTTTTTGGAATTCTCTTGAGTTTTCTACGATCCAAGGGACCTTAGTGTTTATCTATTTTATATACAGTAGTGTGTGTCTGCTAATCCCAAATTCATAATTTATCCCTCCCCCATGCCCTTACCCTGTGGTAACCATGAGTTTGTTCTCTATGTCTGTGACTCTGTTTCTGTTTCATAAATAAGCTCATCTGTGCCATATTCTGGATTCCACATATAAGTGATATCCCATGATATTTGTCTTTCTCTGACTCACTTCACTTAGATGATCATCTCCAGGTCCATCCGTGCTGCTTCCAATGGCAATATTTCATTCTTTTTATGGCTGAGTAATTATGTACATATACTACATCTTCTTTATCCATTCCTCTGTCCACGGACATTTAGATTGCTTCCACTCCTTGGCTATTGTGAATAGTGCTGCTATGAACACTGGGGTGCTATTAAGTTTTAAGAATTATGTAGCCTTTGAGTGTTCCTAACTTTGCTGAGACTCCACACAGAGAAACACACATAGGTCAACTACTAAAGTATGATTTCTGAAAATTCCCAATTAATAATTTGAAACAATTTTTTCTACGCTTTGAGTCACTATACACACACCAACGGGGGCAGAGGGGATCTAAATTAGCTACACAATAGCAATGACATTAATAATAAATAAACAAACTAGGAAATCTGTTTTCAGGGCCTTTTTTTAACCCCTACATAAAAAAAATTAATTCTAGTAAGAAACATAAAACATCTCAAATAAACCCACGACATCCCTTAAGTAAAAGCGAAACAAAAAGAAAAAGAGCAACAAAACCTCTGGGTTGCACAGTATGTCCCACACGGAGAAAGACAGAGAAGAAAAAGGAGAAAATGGAAATTAGGTAGAATAAAAAGACACCAAAAGGGAAGGAGAACGGAAAGGCAAAGAGGAACGACAGAAAACTCAGAGAAACAACTACGCATGCGCACACCCAAACTGAGGGGAACAGACCGACCGAGGCGGGATTTGAGGTTTGCGCAGCACTGGATTGTAGAAAATAATCAAAGTGACCTACTACACTTTGTTTTCTGTTTGTTTTTTTTTTTATATAGAATGAAAGATTCTTTAAATTCTAGAGTGCTTCACAGTTTTCAAAAGTTTCACACATGATTTCTATAATCCCACATTAACCTTTCTCCCTTACCCCTACATTGCCCTTCTCTGCTCCCTCTCCCCAGTGCTAAACACTAGTTTGTTCTCTGTAAGTCTGCTTCATTTTTGTTTTACTTACTAGTTTGTTGCAATTTTTAGATTTCACATATAAGTGATTATCATACAGCATTTATCTTTCTCTGACTTATTTCCGTTAGCATAATGCCTTCCAGGCATCCGTCTGTACTGCTACAAATGGCAAAATTTCATTCTTTTTATGACTGAGTAGTATTCCGTTGTATATATACCCCACATCTTCTTTATCCATTGTCTGTCAATGGACACTTTGGTCGCTTCCCTACCTTACCAACTGTAAACACTGCTGCTGTGAACACTGGAAACCTAGTACCTTGCCTTGTAAACAATGTTGCTACGAACAGAAGGGACCCAGCACACTCTGAAAAGCTGGCTGTTTCATCATAGGTCACTGCTTTTCAAATTTAACAGCAATGTTGCCATTGTGAAGAGAATAATCAGACTAGGAAAATGTCATCAGACCTTCATGGGCAGTGACCACAGGCCCAGCCAGAGGTCACTGCAGGGCAGCAAGGTGCCCAGCCCTGGAGTCTCTAATCGGGGCTAAAAAGAGGCAGGAAGTGTGGAGAGGGACTGTAATGAAGGGAAAAATAAAAGCCAAGGGAAATCTGCCATGTTATCTTCATGTGTGTTATGTGTTCAGTCACTCAGGCATGTCCAACTCTTTGCAGCCCCAAAGATGGTAGCCCCCAGGCTCCTCTCTCCATGGGATTTTCATTTTCCAGGCAAGAATACTGAGGCAGGTTGCCATTTCTTACTCCAGGGGATCTTCCCAATGCAGGGATTGAACCCACGTCTTACGCTTCCTACATTGATGGGCAGATTCTTTACCACTGCGTCTACCTTTACTGTTAGTCAAAATCTTCACTGAATGCCTGAAGCAGCGAATAGTAAGTAGCCACCTACTGAAAAATCACCAGAGCAGCTGACTGGAAGGTCAACAGTGACCCAGCTGGCTGACTCTCCAGTGAGGGGACTGCCATTCTGGAGGGAAAATATTTCTCAAGAGACTATCTGACAAATTCAGATGTGGCATAAATCAATCCTGCAGCTGAGATCCTCCATGAAGAAAAGGGAGTGCTCACAACTTCAGATGTGCCCTGAGAAATTGCTGGTATAAAAAAAAAAAAAATCACAGCTTTACTATGATTTGGCTCTAATGTCAACTCGAGGCTAAATTGCTTCTGTGGCCCTCATTCCACCTGGAGAATGTATCATGCTTTCATTTCACAGATATTTAATAAGTACTTATTCCCCACAAGGTTCTTACACATTCAAGTGAATTATTGCTTACAGACTTGAGCACCTTGAAGGTCAAACTCTAGGATAGGACTATTAAAATACATTGTGCATTAAAAGCATCATAACCAAAACCAGTGACCTACACAGGACTGGTGCATCCAGTTATTCTCCCTTGCCTTGCTTTCTTCTCTCATTTTACAAATAGGCACAAAGGTCAAAACAGCATCCTCTCTGTCTGGAAGCAAACAACAACACTCAGTGCAGGCAAGCAAATCACCAAGGTAATCCAGATTTCCCTTTAAAACACCATCTTGCGTCTCAAAAGGGCAGTCTCCATTTGTATTTTAAAAAAACCAAAACACACACACATTTGACCCTTCTCAAAGGCCCAAATCCATAGCATCTGCCCTGTTCCTTCTCCTCAACTCCCTCCCGATCTTGGAGTTTGAATCTCTCAGCATTATCCATAATTGGGCCTCATCAG
>NW_011495050.1:935074-940362 GCF_000754665.1 Bison bison bison
CATTATCTACTGTTTCCCTTCAATCTACCTGGCCTCTCCAGAGCCTGTGAAAGCTACACTCCCTATCCTGCACCTTCCTCTCCCTGCCCTGAAATCTTCAAATTCCTATATTCTGTTCTACTTTTGTTCCTGGGCTGTCTCAGCAACTTAATAGCTTCAAATATTACATGTGCTAATATGGAAGTAACATGCTAATAATTAACAGCTACAAATGATCACATGCTCTCCTGCCCAGCTCCTTCTCTTAGAGATCCATAGTTCACCCCTAACCCAGCCACACCGACATCCCACAAGGACCTGGTGGTGGTTTTAAAACATGTGCACACATCTATTGTATGCACCCTCTTCCCACCAAAAGTGGTGTCTAACTCTCCCTCCTTGAATCTGGGCTGACCCTTGTGACACATTCCTAACAGAACAAGGAGGAAGTGACTCCACATGACTTTGAGGCTAGGTCATACAAAGCCACATAGCCCCTGCCAGCCTCTCTCTTAGGACTGATGGGTTGGGAGCACTGGGGTAATGTAAGAAGCCTGCTATGGGGCATCCTGAGGGGGCCTGCTGCTGCATCAACAGCATGGTCTCCAGCTAAAAACAGGCAAGCAAATCACCATCCTCAAACAGGTCATGCTGTTTCCATCAGAGACCATGGGGATTGAACCAGGTGGGTGAGGAAGCCTTCAGATGAGCCATGCCTCATGCTACAAGCCTCCCAGCTGGGCTGAGTGGAGGAGAGACAAGGTGTCCCCACCAAGCCCTGCCCACGTACAGGTCTGTAACTATCAAAAAAAAAAAAAAATGCTATTGTTTTAAACCACTAGGTGTGGGGATGGTCTGTTATACAACTTTAGACAAATGGAACAGACCTCAGATGTAACACACAACCCAAATGAAATTCCCTCTCCCTCCCTTGCCTCTGGTCCCTTTCCAAGTCCATGCGGTCTGAAAAGCCCCAAGGCTTTTCTTTATTCTCTGCTCTTCTTTATTCTCAGATCCTCACCCTTCACATCTGACCCTTTCTACCCAAAGATCCCTCAGGAATCCAGCACCCCCCACCGCTGGCATGAAACACAGTGACACCCCTTGCTTGGTTAGCTAGTCCCTTCTACATAGCTGCCAAAACGTTACTCTAAAACCAAACTCCCACCTGCCACCACCAGCCTCTTGCTCTACAGCACAGTCCTGAATCTTGATGACAGCTCACACACCCCTAGTGACCACCGTGAACTCCAGTCACAGGGAATTTCTGAGCATCTTTTTGCCTTTCATGCCTCTGCACCTTTGCACATACTGAAGCTTCTTCCCAAATCCTCTTCCGCACCCTTCCTTCTCTTACCTCTTACCAGGATTCCTACTTTGCCTTCAAGTTCAAAGGTTACTTGAGGTTAGACTCCGGTCCTGACGACCAGCCAGAGTTCCTCATTTCCTTTTCAGTCAGTCAGCCAGTCCTTACAACCTCCACTTCACACAGTGGCCAAATTCTCTGTATGTTTCTCCAGCCTGGCCTGTGAGGGCAGGCATCATATCATGTGTGCGTGCATACTCAATCACTTCAGTCGTGTCTGACTCTCTGTGACCCTAAGGACTGCAGCCTGCCAGGCTCCTCTGGCCATGGGATTCCCCAGGCAAGAATACTGGAGTGGGTTGCCATGCCCTCCTCCACGGGATCTCCCCAACCCAGGGACTGAACCCACATCTCCTGTGTCTTCTGCACTGCAGGTGTACTCTTGACTGCTGAGCCACCAGGCAAGCCTGCCTCATATCATAATTGTCTCCAAATAAATGAAATGTTTAATTTGAATTGGAAATCAGCAAATTAGCATTCTACAGAAATACAAACACTTCGTTTGAGAATTAGTATCTATTGAGCCCCCATGCCAGTCACAGATTTTTACTTAAATTTCACAAATAGTTGAGGTATAATCAGCCTCAAAGAGGTTGAGTGACTTATCCAGTGTCTCATGACCAGAAAACGATGAAAACCAATTTTCAACCCAGACATACTTTCGGCTCTAGCATTCTTTACCCTGAATATTTTCAACCGGTTCTGGTGCCTGAGGACAGACCACATTCTGGGGTGGATACCAGTCTGAGTGCTCCCTCCCCCGTGGTAGCTACCACAGAATGGCATCATTTTGAACAACACCTTTCATTATACTTTTAGGTAGCATAAGGACAGGAACACTATGGCCAAATAATTCGGATTTAAAACCCAGCTCTGTCTGTGTCAAGCTTTGTGCCCCTGGAAAAGTTATTACTCCATTTTCTCACATCTTGTTTCTTCATTTGTAAAACAAGGATGTGGCTCACAGATTTGCTCTAAACATTTTCAAAATGAAACATGAAAAACATTTAGAACAGAATCTGGTATACGGAAAACCCTGAGCAGATGTTGTTGCTGGTATTAGTGGTAGTAGTGGTATTACTAAAAGTTGCCCAGTAAAACCCCAGCTAGAAAACTTAGGTTATTATAATGCAGAGCTTGAAGTGGTGTCCCTTCAGATTCCAATTCTGTTTTAATTTGTTGGAAGGAAAATATTTCTAAAAAGTGTGAAGTGTTCCCAGCCCTTTAAACTGATTTGCAAATGTAGCTGAAACTGTTCTTGGCCACCAGTTACCCTTTGAGAAACAATAGGTGTGGGACAAAGGTTTTGTAACAATCTCCACATCTAGCAGAGAATGGGGAAGTCGTGATCTCTCAGCTTCTGTTTCCTCGTATATAAAACAAAAATGATATAAATCCTATTACCTTGCATTAGGAAAGACTGAATTGAAATAATACGAAGAAAAATTAGAAGGAGTTGTGCAAAAAGCAGGTAGAATCATCATCATTCCCACTGCTAATAAACTGATATACCAAAAGTGATATACTCAGTATATACCAAAATGGAAGGTTGGTCATCAATTTGCTAAAATGCTCCAGCCAGCAGAAATGTTTGCATTTTCCCTCTTTATATAATTTTCATTCTGTTAACTAGTAGCAAACCCTTTCCGCCACTGTCAACATCTCCACTGCCCTTCTCAATTTAACTGAAAGAAAACTAAAATGTATCAACACCATCTGTGCCTCTTAAATTCAGGATACATTAGAAGCAAATAACTACTTTTGATGAAATAGCATAGAAAACATTTAAGAAAGTTACTTAGTGAGCACTACATCCAACTTCCTTTGGAGAATAAACATTTAATCAGCACTGTCTCCTCCTCGACTTGTAAATGTATACATAAATACTCTTATGTGTACACTTGAGAAGTAAAGTACCAATTTGGCTTCTATTTACAGATCAGACTTTCAGTGATTATGTATAAAACTAAAAGCACATTTGGAACAGGTATTCTTGGAACAGGTATTCTTGTCTCCCTGCCAAACTATTATCTTTCCCTGTTAACTGTTTCTATCTAATCCCATGTGACTCTATATACGCTAGAAATCTTTCTAATGAATATTTGTACAATAGGACAAACATTTATGGAGTACCAACCATGTACACACTTGAATGAGAGTATGGAATACAAACAGAACAGTCTCCTACTGACACTTCATTTCTAACCAAGTACAAATCTTAATGGGTTGGATAAACTGCTATCTTTATTCCTACAGCCCTATTCATTACACCATAAGCTCCTTTACCACACCACAATGCCTCCAAAAAGCTCAGAATACAAGGGGTGAAGTTTAATCCTATTAAGTAAATTCTCAATCCAAAACTTTATATGGTGATGTTTTATATCATTTTTAAGCTGACATTTACATTTGCATAGCTGTAACATGAAGTACAGTCACCATGCCTGTAAGCCAAAGCATGGAAACTAATAGTCCTACCTAGAACCACTACTTTCAGTATTGATTACAAAAGCATCTAAAGAGAAGACATAAACACAGAGAAAAAAGTATTGAAGGCAACTGAGAGCCATGACAGTTACTCTAAAAACTGTCACCAAGAAAACACCTGCTCTTCATAATGTCTTCTGTTAGAAAAATAACATGAAACATAACCAAAACCAAAATAGAAAAAATAAATATTTTCCGCAAAACACAAAGGTTTACTATGAACAGGGGAGAAGGGTGGCAGCAGAAGAAGGCAAAGACACAATTTTAAAGTAAAGGAGAGGACTTCCCTGGCGGCTCAATGGTAAAGAATCCGCCTGCCAATGCAGGGGACATGGGTTTGATTCCTGGTCTGGGAAGAGCCCATGCGCTTTGGGGCAGCTGAACCCGTGCTCTCAAGCCTGTGAGCCACAACAACTGAGCCTGTGCACACAATTGCTGAAGACCGCGCACCCAGAACCCAGGCTCCACAACAAGAGAAGCCTCTGCAATGAGAAGCCTGCACACCACAGAGTGGCCCCTGCTCGCCCCACCTAGAGAAAGCCCACACGCAGCAACGAAGACCCAGTGCAGCCAAAAAATAAGTCAATTTAAATTTTTTAATTTAATAAAATAAAAAGATATTAAAACAATGAAGGAACAACCAATGTCCAAAGGGGAACACAATGGCTAATATCATCTACAGCCTCTTAGAAGGTGGAAAATGTTTAAATGAAAAGAGATGGCATTTTTTTTACCTATAAGCTTTCTAATTCTTTTTTTTCCCCAAAGCAATGACATCTGTGTAGAAAAAGAAACAACCAAGAGTGACAAAGGCATTTACAGAATGGGAGGAAAATATGTGTAAACCACATATCTCATAAGGCCTAAGTATCCAGAATACATTAATAATTCATAATCCAATCATAGACATTTCTCCAAAGAAGACATAAAGATGACCGAGAAGCACTCAACATCACTCATCATCAGGAAAATGCAAATCACAACCACAATGAGATATTATCTCAGCTCAATTAGGAAGGCCCCTATCAAAAATGAAAAGTGTAGCTAAAGATATGGAAAAATTAGAACCACAGAGGCTCCCTCTCTCTGCAGGTGTTTGGTCCCTACAATGTTCTCTCTAAAATAACTTGGTGAGAATGTAAAATGGTATGGCCACAATGGAAAACAGGAGAGAAATTCACAAACCAAACAAAACAAAACACCTAAGAACAGAACTACCATCAGATCAGATCAGATCAGTCGCTCAGTCGTGTCCGACTCTTTGCAACCCCGTGAATCGCAGCACACCAGGCCTCCCTGTCCATCACCAATTCCCGGAGTTCACTCAGACTCACGTCCATTGAGTCAGTGATGCCATCCAGCCATCTCATCCTCTGGCGTCCCCTTCTCCTCTTGCCCCCAATCCCTCCCAGCATCAGAGTCTTTTCCAATGAGTCAATTCTTCGCATGAGGTGGC
>NW_011495050.1:940462-948237 GCF_000754665.1 Bison bison bison
CAACACCACAGTTCAAAAGCATCAATTCTTCGGCGCTCAGCTTTCTTCACAGTCCAACTCTCACATCCATACATGACCACTGCAAAAACCATAGCCTTGACTAGACGGACCTTTGTTGGCAAAGTAATGTCTCTGCTTTTCAATATGCTATCTAGGTTGGTCATAACTTTCCTTCCAAGGAGTAAGCGTCTTTTAATTTCATGGCTGCAGTCACCATCTGCAGTGATTTTGGAGCCCCCAAAAATAAAGTCTGACACTGTTTCCCCATCTATTTCCCATGAAGTGGTGGGACCGGATGCCCTGATCTTCGTTTTCTGAATGTTGAGCTTTAAGCCAACTTTTTCACTCTCCACTTTCACTTTCATCAAGAGGCTTTTGAGTTCCTCTTCACTTTCTGCCATAAGGGTGGTGTCATCTGCATATCTGAGGTTATTGATATTTCTCCTGGCAATCTTGATTCCAGCTTGTGTTTCTTCCATAGGAACCAGCAATTTTATTTCTGGGTATTGAGGATTTCAGAACAAGTCTCCCTCAAACTACCACTTTGGAATTGTGACTATTTTGAGCTGACGGCAATCAAAATCCAGCAGACTGAGGAAAACCTTTTATTTCTCCCTTACCTGTCTAAAAGAATTTAGATAGAGTATCTGGTCCAGGAAGGGAACTATCACAAGAGATTACTACAAATAGTCCAGGTGAGGTGGGGTGAACTGCGGGCAGCTGGACTGGGGCTAGAGATCAAAGTCCTCTCTGGGCCCCATCGTCCTGCAGGGAATGGAAAACACTTTACCAAACCTTCTCTCCATCTTCCTGTGAATTGTCTTTCTCACCTTTCAAGACCCAAACCCTATCCCTTTTCTCCATAGCTCAGAGCGTCATGTAAGTCTCAACTGGCTAAATGCCTGAGGGTCTCATATTCTTGTAGGACCCCCAAACATATGCAACTAAATTTGGTTTTCTCCTGTTAGTCTCCCCTATGTTAATTTAATTATTAGACAAGCCAAAGAACTAAGAAGGGTAGGGAAAATAAACATTCCTTTCCTACAGTATATACCCAAGAGTGGAAAACAGGACATAAAAGAGAATTTGCACACCCATGATCACAACAGCCAAGAGGAGGGAGCAACCTAAATGTCCAGTGAAGGATGAACAAAGAAAATAAAAGATGATAAAGAAAATGTGGCATACATACACACTAGAATGTTACATAGCCTTAAAAAAGATAGAAATCCTACAATATGCAATGACATGGATGAACCTTAAAGACATTATGCCAGGTGAAGTAAGTCATAAAAAGACAAATACTGCATGATTCCACTTTAATGATCTATCTAAAGTAATCAAACTCACTGAAGCAGTAAAGAGAACAGTGGATACCAGGGGCTGTAGAGAAAAAAAAATGTGTGTTGCTCAGTGGGTCCAGGGTTTCAGTCATCAAAATGAAAAGGTTCTAGAGATGTGTTACACAATAAAGTACATAGAGTTAACAATACTATCCTATACACTTAAATACAGTTGTGATAATACATTTCTTGTCATGCATTTTTACTACAATAAAAAAGCAGTAATAATTATGTTTCCCAGAAAGCAATTTGGCCAAAGGCATGAAAAACCTAAGCATATTCACATCCTTTGTCCTGTCTCAAGAAATTTATCTTAAAACACTATCTCTTTAAAGTATTATAATAGCTAAAATAAAAAGCAATCTATATTCCCACACACCAAAAAAAAAAAAAACAGTTAAACATCAAATGCTGAAAGAGTACAGTCATCAAAAAATATAGTTTGAAGATACTTTTTTCAATGATACATTAAAATTCTTATTATCTAGTAGTATCCAAAATGCAATATAAAATTGTATATATAGTATGTACAATACAACTATGATGAACATATACTGGGATATTCAATAAAGAAAAAAACAAGGAAACAGGTCTAATAAAAAAAAAAGAGAGAGAGAGAAAGGGAAATGAGGAGGATAGAGAACAGGGGAAGGGAAGAAAGCTATATCAACTACATTTCTGTTGGATTTGCATCCAGACCAAGTTGATTCTAATGTTCATTTGGAAATAAAATCTGGCAGAAACAGCTAGAAAAACATCTAGTAATAAAAAGAAAAATAGAGTGATCAGGAGAGACTAGTCCTTCCAGACATTTTAACATGTTATGAAACCACAATAATTTAAACAGTTTAGTTGCTAGGACAGAACGGGGGGAAGAAAAGAATACAGAAATTTAGCACTGACAGCAGCAGTATGTCAAAGACCCATTCGTGAGTGAATGGTGCTGGACAACTGAGGAGCCAATTGAGTTGGGAAGGAGGTTAAGATCCATAACTCACATTTTTTAATCAAAATAAACTCCAGATGGATGAAAGATTTAAAGGTAAAAAATAAAAACATAAATTCAAAGTGAGGATAGCATCTCTATGAACGATTCAAAAGCTTGAAGCTATTAAATGAAAACTGCCATCAACTAATATTTATGCTCAGAAAAAAAATCACCAGAAAGTCGAAAAAAGAACAACAAACTAGGAAAAAATATAATAGCAATTCATGTCATGAAGAAATCAAGAAGAAAAGGATAAAACAATAGAAAAAACTGGCAAGGTATATGATCAGACATGTCCCAGAAAATGAATATAGATAGATCTCAAACATATCAAAAGAAGTATAATGGCCTTCATATTAAGAAAAATATATAATAAACACAGCCTGCGAAACATCTTCCCCCCCACAAGAGAAGCAAAGATGAAAAATGTGACAACACCCTGGCCACATGATAGAGAGAAGCAGATGCTCACACATAGCTGGTGGATTATAACTGGCACCACTTCTATGGAGCAGAATCTAGCACTATCAAAATTGAACAGTCACATTCTTCTAAGAATTCTTCCTACAGATACACCAGCACATTTATCAAATAATTTGCATACAGATTTATTTGCTGCAGCTTTGTTTTAATAGCAAAATATTAGGGGAAACCTAAATGTCCCTCAATAGGGAACAAGTATCATCTGTTATGGTACATAACATGGTACATCTAAAAATAGACATCTACAAATAGCCCTGAAAAATGAAACAACTCTATATAACATTGTGTTGAATGATCTCTAAAATATATGTTAGTATATACAGTATATATAGAAATATAGAAGATAGGTGTGAAATAATTTGTGCACTACAGCTTATACAACACACACAGTAATACTGTACATATTTAAATATAAGTGTGTATACCTCCATAAGTAGAAGAAACTGTTAATAATGGTGACATCACTACCCAAGAGAAATAGCCAAGGAGACAGGAATGGAAGGGAGATTTAACATTTTGCAACCTTTTAATCATTCTGAACTCCATCATGTGCATTAATTACTTGGTCACACTAGTCAAAATGATGCTGCAGAAGGGTATTTTAAAATACTGAGTTTTAAAGAAGAGGCAAGATACAAGATGACATATTCAATAAGAGATTATTTTGTGATTTGTTTAAAAGGACAGCTATATGGATGGATACAAACCAACATGCTAACAGTGATTTTCCAGAATAGGATTATAGGTGGTTTTATGTTCTTTCTCTCCATGTGTATTTTCTGATTTTTCTAAAATGAACAATTCCAAATAAAATAAAATAAAATGAACAATTCCTCTCAGCTACCAAGAAGTATTTTTAATTCAAACATTTTTTAACTTGCACTAGACATTAAATCCCTTGATCCCTTGGACATTTATTCTAATGAAAATACACTGCTAAGATTATGGTTTCTGGTACCCACCCAGTTTAAATAAAATCTGGGAGAGTCTCAGAAGAGAGACTGTAAAACAGTCAACAATTAAACAGAAATAATTAAACCTACAAGGAAAATAAAATAATGTGAGCCTCCAACACAAGGACCAGCAGGAGCACAGAAGGTCAGGGGACTTGGGTGTTCTCTTCAGTTGGGAACCTTGAGTGTATTTGCTTTTATTGTGTACATAGATTATTCTGTTTTGAGATCTCACTGATGGATCACAACCCCTCCTACCACTTAGCTCTCCCCTAGGGACCAAGCAGACTGCTGCATAGAAACAGATGCAGGAAGTGAATGCAAGTTAACAAAGACATTATCACCATATGGAAAGCAAGACTTGACCAAAGAAACCATGATGCTGAGTGACTCACACCCAGAGATCTGTGAGCAGACCCTCAAAGCTGTTACCTATTCATTTCTACATTTGTTTTATCTGTAAATCAACAACACCTCACCATTTTGTTATTCTGAAGGCATAATTACCAGGCTGAAATTATAGTGACCTATTATCGTGTCACTGTTTCATTGCAGGCTTCCCCTTTCCCCAGTTGCTTCGACCATAGCAGCCTTCCCCTACCCCCTTAAGATAAAAAGCTGTGGTGGTGTTTTAATTCAAACACAGATAAAATGCTTAGTGGCTAGGTGACTGTCAATATAATGGTGCTAAACTACAAGTTATTACTAATATAAGAGAGTGTGTGCCTGTGCACGTGTATGTGCACACGTGCTTAATTATGTCTGACTCTTTGCAACCCCATGGACTGTAGCCCTCCAGGCTCCTCTGTCCATGGAATTTTCCAGGTAAGAATATGGAGTGGGTTGCCATTTGCTCCTCCAGGGGATGTTCCCAACCCAGGGACCCAACCCACGTCTAGTGTCTCCCGCATTGGCAGGCAGATTATTTACCACTGTGCCACCTGGGAAGCCAATATAAGAGAGTACTCAAGCACGATTATCTATTCAGCCCCATAAAAGGCAGTCAGGAGTTTTTTTACATGGTGTATTCTACAGTTAGCAGGCCGCTGCACTTTCAAGGTGGGAAATGGCACACACGTTGAGTGTGCTGAACCCATAGAAGCTCCTAAGAGGCAGTATGTTGTTTATGGTGAATTTTAAATCATCTGATGTTGACTGCTCTCAACATAAGCAGAGTACTGTATACAGAGTCTGGGTATGGGGGAGGGCACGAAAAATAGGCAAATCTCAGACTGATACTGAAAAGCATTCAGAGTACAGCGCTGAAAATAAAACTGTTCATTTCAAAACATTATAGCTCTATTCAATAAAATCAGTAGCAAAGGCTAGATTTTGACAACTTCATATAAGAAGGAACAGATAAGGAGACATTTCATTCTTGAATGCAGAGACATGCATTCAAGACAAGTAGTAGGCCATTTAATTTTGTATCTAGAGGATTTTATTTTCCTGGCCACGCTGTGCAGCATGTGGGATCTTAGTTCCCCAACCAAGGCTTCCCTTCATTGGGAGCACAGAATCTTAACCACAGTACCACCAGAGAAGTCCCTAGAGTATTTTTTAAAGGGACAAACACAACAAAATCCACACATGTTAAAAAAGTAAGTTAAATCCTAAAATATTATGATTTGCTTTTAGGTACTTTGAAAAAAATCACAATTCAGCAGACAATCACAGATTTTGTATAAACCTTATTCCAGCCAACACACTTTGCTGGTGAACCTGCAAGTTAAAAATCCAGGTTCCCTTCTCACTTTCAGCCAGGAGTCTACATGGACTTGCTCAAGACTGAATTGTCTCCTCTGCTAGCTCAGAGAGCTGACAGATAAACTTACTCTCCACACCCACTGCAGTCTTATCAGCAACTTTGTCCATCCAACCAGAGTTCTGTTTCTTTAAAACACAGAGAAAAAGAACAGGAGGAAGTGGGAAGCAAGTAACCAACTCAGAGGTTTCAGGGGCTGGAAGGAGACTGGCCCTTGGGCACTTGCCTTTCATCTGAGGCAGTCAACAAACATTTCTAAAAAACTGTGTGCTGTGGGAACATAAAGATGAAAAGACAAAAAAGAGGCAGAAGGAACCCAAAGTATAAGGAAACGCCAAGTGGTTGTTAAGACTGCCAAGCTATGTAGCCTCAGTTGACCTTGCCCAGGCAGCTAGCTCGTCTTTCATTTAGAGTCTGGCGTCCAAGTTCTCCACTTTAAGAGGATGGACTTCCCTCGCCCTCTAAGAATGACAATTAAACGCAAGGAGTAACATGACTAACAAATATCTTTACCAAAGAATAACATCTGAAAATTAGAGACAGAAAAAGACTCCTCTTATAAACCAAGGGATTTATTAAACATGTCTTAGACACATATACACAAACACACACACAAACAGTAATCCTACAATAACCATATAAAGTGTATCAGCAAATTGGAATATTACAGAACTACTACTGGCCGTGATTCTTACCAGCCAAACTAGAATACAAAAATCTAATAAAATCAGTCACTCCATTCACCTAATTCAAACACTAATATTTCATCTACTTTGAGGAGTACCAAACATAGCCACATATTCTAAAAACATCATTATGTTAAATATCACAGTGTAAGACATACACATGTATGCATGCTCACATGCTGGACACCCTCACTACCCCCATGAAAATCCAGATAGAAAAATACTGACTTACGTGGTAGCCTCTAGGCCTTCTCCTAACAATAATACACCTGAGACCTGTGAGGAGCTTTCCGACTCAAACATGTAAATGTTTACCATGTACAAATCACCAGGTTACTCAACTGTGGACAAAAATGAAATATATGCTTCTAACTTCAAGAAGTTTGAAATCTAGACAATATGTGGACACGTGTATATATGTACATATATAATGTATGACATATATACTATAAACTACATATTGTATGGGGCTTCCCCATTGCTCAGCTGGTAAAGAATCTGCTTGCAGTGCTGGAGATCTAGGTTCGATTCCTGGGTGGGGAATATCCCTTGGAGAAGGAAATGGCAATTCACACCAGCATTCTTGCCTGGGAAACTGCATGGACAGATGACCCTGGCGGGCTACAGTTCATGGGGTGGCAAAGAGTTGGATACAACGGTGCACACATGTACATACTGTATCAAATGAATGTAAGATGAGATTAATTTGAGGAGTTGAGAGAAAGGAAAAGCTGGAAGGCTCCAAAAATCCTATTTTACAACTGACCAGAAGTAAACTACAAAACAGTATACATGGAATATGGTTTGACTTAAATGAAAACTCGTATGCATGAAGGCAGATACTGGAGAGTAGTACATAAAAAAAAAATTTGTGTTAAGACTCAAAATAGTAATAATTCCTATCCCCACTTCCCCAAACTAACCTCAATACTGTTACTTTTTTTTAGCCTTTATATGTATATATTTAAAAGCTTGCCGCGAACCTGTGTTATGGTTAGTGTGGTTACTGTGTTACTATCAGTAAAGATTTCTAGGATGTGGCAATATTTAAATCTGAAAACCTAGTTCTACTATGCCACATCGCTCTTAAATAATGTTTACTGGAAGTAATTTCCCTTGAGATACTATTTTCAGAAACAAGTGCAGCCAAAGCTAGAGTAATCAGACTAAGGTTTTGTGTTGGAGGGGTTTCACCTTTGATGGATAAAAGAGGACCCTCGCTACGAAAAATTCCCCGCCTCCAAACAAACCTAGAGACACTGCTCCACAATTGGGGGATGTTAAATGTTTGCAACCAAAACCAACGCCACGGGCTCAAATGCCACCAAAAATCCTAACCACGTTAAGGAGAGAGCAGAAAGTCTTCACGTGTGGCTGGGAGGGCTTCACGCGCCCCTCGTGCGGGGCCAAACGACCCACCGTCCTCAGTGCCTCAGTTTCCACCGGTCCCAGACCGAGGTGAGCAGGGCTCCCGGGCACCGCTTTCACCAAAGCGCTTCTCGATCCGCCGCCCCGGCTCCGAACGCCTGGCGCCGGCCCTCCGCCGCCTCCCAGAAC
>NW_011495050.1:948782-991367 GCF_000754665.1 Bison bison bison
GGAGAGGGGAAGGCGGGGACGGCCAAGACGCGGCAGCACCGTGGAGGCTGCGTGGGGACCGCGTGGAGACAGGGATGGCGTTACGTCGCACCCTCAAGTTATTTATCATCAGAAGTTTCCTCCGGGGCGTTGAAGATGCCCTTTCTCTGCCTCCCCTAACACCTGCTCTTCTGTGCTTATTGAGTGGCAAACGCAGGAAGGTTATTTTCAAATGCCAGTGGCTCCTTTTCCCACTCATTCTTCATGTTCTCCTGCTCCCAAAATAACACCCTAGACTGTCTACCAGAGTAGGTCCGAAACAGGCCAAGAGGTTAAAATTTCAAAGAATCTCTCGAAAAAATGATGTGGCCTTGTCTTTTTAATAGAGTGCAGGGTTTTAAGTGACAAATTCAGAAGATTTTCGTGCAATAAAATCTGACTATTTTGCGTGCAGGATTAAGGACCACACTCTGAAATGAGTTAAATGAATTAAATTAAGCAAAGGGTAGACTTATCAACAGGGATCTTTTGAAAATATCAAAAGGTTCATGTCCATTGATCAAGGGACAGTTTGAAGTTCCTGTAATAACACTCTTCGTAATTAGCATCAACATTCTGTTTAAGTGTTCTGCAGTTACTGTCTTCAATGAAGTCAGGTTGATTATTACATAGTTCTAAGGTGGTAGCCCAATTTCCAAGCCATCTGGGTCTAAGAAGGAAGGAAGCTTCCTTGTGTGCTACCTAGAGACTCTGGCTAGGCCTCTAGCCCGCATTGCCTGAAACATCACAGGAGTTTGGCTGTTGTTACTATGTTTTTAAATTAGCAATAGTTACCTGCTGCTGCTACTGCTAAGTCGCTTCAGTGTGTCCGACTGTGCGACCCCATAAACGGCAGCCCACCAGGCTCCCCCGTCCCTGGGATTCTCCAGGCAAGAACACTGGAGTGGGTTGCCATTTCCTTCTCCAATGCAGGAAGTGAAAAGTGAAAGTGAAGTCACTCAGCGGTGTCCGACCCTCAGCGACCCCATGAACTGCAGCCTTCCAGGCTTCTCCGTCCATGGGATTTTCCAGGCATGAGTGCTCAAGTGGGGTGCCATTCCAAGTGTATCTGTTTCCCACCTGCATTGACAGCCTCTTCTCCTGAACTTTATTGGGTTTATCTCAATCCAATGAGACCTCTCCTCTTTGATTCTGCCTACTCCCACTGCACTTGGCTTCTCTCCTGTAGCACCCACCACTCTCACTCATCTCCCAGGCCATCCTGCCACAGTCATAGGTTTATGTTCCCAGCCCCTCTAGGTTATAACCCAGCAGCTTATGAGCTCCAGGAGGTCAAAGATCGTTTGGGTCATCTTTTCACTGCTTTAATTATGCCATGCAGTGAATCAATATTGTAAGTTTAGCTTTCAGACCAAAATTTCAAAATAAGATAAATTGTGTCCTCAGTCATGTCTGACTCTTTGGGGCCCCAGGGACTTTGTCCATGAGTTTCCCAGTCAAGAGTACGAAAGTGGGTTGCCATTTCCTACTCCAGGGGATCTTCCCAGCCCAGGGATTGAAACCGCTTCTCTGAGTTTTCTCATTGGCAGGCAGATTCTTTACCACTAGTGCCACCTGGGAAGCCAAGATATTAATATAAATCGTATCTACTATTACTAACAATCCAGTGTTTATAACAAAGAAGTGCAATGATATATCTTTTCTTTTTAAAATATTTATTTATTGGCCGCATGGCACAGCATATGGGATCTTACTTCCCTGACCAGAGATGGAACCCTGCATTGGACCCACTGCATTGGAAGTGCAGAGTTTTAACCACTGGACCTCCAAGGAAGTCACTTGTTTTTTGCTCTTAAATGACCTTTTAAATGTAACAGTGAGGAGCCTGGTAGGCTGCAGTCCATGGGGTCACTAAGAGTCAGACATGACTGAGCAACTTCCTTTCACTTTTCACTTTCATGCATTGGAGATGGAAATGGCAACCCACTCCAGTGTTCTTGCCTGGAGAATCCCAGGGATGGGAGAGCGTGGTGGGCTGCCGTCTATGGGGTCACACAGAGTCGGACACGACTGAAGTGACTTAGCAGCAGCAGCAGTATATTTTTGCATAGGCAGGAAATATAATGTGGTCAAGAATTTTTGACTAGCTGCTGCTCAGATAAAGGATTGGAAAGACAATCTCTCAACCTATGAACTAACTTGTGGACAAATAAATAGCACTTGAAAATAACAATGTTTCAAAATGTTATTATTCTTATCTTTTTAATTTGCTATACAGTGATGATCCTGTTAATGTGTGTTGGGAGAGAGAAATGACCTATTTTGAAGAGTTTGTATGCTTGTTCCCATTTGTGGCAGAGATGGCTAATTACCTACCCATATCCAACTTTACCATTTTTCTTCCTAAGAGAACTCAAATATAATATGAGGCACCGGTGTGTCCAGCTGAAACACTGACCACTGTAACCTCCCCTGCAGCTGGAGGTGGCTCTCTGACACATTCATGACCAATGAGCTATGAACTAGAAACCTTCAAGAAATCATTAGGAAAGAAAGATTTGGCTGGATCTTGAGATGATCATTATAAGTGAAGTACTAGATCAGATAAAGAAAGACAACTAGTATATGATGTCACTTATATGTGGAATCTAAAAAGACAATACAAATGAACATATTTACAAAACAGAAACAGACTCACAGGCATAGAAAGCAAACTTATGGTCACCAAAAGGGAAAACGAAGGAGGGATACATTAGGAGTATGGGATTGACAGGCTTCCCTGGTGGCTCAGACGGTAAAGAATCAACCCAGGTTCGATCCCTGGGTTGGAAAGATCCCCTAGAAGAAGGCATGACAACCCACTCCAGTATTCTTGCCCAGAGAATCCCATGGACAGAGGAGCCTTGTGGGCTACAGTCCATGGGGTCGCAAAGGGTCGGACACAACTGAGTGACTAAGCACATGGGATGAACAGAAGCAGACTATCGTACATAAATAGATAAACAACAAGGATTTACTATATAGCACAGGGGACTATATTCTATATCTCGTAATAACCTATAATGGAAAAGAACCAGAAAGAATATACATATATATGTAACTGAATCACTTTGCTGTACAACTGAAATTAACACAATGTTGTAAATCACTTACACCCCAATTTTAAAAAGGCTTGACAACATTGTTTTTTTCTTCAGCTTCCTCCTTCCAGCCTAGAAGGGCAGCGGCCATATTGAAAGCATGAGGAAGAAAGTCAGGTTTGGCAGTGTAGAAAGTCAGAAAGAACCTGGGTATTCAGTGGCATCA
This sequence comes from Bison bison bison, assembly GCF_000754665.1. NCBI lineage: Eukaryota > Metazoa > Chordata > Mammalia > Artiodactyla > Bovidae > Bison > Bison bison. The sequence goes on from NW_011495050.1 coordinate 952,068, forward strand.
CGGAGATGTTTCTTATGGGAGAAAAATAAATGCCTGAAGTTTTTAAGCCACTAGAGTTGGCTTCCTGTTACAATGAGCAAAAAAAAAAAAAAAAAAATCTAACTGGTACAACATACCATTTTAAAATTCCCATCCTGGCACATACCAACAGAGGTGGATTAATGCAACTCTGTACCTTAGGCAAATATTAACTTTTCTCTACAAGGCTAAATAAGCACTGTTTATGTTATAAACAACCTAGTATATGATAGTTCTCCAAAAGCCTACTTTTCTCTTGTGTCTTCCAGCTACTTCATTTTTTTTTCCTTGACAAATATAATCTGCACTTGTAACTCATGCTGTGTTATTTCTAAAATGAACAGAGTTTATGTTTTAGCACACTGAAGGGTCTCTGGAGAATGGTTAGCACTTAAACTGAGCACCTGGGTGCATTATGAGAGCTAGCTTTTAAAAGGCTAGGTACAGGCAAGAGAAACTAGATTTATTTTGTAGTGCTGTTATTGTTAATGGTAATATGGAATTTTTTTTTTTTTTTAGTTTCTTTTTTCAAATACCCATTCATTGGTGAAATTTCTACCAACCAGAGTCTGTCTTCCTGATGGAAAATATGATCACTTTTTCAAAATTGTGGTATCATAGGCCTTTAGTGGTTTGACTGATCAGAGTGCTAGAACTGCCCTTAGAAAGAGTTTGGGTTGATAGACTCAGCAAATAAAAATGCAGAACCCCATTAAGAATTTCAGATAAACAGTGACTAAATTTTTAGTGTAAGCATGTCACAAATATTGCAGGGGATACCTATACTATAGCATATTTTTTTTTTTAACCTGAAGTTTAAATTGCACTGAGTGTCCTGTATCTTATCTGGCAATCCTAGACCCAGGTGACTGGGGACACCAATACTGGGCCCCAGGCTTTAGAGATCACCCATGGGTGCCTTTCAAGGATGAGGAATCCTTGGCACAGAATAGACATACCTACGCATTCCTGTACCCTCTTTATACATCATGTTCTGGGTATCTGCAATGCTAGTCTAAAGGTGTGAGCAAGGAGTGGCTGATGGGAAAGGGTGGATCAAGATGGTCTTTGTGGCTGAGGTGCCTGTTCACAGGAGCATGCTAGGCTGCTCAGTGCAATTTAAATTTCAGGTTAAAAAAAAAAAATATGCTATAGTATAGGTACATCCCCTGCAATATTTGTGACATGCTTACACTAAAAATTGTTAGTCACTGTTTATCTGAAATTCTTAATGGGGTCCTACATTTTTATTTGCTGAGTCTATCAACCCAAACTCTTTCTAAGGGCAGTTCTAGCACTCTGGTCAGTCAAACCACTAAAGGCCTATGATACCACAATTTTGAAAAAGTGATCATATTTTCCAGCAGGAAGACAGACTCTGGGTACTTGAGCTGTGGAAGTAAACAAGGTCCATATGCTAGGTGAAGGTTAGGAGGGCCAAGAAATCAAGAAGATTTGGAGAAATATTGATTGAATGACAGGTAATTAAGAGTTAACTGCTTTAGAAAATATTACAGCCATCTTTTATTTTCTCAGATATGAAAAAAATTCACTGTGAATATGCTATAAACAGTTTTAAAATGCATAAAAATGGATGTTGGCAGGAAGGAGTACTTAATACTAATGGAAGTTAGACATGTAAATCCCTAGATGTTAACAGGAAGAGATCTCACATTATTGATTTTGGCTATGTTAAGAAAAACCATAGACCACTTAAACTTCCTTGCATATTTTTTAGCCACTTTGAGTTCTGTGTGTTTGTCAGATTACATCAGAGCTGGGTGTGGAGGGGAATGCAGGGAGAGCCATGGCCCCTTTCCTCCTGGAGCCTTAAATATCACTGTTCTCAGTATTTTCGTCTATCTTTAAGATATTGCATAATACAAATTGTATTAGTTATGTATAGATTCAATCATTAAGTGATCAAAAGTATTTTTACACTTTTTAACGGGCTTTGGACTCAATGACACGCAGTCCATTTCACCCTGCAAAGATGTTTAGTTTTTATGAAGCATCAGTGTTCCTCTTCTAGAAATGGTGCAGGTTAGAATGACCAAGAATGGGGCTTGAGAAGCCAAAGTATATGCCACTGTCCCAAAATGCAACTTAGCAAGGCCAGATACAACTTAGAAAACTTATGTGGATTTAGTTGAACAGTCATTTAAAAGTTGACTTAAAACTGTCACAATCCTGAGCTGCTCACTTTATGCTTCTTCGGCTCACTATCCTCTAAAATTAGGAGGCATATGTTGGGATAATGATAGCATATCACACACATCCTTTCATTTTTAAAATGTATTTTATTGAGATATAACTCACATGCCATAAAGTCCACCTTTTTAAACCTCACAATTCTGAATGAACATTCATTTATTCTTACTTCCTCCCAATGCTACTAAGTTACAGAGAAGGGGAAAACCCACAAAGACAAAGAGAATGCAAGAGTTTGCATAATCATAACTGACCTTGCAGATCTGAGAAAAAAAGCTGATTGCTAAGCTGGCAGTGGGGAAAGTAAAAAAGAACCTCATTTATAATACAGAACATCCAGAAACCTCAGGACTTGACACCTGCGGATTTAGGAAGATGGTGAGACTCAATACAGGAGGATTGATTGAAAGTCTACTTAAGAAGGAGTTAGGTGGTAATTCCCTCCCCAGATCTGCTCAGAAGACTGAAGCAGTTTCTCTGGAGAAGGAAACTGGCCTATCTCTTGACTAGAGCACAGTGAGTACATTTGAAGGTAATTTCCTACCACAAGCAGAGAAGTTCATTAGCCATTCGTATCTCGAATGCTGAGATCCCCAACTTCCCTTGATTCTCAAGAAGGCAGACAGCCAGGTCTATGAAAGTTGGAATATCTTGGAAGTAGGAGATTAAAGGACCCAACTGTTAGGAATTTGACCAACACAAGAAAGAAAACATCTGAAATGTTGATCTTGTAGAAGCCATATCACCTAATCCTCAAACTCATGGTCCACAAGTCATGCCTAGACACCAGGGAGATCAGTCAGCTGTTAAGGCCTATGACAGGTGGCCATGAACTAACAGAGAATTCCACAGTAGAAGACAGAAACCAAAATAAACTCAAAAGAAAGGCAACTTGTAGGAAACAAACTATACAGGGTAAAGAAAGCATTTTTTGGCTATAACTTTTGGTATACTACCATGATTATACTCAGACAGAAGATATCCCAAACATGAAACAAATACTTGCTATATATAAAAAAGGAACATTCAGAAACTAAAGAATTTTTAGAAGCTAAATATGTTATGCGTGCGTGCTCAGTCATGTCCAGCTCTTTGCCACAGACTATAGCCCGCCAGGCTCCTCTGTCCATGAAATTTTCCAGGCAAGAATACTGAAGCAGATTACCATTTCCTACTCCAGGGGATCTTCCCAGCCCAGAAATCAAACTGTGCTTCTTACGTCTCTTGCATTGGCAGGCAGATTCTTTACCACTGGGCCACCTGGGAAACCCCCCAGATATATTATAGTAGACATTAAAATACCTGTGGTAGGCAGAGTAAGGATCCCTAAAGATGTCTACATCCTAAACCCTGAAACCTATGGCAAAATGGACTTTACAGATGTGATTAAGGTTAGGGACCCTGAAATAAAGAGATCACCTTGGACTACCAAGTGGGCCCAATCTAGTTAAATGAGCCCTTTAAAGCTGAGAACTTTTCTAGCTGGAAGCTAAGAGATGCCACAGTAGGAGAAGAGAGATGAGATACATCAGAGGGAACCCACTCACTGTTAATGGCTTTGAAGATGAAGGAAGGGACCATGACCCAAGCAATATGGGTAACTCTGGAAGCTGGAAGAGCCCTGAGCTGACAGCCATCAAGAAGACATGGACTGCAGCCCTATAAGCGTATGAAACTGAATTCTGCCAACAATCTGGATAGGCAAATAAAGAGTCTTTCCAAGAATCTCCCTGATGTCAAGAGCCAACTCATTGGAAAAGACCCTGATGCTAGGAAAGATTGAAAGCAGGAGGAGAAGGGGATGACAGAGGATGAGATGGTTGGATGGCATCACCAACTCGATGGACATGAGTTTGAGCAAGCTCCAGGAGTTGGTGATGGACAGGGAGGCCTGGCGTGCTGCAGTCCATGGGGTCACAAAGAGCTGGACACAACTGAGCAACTGAACAAGAACAACAGCAAGAATCTCCAGAAAGCCCTCTAGACTCCTTGACTCTAAGTCCTTGACTTAGAATTTGACTCCTTGACCTATGAGTCCATAAGACTCATGTTAGATTTCTGACCCTCAGAACTATAAGATGGTGCATTTGTGTTATTTTAACTCACTTTATGGAATAGAAAGTGAAGTAAATTTCCTGGAAAAGAGAACAAAAGACAAAGACCCAACAAATGGAGAAAATAGAAGAAAATTAGAAGACTGATCCCAGAGATTCAATATCCAAAAACGAGCCCAACAGAGAGACACGGAGGAAGCAAACAGAAGAAAATCTTTTTTTTTTTTTTTTTTAATAATTCGAGGGATTTCCCTAAATGGGAGGAAATGCTGATGGCATGGCATGTATTAATATTTATGAAATTCAGAACACTGAAGACAGATTCAGAGATGAAAAAATGGTCACTTTCAAAAGTAAAAAGAAAAACTGATTTTTAACTTTTGAATAAGACTAGAGGACAATGGGGCACTACCCTTAATTTACTAAAGTGATTTTCCCCTCATTTTCTCTTTGTTTTGAGAGGACAGAGTAGGAGTAGATGGGAAAGAAAGTTAAGAACAGGTGGCATAGAGGTGTGATAGAAGACAGAAAGCCTCATCTGTCATAGTGGAAAGTTAGTGGATCATGCCTAAAACTAATAATGTCTAAAACTGGTGTGAGTTATCATTTCTTACTCCAGGGAATCTTCCCAACCAGGGATTGAACCCGTGTCTCTCATGTCTCCTGCATTGGCAGGTAGATTTTTTACCACCAGCACAACCTGGGAATCCCTAAAACTGAACAAATATCCACATATGCATGTTATTTATTAATAAAGATAGGAAATTTAAAAAAAATTATTTTAAAATGGTTGCCTTCAGGGAAGCTCATACAAAGGGTGGGGGCAGGGTAGACTTAGGGAGTTTTTTGGCAACAATTCTGATTTTCCACTGTAAAATACGTGCATGTTTAACTTCAATGAAAACTAAAGCCTGAGAAGTGGAAATAAACCAGAGAAAACAAAGTCAATAACTAAAGCGATTAAGTTTAATAAGTAAAGTGACTTGAAAACATTCAGTAGTCCAAAAAAACTTCAAAGAGAGCTATTTTGCATTTCCCTTGAATTGTATTGGCCTTGAAATAGCCAGTGAAATATCTGTATTTGTTCTGTGTAGAAAGCTCTCAAACCTTTCACATTTCCAGCAGGATATAAGCCTCCTGGTATTTCCAATCTCTCTTTTAGCTCTGAAGATCTATGGTGCCTAAGAAGATGGAAAAAATATACTGTGGGAGATCCAAATATATCACCAGGCAGTTTGCAATCACATTTTCGGAAATGTACATTTGAGTATTAGATCATATGCTTAAAAGGATATCTAGGAAGATATTGACCAAGCATTAATAATGGTTATTTTTTGATGGTAGGATCAAATTGTTCATATTGTCCTCTGTTGTTTCTTGTTATTTTTCTTAACACTGAGCTTGTGAAAAGCAATAAAGGTATTTTCCTGGAGGAGAAAAAATCTAAGGAGTCAACAACCAAAATATTTTGTATTGACTCTTTCTATCCCATGGAAGTTTTAAAACTTCCAGTCTTAGAATAATCTGCAAACACTCAACTTCCCAGCACCTTTCTAGTCACTTTGTTTTTACCCTTAGCAATCACTATTTGCACATAGCCAAGTTCTTTGGAATCATCTGGGATTTCTGCCATCTCCTTTTTCCCCAAATTAAACTTTTTAGGATGAAGAGGAATAAAAACTACAGTATCAGGTCAAGAGTTATCCATGTTGTTTAACAGGCACAGAGTTTCAGTTTGGGATGATGAAGAAGTTCAGGAGATGGAGCCTGGTGACAGTTGCACATACCTACGGCTTAGGTGTCACTAAGTCATATGCTTAAAAATGGTTAAAATTGCAAATTTCATGTCCTGTATATTTTTGACAATTGAAAAAAAAGACTTATCCCACACTTGTACTTTTTTCACTTCTAACTGATCATTATAAATAACAGTTGACTATTATGGAGGGACAGAGAAAATGTTGAATAAGTTTGAGAAAGATACCAAGTGCTATAAAATCTGTTTACCAATCCATGTTTTCTGAAGGCAGTCCTTGATGTGATGCAACTCCAAAGTTTCTATCATGAAATAAATTTTAGTTGTTCTTCCTTTAGGGGAAAAAAGTGAAAGGGTTTGTCGTTCAGTCACTCCCGACTCTTTGAGACCCCATGGACTGTAGCCCACCAGGCTCCTCTGTCCATGGGGATTCTCCAGGCAAGAATACTGGAATGGGCTGCCATTCCCATCTCCAGGGGATCTTCCCAACCCAGGGATCGAACCTGGGTATCTTGCACTGAAGATAGATTCTTTACCTTCTGGGGAAGATAATAAAATATATTTTAATTTCATCTCAATAAAATACATTTTAATTTTATCTCAATAAAATATATTTTCAGTTCCTTAGATTAGGGAAATTAAGAGATAATTGATTCTGAAGAGGGAACAAGAAAAAGAGAGTAATATGATTTCCTCATACAAAATGTTTTGGTCATTGTTACAGATTCCCCAGGAAGGAAGCTTATTGGTGAGTCCTCCGGGGAGTGAACTTGTTGGGGTAGAGAAGCAAGCAAGATGAGGCTAAGAGCAAACCTTGAGATTGTCATAATAGACACCTCATTCCCCACCTCTGGGAGCTCTGCAGCTGGGATGCTTCTTCAGAATGTCCCAAATTGAAGCAAAGAGCCCTGCCTTACTATCCCTATGTTGACCCATCCTAGAAAGTGGGCTGCCCTCAGGAAATGATTTTGAGCAAGGTGGCTTTCTCCTGATGAGGGCCATTCTCCTAGAGAAACTAAGCTGAAAGCAGCAACTACTAACACTCCCAGTTCTAAAGGGAGCACCTGGGTGGGACCGCTCCGCATCCTCTCCATCATATTCTACGGACTTCTTGGGCATTGCTACCCACTGAATAAATTAGTAATAAAGTCAGAACTTAGCAGTGCCAAGCAAAGAAGTAAGAATTAAAACCTGCCTTCTAATAAAATTTGAATTTAAGAAAAATGTCCCATTGACCACATGGTAGGCCCTTGACTCAGAATTTTTTCTATTTTCAAAGGGCCAAAAATCTACTCCTAATGATATCATAATGATGTACTACAATGTTACCAGTAAAATCTTTTCAAAAAGCTCCAGAGAGCTTCACTCATGGTGTATTTTAAGCCCAGTTCTCATATTCAAGAAGGAAAGAAAGAAGTAAAAGGAAGGAAGGGAGAGAAAGAAAAGAGAAAGGAAGAATTTTAAGCCATTTCATAGACTCTGTCCTAAAGCCCAAGATACATAGTAGGGTGACTGCCCTTCCTCCACAAATGTAGCAAAATTAAAATGATGGATGACTAAAGAGAATCTCTCTTTCCCTCACTTATCTTCTCTCTTGCTTCCTCCCCAGGGAAAATGCCAAAGACGCATGAGGCTTCTAAAGTAAACCATTAGATGCAGATGCGAAAGTAATTATCCAAGAGCTACTGCTTCTAACACAAGAAAGAAAAATAGCCTGTCCTCAGTCTCCACTAATAAATCATCTGAGGGTTCCTATTAGACAAGGGGCTTATGAAATCCCACTTGCTGGCCTACAGATGAACTGCCTGAAAAGTATTTCCTATGGTTCTCAACATTTTCTAAGCTTTAAACTAACGTGCTAAGTCATGTAGTTTGTGTGCTAAGTTGTGTCTGACTCTGCAACCCTATAGACTGTAGCCTGCCTGGCTCCTCTATCCATATATTGAAAAACAAATTGAACTGTTTCCTCCAATCCCCTTTTTGTTATATTCAATATGGAAATGTTAATAGAACCAAAAATCAATGCAAGGTCATATACTATTAATAATACTCTGATTTCCCCAACAACCTTGAGGTGACAGGATGACGTCTTGCAAATGAGGACCTTGAGACAAAGATGTTAACAACTTACTCAAAATCTTGTAAACGTCAGAGCTGTTACTCATTAGAGATCTCCCTTTGAGTCTAGAGAGCTATCTAGTATACTATGACAGCAAAACAGCTTTGAGGATGAACTAAAACATTGACACAGCTTCATTCAGGGATGAAACACACACACACACACACACACAAGTGAACATTTCCTATTCGACCCACCAGCCTGGTGCCATCCCAGTAGACAGACTTGAGATCAAAAAATGATAGAATAATCATGTGACTCTAGGCTGGAAACTATTTCAAGTGAACATCTGATTTGGTCCTTTGCCTTCAGGGAAATAATTTTATCATTACGTCCATTTTAGTTGAGTTTCAAAGTGTAAGTGAAGTCGCTCAGTCGTGTCCAACTCTTAGCAACCCCATGGACTACAGCCCACCAGGCCCTCCGTCCATGGGATTTTCCAGGCAAGAGTACTGGAGTGGGGTACCATTGCCTTCTCCGTAACAGCGGCTAGGCATATTATATTTTCTTGGAGCTGGTAAGAGGATGATAAATACCCAGGATGCATAATTATTAATGAAGAGATAGCCAGAACCCAGGTTTCTTCTAATTCCTGAAGTGAACTAGACCTCAGGTTGAGTTCTCACAACCACTTTGTGGTATAGGCAACAGTCAGACTATTTTAAGCTGATGTTGGTCATGTTTGGGGCAGCCCAGGAAAGGACAGTCTCCCAGTAGCTGGAGTGGACATCTGTCTACACAATATGATTTAAGGGGTCTCTGATTACTACTGGGGCTTCCCTGTGGCTCAAACAGTAAAGAATCTGCCTGCAATGTGGAAAACCTAGGTTTGATCCCTGGGTCAGGAAGATCCCCTAGAGAAGGGAATGGCTACCCCCTCCAGTATTCTTGCCTGGAGAACCCAATCGACAAGAGGAGTCTGGTGGGCTATAGTCCATGGGGTCACAAAGAGTCAGACACAACTGAGCGACTAACACTTTTCACTGATTACTACTAAGAGACTGAATAAACAAACAGACCATGGGCAGGCTAGATATGGCAGTAGAATTTTCACCCACAACCGGCAGAAACCAGTCCAGGAAGCCAAACCCCAACCTCAGCAGTGATAAGCCCAGAGCAGTCAGGACTTGGTCACTTACTGCCAGCCTTCTTACTTGTTGCCCACGCTTTCAACTCACGGCTAACCAGAGAAAGCCAAATATGTTCCCCAAACCAATCACATAAGATGCTCACTGCTAGTCAGGCTACCTGTAGCTTCCACATGCCAACAACCTCCAATCAGAATATACCTGAAGCCTCCCCATTTTTTCACTACGGCCATCCCTTGTATTCACATGGGGTTTGTTTCCAGGACCAAAATCTAGGGAGGCTCAAGTCCCTTGTATAAAATAGCACAGTATTTGCATATAACCTGCACAATCCTCCAGCTTAATTCATCTCTGGTTTACTTACAATACCTGTGTGTGTTCAGCCACTCACTCATGTCTGATTCTGAGACCCCAAGGACTGTAGCACACCAGGCTTCTCTGTCCATAGAATTTTCCAGGCAAGAATACTGGAGCTGGTTGCCACTTCCTACTCCAGGGGATCTTCCTGATCCAGGGATTGAGCCCGTGTCTCTTGCGTCTCCTGCTTTGGCAGCTGGTTTCTTTACCACTGCTATATAAATGCCATGTAGATAGTTGCCAGTGCATAGAAAATTCAAGTTTTGCCTTTAGAACTCTCTGGAGTATTTTTTCAAATATTTTTTACCCCCAGTTTGTTGAATCTGTGGATGTAGAATTCATGGATATAGGAGGCTGACCGTATAAATCTTCCTACTCCCCTGTCTGCTGTTGAGGCTTTGCCAAATGCTAATGATGGTGGCTGACTTCCTTGGTATCACAAGCTCTGAATAAATAGCTGCTGTTTGTTCTCATTGGGTGGTCTTTATTTCCACAATTTCCCTGGAGGCTCCAACAAGATATGATCTGCCTTGCCCATTGCTACCAACCGCACCCTTCAACCAGGTGTGGTACCATAGAGGCCCCTTCTCTTGTTGTGGCTTTTGAGTCCATGTTAACATAGGAAGTCAACACCAGGTTTAAACTCCATTCTCTTTAAATTGAGTGCCTTGACTATTTATTCTCAATTTGGTGAAAGTGTTAGTCGCTCACCGTGTCTGACTCTTTGTGACCCTGTGGACTGTAGCCAGGCAGGCTCCTCTGTCCATGGAATTCTCTAGGCAAGAATATTGGAGTGGGTTGACATTTTCTTCTCCAGGGGATCTTCCTGACCCAGGGACTGAACCCATGTCTCCTGCATCTCCTGCATTGGCAGGCAAATTCTTCCCAGGCTTACCACCTGGGAAACCCTCTCAATTTGGTACCCAGGTTATGTATCGGTTCCCCCTCTTTTTGGCATCTTTTGTAGAATCAAGCCATTTCTGTTGATTCTTTTGCTCTATTCAGTACTCTGAGTGTGTGTTGCTCTCATGTTTGTCTTGTTGGTCATCAATGGAGGATCACAAGGTAGGACACAGATACAGACCCTATCAGCCTGATTTTCAGCCTCAAGGACTGAGTTTGTGGTTTTCACTGATGAACCCGTAGCGATTCAGGCAAACTTTGCTGTGGGTCGCCAACAAACTTGCATAAGGTTCATCTTGTTTGCCTTGATTTTTTTCTTTTTTTTTTTTCCATCCTGAGAGCTTGCCTTTGAACCTGAGAGGATATGTTGTCTGCTTTCCTGCCTACCAGGGGGAAAACCCTGTCTGTGTGCCTCAGCCAGTTGTCAGGGTGGCTCTTGAAAGATGAGGTTTCAACTGATTTTTACCAGCTTTTGTGGGGTCATCTAAGTTCAAATCTTCTCCAAAAAAAAAAAAAAAACAACTTCTGCTTCTTATAGATATGCTCATTACAACCCTAATTCTTGTGATTTTTTTCCCCCCAAATGGCTATCAGTTCAAAATATCAAGAGTTCCCTGGATGAAATTTGAGTTCCCTGGGTGAAACTGTCCCCTGTACACACGGAGGACAAGAAAGAGGCAGACCCGTCCAGATTGGTGGGTGTCTGGTTTCATAAACAAGAGAACTTACATAGAAGGTTTGTGTTGGGTGGACACAACCAATACCATCCAAGAGTTTATACTCCATACCCAACTTCATACCAAGTGTTTATACAGAGGCCTTAATGAGGTTTAGTCACACACACCACCCAGATGGTCATAAAAACACTTTACTCTCTAATTTTACAAATCTATTGAAATATTAACTATTTTTCTCCTTTATTGTTGACCTCAGTTCAGTTCAGTCGCTCAGTCGTGTCCGATGCTTTGCGACCCCATGAACCTCAGCACGCCAGGCCTCCCTATCCATCATCAACTCCCGGAGTTCACCCAAACCCATGTCCATTGAATCGATGATGCCATCCGACCAACTCATCCTCTGTCGTCCCCTTCTCCTCCTGCCCTCAATCTTTCCCTAGAGACTTATATTCCAATATTGAAACATGCTTGCATTCCTGATATAAACTCTATTTGGTCAGAAAAACTTTTTGTTTATTTTTTGTTATTAATTCTGTATTTTTTTGTTGTTTAGTCGCTAAGTCATGTCCAACTTTTTTGCGACCCCATGGACTGTAGCCCGCCAGGCTCCTCTGTCCATGGGATTTCCCAGGCAAGAATATTGAAGATGATTGCCATTTCCTTCTCCAGGGGATCTTCTCCATCAGTGATCGAACCCATGTCTCCTGCTTGGCAGGCAGATTCTTTACCACTGAGCCACCTGGGAAGCCCAATTCTGTATTTCAGTTCAGTTCAGTTGCTCAGTTGTGTCTGACTCTTTTCGACCCCATGGACTACAGCACACCAGACTTACCTGTACTTCACCAACTCCCAGAGCTTACTCAAACTCATGCCCATCGAGTTGGTGATGCCATCCGACCATCTCATCCCCTATCCTCCCCTTCTCCTCCCACCTTCAATCTAGCATCCGGGTCTTTTCAAATAAGTCAGTTCTTCCCATCAGGTGGCCAAAGTATTGGAGTTTCAGCTTTAACATCAGTCCTTACAGTGAATATTCAGGACTGATTTCCTTAGGATTGACTGGTTGGCTCTCCATACAGTCCAAGGGACTCTCAAGGGTCTTCTCCAACACCACAGTTCAAAACCATCAATTCTTCAACACTCAGCTTTCTTTATAGTCCAACTCTCACATCCATACATGACTACTGGAAAAACCATAGCTTTGACTATACGGACTTTTGTTGGCAAAGTAAGCCTCTGCTTTTTAATATGCTGTCTAGGTTGGTCATAGCTTTTCTCCTAAGGACCAAGTGTCTTTTAATTTCATGGCTGCAATCACCATCTGCAGTGATTTTGGAGCCCCAAAAAATAAAGTCTCTCACTGTTTCCACCGTTTCCCCATCTATTTGCCATGAAGTGATGGTACTAGATGCCATGATCTTAGTTTTCTGAATGTTGAGTTTTAAGCCAACTTTTTCACTCTCCACTTTCACTTTCATCAAGGGGCTCTTTAGTTCTTCTTCGCTTTTTGCCGTAAGTGTGGTGTCATCTGCATATCTGAGGTTATTGATATTTCTCTTGGCAATCTTGATTCCAGCTTGTGCTTCATCCAGCCTAGCATTTCTCACGATGCACTCTGCATATAAGTTAAATAAGCAAGGTGACATTTTACCCTGCTTATTTAATTGTGTATTCTATATTTACTTTATAATATTCAGTTTGATTTTGTATGTGTATTTGTAAGTGAAATTGGTCTGTAGTCTCCTTGTCTGGTTTTGCTATTACAGGGGAGAAAATCATTTCCTTTGTTCCCTTCTAGGTTCTTTGGCTGGTCTAATAACTAAATTGACAGAAGATGGACTAACAGGAGAAAAACAAATTTAATTTCATGTGTCTGTGGGGACTAATAAAAATATTATACTCAAAAAAGAACACTTTCCTCTCTCAAGGCTGCCTCCTTGAAACAGCTCTTCGTGCAGAAATGGTGGGCAGACAGTACATTCCAAGGACAAGTGAAAGAGTCAGGAGCCTCCAATCGCCTGGTTTCCATCTTGCAAGTTGACCAGAGGTCGCGTCCTCGGGTGACCTCCTCCAACAATGACATAACTTCATCACAGGTGACGTGGGTCCTCAATGGCCACTCTAAGGAAACACTTCAGTTCAGTTCAGTTCAGTCGCTCAGTTGTGTCTGACTCTTTGCAACCCCATGAACTGCAGCACACCAGGCCTCTCTGTCCATCACCAACTCCCAGAGTTCACTCAAACTTACATCCATCCAGTCGGTGATGCCATCCAGCCATCTCATCCTCTGTCATCCCCTTCTCCTCCTGCCCCCAATCTCTCCCAGCATCAGAATCTTTTCCAATGAGTCAACTCTTCGAATCAGGTGGCCAAAGTACTGGAGCTTCAGCTTCAGCATCATTCCCTCCAAAGAAATCCCAGGGCTGATCTCCTTCAGAATGGACTGGTTGGATCTCCTTGTAGTCCAAGGGACTCTCAAGAGTCTTCTCCAACACCACAATTCAAAAGCATGAATTCTTCGGTGCTCAGCTTTCTTCATAGTCCAACTCTCACATCCATACATGACTACTGGAAAAACCATAGCCTTGACTAGATGAACCTTTGTTGGCAAAGTAATGTCTCTGCTTTTCAATATGCTATCTAGGTTGGTCATAACTTTTCTTCCAAGGAGTAAACGTCTTTTAATTTCATGGCTGCAGTCACCATCTGCAGTGATTTTGGAGCCCAAAAAGATAAAGTCTGACACTGTTTCCCCATCTATTTCCCATAAAGTGATGGGACCAGATGCCATGATCTTATTTTTCTGAATGTTGAGCTTTAAGCCAACTTTTTCACTCTCCTCTTTCACTTTCATCAAGAGGCTTTTTAGTTCCTTTTTACTTTCTGCCATAAGGGTGGTGATATCTGCATATCTGAGGTTAAGGAAACACTTAATATGACGAATACTGTTCACTTGAGAGGAACCTTAATAAAGAAAGGGAAGAAGTTTTCTCAGGTGCAGTGTTTCTTGCTTGGTATGTGGAGGCCTCCAAAGGAAATTCTAATTCAGTGATTGCTTCACTAAAAAATTATTTGGCCAAACCTAAAAAGAATCTGGCAAATTTAACAGTAAGAAATTAGGCTCCTTTCCTCAATAAACCTCCTCCCACCCCCACTCCTATCCCTCTACCCCACTGCCTGTCTGCTTCCAGCTTGCTGGCCTCTTCCTTCCCCGTCAGATCTCTCTCCTACCTTCACAGACTTCTCCTGTTACTGAAAGTGGGGGTCCAGCTACTTGCCGCTCAAAAGGCAATAAAGAGGCCAGGCTGGTGGAAAGAAAAGTTTGCTTTATTTTGGATGCTGGCAACCAGGGGGGATGGGGTGTCTGTCCAAAGATCCATTGCCTCCACTGACAATCAGTGGGCAAGAGCTTTTATAGACAGAAGGAGGTGGTTACATGCAGAAATAGCAGTCATTCATCTTGAAATCTGGAGAAGGCAATGGCAGCCAACTCCAGTACTCTTGCCTGGAAAGTTCAATGGACGGAGGAGCCTGGTGGGCTCAGTCCACGGGGTTGCGAAGAGTCGGACGTAACTGAGCGACTTGACTTTCACTTTTCACTTTCATGCATTGGAGAAGGAAATGGCAACCCACTCCAGTGTTCTTGCCTGGAAAATCCCAGGGACAGAGAAGCCTGGTGGGCTGGCTGCCGTCTGCAGGGTTGCAGAGTCGGACACGACTGAAGTGACTTAGCAGCAGCAGCATATTGAAATCGGTCATCAGTGAGCTGACCGGCATCATCTTGATTACTTTAGATACACTTGATCTTCAGTTCCAGGATCTATTTATTTCCATTTCTTAAGGCCAGTTCTCAGAATTGTGGCAGCTTATGTCATGGCTACAGTCTGGTCATTGTGTAGTTAACTTCTTCTAGCTGGTAGGGGTTTCTGTATCTATAAGACAGCTCGAAGGATATGACTCAGAATATTATCTATAGCCCTTGAGAAGGAACTAAAGGACCTCGACTTTGCTTAATGACTACATCATTATTATGTGGTCTTCTTTGAGTGTTTTCCTTTGTATCTGCCTGTTCTGACTTCTCTGATTAAACTTATTCTTTGGTTAAAGTTTTTCCACCAACAAAAGGCAAGCTGAGGATATGGAGGACAAAGACCATAGGCTCCTGCCCCGTTTCACTCCCTCCACTTCCCCTTGCCCAGACTCCTACATTTTCCCAACAATGTTCCGAAGACCTGAAAATACTAGTTGCCTCTAAAGATCAACCAGCCCATGAACCAATATGCAAGCAACTGTAAAAGTTAAATGCTGGAACTAGCTGAATTAACAGCCATAATTAAGAATTGCTGCAAACCCAGATAATATCAGCAACTCTTCATAGAAAGATTTATAATTATCTTGCATATAACCTAGGTGGGTATAACCCTGGTTACCTGAGCTGTATCAGCTATGTGTTGGTCATAACCTCAGATGCTAAATGCTGGAGGGCAAAAGCTGACTTATCTGACTCAGGAAAGTTTCCAGAGGATGTATCTTTACACAGTAAATTTAAGGAAAAAAATCATCCCCAAAGTAGGGCAAATCCCCCTAATAGTCAAACCTGAAATACTTCTTATTAAGTCAATTGGACCATAATTTAAGCATGCAAATAAATAAAAAGCTAAAGCTATTGATGATTTGGGGATGATCTAGAAAATAACTTTCAGCAACATTTGTAAATTAAAGATTACATTAACAGTGGCCTGAGTGATCTAGACAAACCCATGGAGTTTTAATTCAAGTTCACGGGAAGTATCATCAGCCATTGCTTATTAGCACTGCATCTCTGACCTGGTTATAAAGGCTATTCCCCTTATTTTGGGGGCAGTGTAATTGCCAGTACAAAACTCTCAGTGTCTCTAATGAATAAGTTCCAGGCTCCCTACTTAACTTTGTATGTCCTCAAACAATCCACACATTACTACTTACTGAGAACACACAACTCCTTCACCCAGCCAGTTAACTTCTTTGGATATTCTGTTGCTCTCTCCCCTTCACATCACTATTCACCATCTCAACACCTGACTCTGGCTTCCCCCTGACACTACCAAAAGAGGGGAGCCCCACGGTTGACTTACCTCAGCATATTCACCTTGCGCTCAGTCGCTAAGTTGCATCCGACTCTTTGCAACCCCTTGGACTCTAGCCCACCAGGCTCCTCTGTCCATGGAATTTTCCAGTCAAGAATACTGGGAGTGAGTTGCCATTTCCTTCTCCAGGGTATTCACCTTACTCAGATATATTAGAAACTCCTATTGAGAACACTAACCTAATATTACTTATGGATGGATTATACCTCAGAAGCAAAATTGGAGGCCAAGCAGATTATCCACCTAGTAATTTAAGCTTTTCTTTAGAAGATAATCCTCTACCTGAGGTAAAATCAGCACCAATGACAAGACTTTTACACTTAGTAGAATTTGTCTGTTATCCAAAGACCAGAGAGTCAACATACATACAGAGAGCAGGTATGCTTTTGGCAGGACATGTTTTGGAAGCAAAAGGGGCCTCACACCTCTGCTGGAATCTCTTTCCAACATGGACAACAAATTTTGACCTTTTAGATGCACTCCTACTTCACAAAGATTTCACAAAGACTGAGACCAAGCAAAAAGTCACCAGGCTTCCCTAGTGGCTCAAATGATAAAGAATCTGTCTGCAATGCAAGAGACCAGAGTTCGATCCCTGGATCGGGAAGATCCCCTGGAGGAGGAAATGACAATCCATGCCAGTATTCTTGCCTGGAGAATTCCATGGACAGAGGAGCCTGGCAGGCTACAGTCCATGGGATCACAAAGACTCAGGCACAGCTGAATGACAAACACTTTCTAGCAAGAAGAAAGAATATGGAAGCTGAAGAAATGCTCTAGCAGCATTTCCAAACAAGAAGACTTAACCAAGGTTATGACCTTAACTACAGCCTCAAAAGATAAATCTCTGGAGAGATTCAATGAGGCATTATAGAATACCCGTTCTTAGTCCCTGGTTTGGAAAGGAAGGATGGGGAAAATCTGACTGTGCTCTTCACACAGGTAATCTCTGATGCTCCCAACGTAACCAGGAAGGGTGAGTTTTGAATTTACACTGGATCTGCTCCTGTGACTTTGGGCTTCCTTTGTGGCTCAGCTGGTAAAGAATTCGCCTGCAAAGCAGGACAGATCCTAGGTTTGATCCCTAGGTTGGACAGATCCCATGGAGAAGGGAAAGGCTACCCACTCCAATATTCTGGCCTGGGGAATTCCATGGACTATATAGTCCTTGGGGTTGCAAAGAGTCGGACATGACTGAGCGACTTTCACTTGCCACTTTTGTTACTGTAGGCATATATAATGGCCTGACTCAGGGAGATAACCTGAGCTGCCCACCTGTGAGAGACTGTAAGGAAGTGAAACTCATCATTCCCCTGCCTGAGGCTTGCCATTCTAGGGGACATTTGCAAAGACTGAATGGTCTTTTTACTTTGTTTCCTCATCTCCCCCCTCATCTCTGATCCATAAAAGAAACTGGCAACCAGGCTGGACAAGATGGTTATTTTGTGGCGCTAGCCTACTGTCTTCTCCCAAGTAAAGTCCTTTCCTTGTTTTAACACCTCATCTTGGATTATTGGCCTGTCATGAGGGGAGCAGAGCGAGCTTGGACCTGGTAACTCCAAAAGCGCTACTTTGTGGCACCAGATGATTTCAAAGGGATATGAGCTAAATTTCTCCATGAAACTACTCAGTATGGTGCACAAAATTTGGTCACCAGCTTAAATCAACATTAATAGGGAAAGTTTTAAAAGACAGCTGGAATTATTCTCAGGTCATGTGTGGTTTGTCAACAACATAATCCTGAAAAAAGCTGTAAAAGTTGGGGGATGGCCAGGATCTGATGACTCACGGGCCCTTTGAATACCTTTAGGTGGATTTTTCCTGCAAGTATTTTATCCTCTCTATGGAATTTGAATATGGTTTAGTTATTGTACATCTATTTTCTAGAGGAGTTGAGGCATTTCCTCTCCGAAAAGCTACAGTTCTTATAGTTTAGCTAAACAGCTATTTGATTTTGTGTTCCAACCTGGGGTATACCAAGTTTTGTATCAAATAACCAAGTCCCACACTTTAGGGAAGCTATTATAAAAGAATTGTGTAACATGTTCTCTCTTACCCAAAAATGTCATACCCTTTTCTACCCATAATCTCCTGGAAAAACCAAAAGAACCAACGGCATTCTTAAATTAAAATAAACAAAATTTTCAGATATCCTTGGCCAAAAGTATTCCCAGTAAACCTATGGCCCATGCATTTAGGAATTTCACCTCTACTTTCAGCTCAGGCTTGCTGCAAGCAGATATGGCAAAATATTGCAACAGATTCATGTACTATGCCAAGTCCTATTGTTAATAGATCAGGACTGTCTTCCTGCATCTTCTGAAATAGCCTCTTCTTCATCTTCAACCAAGAGATCTGTCTATTGGAAGATCTGTTGGAGATCTGTTGGAGGCTCTTGGACTTCATCAGAAGAAATCTTATCAAGCACTGTAAGCAACAAATAGAACAGGCCATAATTCCACATTGAAGGAGAGATCCAGAATTCCACACACAGTCAGCAAGCTACTCCATTGGGGAACTCAGACTGCAGATCATCAGGGACCCACTAAAAGCAGTAGATCTTGTGGAAGTAGACAGATGAACCAAAAGCTTTGGAACAAGCTGATGACCTCAGAAAGTAGACAGCTTCCATCCAAATGTTGAGCTGAGACCACTGCCTTGTTTCTGTGCTGTTGTTGTTTTTTTTAAATCTGCTTATTTATAACTATTCTTCTTATTTTCTACAGATCTCCCAGCTTTCATCTACCATAATGACCTTTTTTTTCATTTCCTCCTTATTATAATTGCTAGGTCAGAATACACTCATTCTAATGCCATTCTCAAACCCTAAACTGGTCTAAATCTTACTAACTCCTAAATAAGCCATCCATCACTGGATCCCCATGATTTAAAAAAAAAAAAAAGGGCTTCTGGGCAATTCTGGTCTCCTGACATAAAATCATAGGACATTACAGCTGATGGCATCTCGATTTGCACCTACATGGTTAAAGAGCCTTGAACAAATCAAACTGTGACTTTGTTAGCATCCCTCTCACCCAAGACAAGCAAACTCACAAAAAATCCAATTATCACAATTTATTGATTGGACTCAGGGTAATTCTAAATTTGAATTCAACAAACTGCATAGGGCAATAAACCAAACCTTTGCTGCCTGGAAGAGACAACCAGAAATTCAAATTCCAATCTTGTAAGTAATTCTCTTTTCCTAGGTCGCTCTATGCCAATGTGGTAAGATACCTGATCCGGTTTACCTCAGAGTAGCATCTTCTGCACTTCACAGATAATATTCCAAGACTTGTCTGGAGCAGAGACCCTAATTCTCTAAATCTCCAGCGCTGGAAACTCTAACTCAGACTTGAACTAAGAACAAGGCACACTTGACTATTCAGGCACTCTATCCTGAGGAATTACTGATTCACTGCTTATGAGAATAGTCAGAGCAATGTTTCCAACAGTAGGAATCATACAAATAAAAAAGACTGTAGGACTTCCCTGGTGGTCCAGTGGTTAAGAATCTGTCTGCCAATGCAGGGAACACAGGGTTTGATCCCTGATTAGGGTAGATTCCACATGCCACAGGGCAAATAAGCCCATGAGACACAGGTTACTGCAATGAGAAGTCCTCACACCACAGCTAGAGTGTAGCTAGAGTGAAGCCTCCACTTGCCGCAACCAGAGAAAGTGCTGCACGCAGCAACAAAGACTTAACGCAGACAAAAATAGATTTTATAAAATAAGACTGTAGGAAGTATGTCACTAACTCTGGCAGAAGTTATTAACAAGACCACCTCTGCCCTTGAGGGACTACAGATCAGTCACAACTCTTTGGCACAAGTAGAAACAGATAATAGCATAGCTCTGGATTCCATGTTGGCTGGTCATGGGAGCATCTATATCATCGCTAGTATTTCTTGCTGTGCTTAGATCATTGAAGCAGGTGAGATAAGCAGACTATGTGTCTTATGAAGTAATAAAGCTACTTGGCTTCCTAAGCTTGGTCCTCAGGGTCAATGGAATTTGTTCTCTGGTCCTGGATTGGGTAATTGAGATTCCTAGTTTTAAAGCATCTTACAGGTAATACTAATTTTTCTCATGTTTGTCATGGTGGCCATGATGCTGGTGTGTTGTAGTCTCTCGAGAAAGTTTTAATTGCTTCTGCTTAGTCACCCTCTTGCCAGATAATCACCATGATGATAAAAAAAAAAAAAGTCAAGAGGATCTCTCAAAGAGAAATGTGGCTACAGAAATAATTAGACAATTCCCAAGAGGTAAAGGTCTGAAACTCAAGATCCCTGAGTTTTTTAGCTTCTGAAAAGTGACAGAACAACCAAAAGGAGGCCCGAGAGACTAACTATAGAAATGGATAATAATCAGATCATATATGACAATAGAACTCTGAACCACAACCAGTTCAGGAAGCCAAATTGCAACCTCTGCAGTAATCAGCCTTGAACAGTGAGGAACCTTGGTCACTGACTGCCAGCTTCTCTATTTTTCATCCTAGCTTCCAACTCCCCGGACCAAGCAGAAAAAGCCCACTGGACTGACCATACACTCATGTGATTAAAATCCTTCACTTGTGACTACACGTGACTTTCAAGGTTTAAACTGTTCTTAGCACATCTTGTAAGTTTCTATTAAATTCATCAGCACTCTTTTCATCTCAAATGATAGAAACCGAACACAAGATAGCTTAAGTTAAAAAAGGGAATTACTGGCTCACATAACTGGAAATAACAGGAGTGAAGTCAAATTCAGGTGTACTTGGGTTTAGGCTAATGGGATTCGAAAATGGAAAAGAAGCTAGCGTGATCTTGATGAGACCCTTTTGGCCAAAGTTTTGTTGAACTTTTCGCTAATGATATATAATTGGTATTGATGCTTCATATGCTTGTCCTGTGAATGATGATAAAGCTCAGAGAGGATTGTCTTTCTTCATGGAGAAGACCTGATAGTGCTATTTCCCTTGGAGCTTCACAACCCTAATAACAACTTTGAGCTTTAAGTCTCTCTGACTGATGATTCTGCCAGCTGGAGCCTTTGGCAGAGGAAGGCAGGCTCTGTAGGGACGAACCTTTGAGCTTTTGGAATTGTCACCTCAGAAAAGAAGCAGCTAGAGTTTCTGTAGGCTTTGAGTGGGGAATTAGGTGTTTATCTCTTGCTATATTAAATCTCCTGTAAGAAACTTAAAAAAAAAAAAAATGAGAGAAGCTGCAGCTAGAAGCAAATACTGGGCTGTGGAAGAAAGTGAATTCCTGACATTCCTAGACCTTGTGACTCTTCTGATAGTCCTTATTTTGAAGGACTGTCAATGTGCAATCAAGGACTAACAATGTAAACAGGGCTCAAACAAGTCTCACTGGCCAAATGCAAATTGTGTTTTCTAGAATGCAGCCGCCCTGGCCTCAGAAGTATCTTGACTGTACAAGAAAAAGCAGCAGCTATCCCTTTGGGTTTACATGACCTCAATCATAAAGATTATGACCATATGGAGAATAAATGTGTCTGTATCACAGGACTGCTCAGAGGATTAAATTAGAGGATTTATAAAACATTTAGAACAGTCTTGGTACATATTATATTATTGTTGTTTAGTCACTAAGTCATGTCTGACTCTTTTACAACCCCCTGGACTATAGCCCTCCAGGCTCCTCCTTCCATGGGATTCTCCAGGCAAAAATACTGGGGTGGGTTGCCATTTCCTTATTCAGGGGATCTTTCTGACCTGGGTGGAACCCACTTCTCTGGACCTGGCAGGCAGATTCTTTACCACTGAGCCACCAGGGAAACCCACATACTGCATTAGTTGAACTGATGCTTTTGAACTGTGGTGTTGGAGAAGATTCTCGAGAGTCCCTTGGACTGCAAGGAGATCCAACCAGTCCATCCTAAACGAGATCAGTCCTGGGTGTTCATTGGAAGGACTGATGTTGAAGCTGAAACTCCAATACTTTGGCCACCAGATGCCAAGAGCTGACTCACTGGAAAAGACCCTGATGCTGGGAAAGATTGAGGGCAGGAGGAGAAGGGGACGACAGAGGATGAGATGGTTGGATGGCATCACTGACTCAATGGACATGGGTTTGGGTAGACTCCAGAAGTTGGTGATGGTCAGGGAAGCCTGGCATGCTGCAGTCCATGGGGTCGCAAAGAGTCGGACACGAATGAGTGACTGAACAGAACTGAACTGTATTAGTTGAATCTAAAATGCTACCAAATTGAAGATACAGCATAATTTTATATAGAATTTCCAAGAAAAAGAATTCTTAATTAAACTATCATCTACTCCCACTTTGTAAGACACATCTCAATCTCAGAGATGGTAAAATATGAAAAATATCTGTCCTGGAATGAATGAAGTACAGTAGCATGCTTATAACATGCTTCATTACTAATATTTTAGCACTGTGACTAGCTAAAATGTGTGTATGTATCGATAAAAATAATCATTTATCCTTTTTTACCATTTGAATCATCAATGTACTCACATTTCTAGCAATAAGAATGCTGAGAAATCAAATAGTTTGTATTAATGAATCCATAGCAAATAGGAGAGGTTGATTATTTTTTCGAAATAAAACCAAACACAAAATTTAATGAGTTTTGAAGTTCAAAACAGTGTGTGTGTGCATGTGTGTGTGTGTGTGTATATATATACATATACACGGTGGTTTAGTTGCTAAGTTGTGTCAGACTCTTGGGATCCCATGGACTGTAAGCCTGCCAGGCTCCTCTATCAATGGGATTTTCCAGGCAAGAATACTGAAGTGGATTGCCATTTCCTTCTCCGTGTGTGTGTGTATATATATGTATATATATATATATACACACACAAAGATTTTAAACATACAAGGAACATTGGTGGGGCCATACAATAACACTTGCCATCATAAAAAAGTGAATGCAAAATTAGGAGTTTTCCAAACAATTCATGCACATTTCAGAAAAGCATGTAAGCTTACATGAAAGCAAGCAGAATAGTAAGCATATTTATATCCTCAGAAAAGGATTAGCAACTGGAGAAGAATTACAAAGGAAGGGAATCGGCTAAGGTGTAGTCATCTCAAGGCTGTGGGAATGAATTTATATTGTATAAAGTAAAATTCCTGGAAACAAGTGAATACAGGCTACCAAACTTGGAAAGAGAAGAGAAACTACTATGTTTGTACAAAAGAACTTCAAGGGGAGATACAATTTATTTTCTTTTTTTACACCATTGCAACTAAAAATAAAATATAAGAGCCAAGCATAGCCAAGTGAAGAGTTTACAGCTGTTACACAGAATACAGAGCTTTGAGCAGGCTATAAAACACAATGACCTTCAGCAAAACTTGACTCCAAGCCCCTTAGAAGCAATAATTTCTTCTGTGGAAGTCTAACATGCAGAATAAGAACTGATTTTTGACCTCAAAATAACTCCAGAGCTCAGCACACTGCTTCCAGCTTCATTTACCTAAATACGTACTTGCCAGCTGACCACAGCTGAGACACTCTGCTGGATATCATTTGCAAATCACTTTTCTCACCACGATAGGAAAGTGAAAGTCCCTCAGTCATGTTCAACTCTTTGCAACCTCATGGACTACACAGTCCATGGAATTCTCTAGGCCAGAATACTGGAGTGGGTAGCCTTTCCCTTCTCCATGGGATCTTCCCAACCTAAAGATTGAATCCAGGTCTCCTACATTGCAGGCGGATTCTTTACCAGCTGAGCCACAAGGGAGGCCCAAGAATACTGGAGTGGGCACCTATCCCTTCTCCAGCAGATCTGCCTGGTCCAGGAATTGAATAAGGGTCTCCTGCATTGCAGGCAGATTCTTAACCAACTGAGCTATCAGGAAGGACGGTCCCAAAGATCAACATAATGCACATGAGATGAGATTTAGAATCAAGGGACTCATTTCTGGCATGTCATTTACTACTATGCCTTGAGCAAAGGGGCTTGTGATCCTCTGAGTTCTAATCAGAAGAAGAGAAAGATAAAACTTGCCTTCCAGAGGTCATGAGATTCTTCTCCACCTCCACTCTCCAGCTCCCACATAAGGACCTAGTGATTTCGTTGCTCCCACCAAGAGTCATGAGACTCCCAGAAGGATCAAAACATGTATTTTTTAAGTGTTTAGGGACTGCTCTGGTGATCCAGTGATAAAGACTCCAAGCTCCCAATACAGGGGGCTGAGGTTTGATCCCTGGGTCAGGAAGATCCCCTGGAGGAGGAAAAGGCAATTGGCTCCAGTATTCTTGCCTGGAAAATTCCATGGATAGAGGAGCCTGGCAGCCTATAGTCCATGGGGTCGCAAAGAGCAGGACATGACTGAGCAACTGAGCACATACACACACACACAGGGAACTAGATCCCACATGCTGCAGCTAAGAGTTCACATGTTCCAGCGGAAGACCCCACACGCTGCCAGGAAGATCGAAGATCCTGTGTGCTGCAACTAACACCCAATGCAACCAAATAAGTAAATAAACAGTTTTAAAAAGAAGTGCTTATAGGACTTCCCTGGTGGTACAGTGGATAAGAATCTGCCTGCCAATGTGGATCCCTGGTCTGAGAAGATCCCACATGCCAAGAAGCAACTAAGCCTGTGTGCCACAACTATTGAGCCCTCACTCTAGAGCCCCTGCTCTGCAACAAGAGAAGCCACTGCCATGTGCAGCCCGTGCACTGCAACTAGAGAAAGCCCACGCCCAGCAATGGAGACCCAGTGCAATCAAAAATAGAAACAGCAAATAAATACATAATTTTTTAAAAAGTGTCTATACATATTTTAAGTTGTAAAAGTGCTTTGCAAATGTAACAAATGAATTATTATTAGTGCTACCTCAAGAGTGATACTCTTATAACTATGCTACTGCAGAGCCGGCAAAGAGGCAGTCACCTTATCCCTGTATTGTGAACTTGGGACAGAATTCTGTACAAAAATGATCATAATAAGGATACATTAACATGTCTTCTTAAAAAAACTAAACTCTGTTTCAAGACAAAACTTGCACTACAGTTTCTATTAAAAAATCTGAAGAAATGCCAGAACTTTTAAGTCAGATAGACAGGGATTTCGATCTGAGTTTAATATCTTAACTAGCTGTGCAAGAGTGGGCAGGTTACTTAATCTTTCTGAGTTCAGGAAGCCCCACCTCCCAAGTTCATTGTGGGTGTTCCATTACGTAAACTGCCTAGGTCAATACATTATAACTTCCTCCTTCTGCTTTTAAATATTTTATCTTTTTGCTCTTTACACATTGTAGGGAGCTTTGGAAGAGCTCAAGGGGTTACAGACGATGATTTATAAATCGATAATAGCATGTATTTCACTCTTTCTGTGTATCAGGCACACTATTAAGTCTTTACATGGCAGTTTCCATTTAATCCTTGCATAACCCCACAGTAGTTTCTTATTGTTACTGTAACAAATACCCACAATTTACTGGCTTAAGCCTCTTCTCCCACAGTTCTGGAAATTGGAAATCTAAAAATAGGTCTGCAGAGCCCCACTCCTTCTGGAGTCTCTAGAGAGATCCATTTCCTCCCCTTTTCCAGCTTCTAGAGAACAATCACTTGCCTTGGGTCATGGCATCACTTTGACCTCTGCTTCTCTTGTCACATCACCTCTCACTTTCCCGCCTCCCTCTTTCCTAGATAAAGACCTTTATGAAGACACTGCTCATGATAATCTGCCCATCTCAAGATTCTTCAGCAGCAACTTCAACCCTTTATTGTGTACCCAGAAGTAATGCTGCCATTTGATATGAACAGATATGTTTCATTGTGGGCAAGCATATTACATGGATTGCAGTGACCACACCATCAATAAGAATCAGACAGGAATTCACTTTGTGCATTTTCTTGAGCCCAACAGCCATATTAATTACCTACCATTAAAATGATCACCTAAAGATAAACTAGTAGATAGTTGGCACTGTACTAGGTGTTACACAGAATTAAACAAAGACCCAATTCTGTCTCCCAGAGGGAATTTTCAAGAGGAATAGCATACACGTACAGAAGTATAGGTGTCAAACTGAAGGCCAGTGGGAACTGCTGCACCAACTGGGAAGGACAATTAGCACATTCATTAATTTGGAATTGTCTTGTGGGTCTTTTGTAATCAAGTTGGTGACTTACCTCAGTTACTCTCTTAATTACAACTACTTTAGTGAGAGGATTGCGGTTGGACATTTGATTTAAATTTTTAAAATGTGGAGTTTAACCCTACTTGTAGGAATTCAAGCAATGATGACCACCACAGATATAACATATATTTGCTCAAGAAAATAACTAAAGTTTTCCCCGCTAGAAATTGTTGAAAATACTTCACCATGACTGGAGTTTAGAGGAACATATAACCATGTTTCCTAATAATGAGTTTGTTAACATTAACTGTTTTCATTGTTTGCTTTTGTCACATTTTAAAGTGCATTCTTTCTGGTGAAAATGTTGATGCTATTTATATGTTGTTGTTTAGTCAGTAAGTCGTGTCTGACTCTTTTGTGACTCCATGGATGTAGCCTGCCAGGTTTCTCTGTCCATGGACTTCTCCAGGCAAGAATACTGGAGTGGGTTGCCATTTCCTTTCCTTCTCCAGGGGATCATCCCAGGGATCATCTCCAGCTTGGAAGGCGGATTCTTTACCACTGAGCCACCTGGGAAGCCCTATTTACATGCTGAGGGGAGGAATACTGGAGGGGAAACAAAAGCAAACACAGCCATTTGAGGTTTCAGCAACTGTGGGGCCTCAGGAAAAGGGAATAATTGCAGAAGAAGAAGAGAAAGGAAAGAGAAAAACAAGAAGGAAGTAGAGAGAAGGGACTGTGTGTGGAAAGGAGTAGAAGGAAACAGAGCAGCAGTAACCACCAGCTTCTATCAGTGAGGATAAAGGGATTACAATTTCACTCCTCTTTGAGCACTTTTTTTTTTTAATTCAGAAGGAGCTAGAATGAGACACTTTTAGGTGCTGAGGACCTGAAACTGTTATTACGGAGGTGTGTGAGGGCTCCTCTGTCCATGGAATTCTCTAGGCAAGAATACAGGAGTGGGTTGCCATGCCCTCCTCCAGGGGATCTTTCTGACCCAGGGACTGAATCTTTGTCTCCTGCAGGCAGATTCTTTACCACTAGCGCCACCTGGGAAGCCCTGATAGACACCTATTTGTCACTGCTGATGAAAGCTACTGACATCTCTCTGGCTCCTAATGTTAGGATGAGAGTAGTTTGGAAAGGAGAGCAGAAAGGAAAGAAGGGAGAAAGGGAGAGGAAGGAGAGAGGGATAGAGGAAGAAAAGGGCTCTGTCTTGCTGGGGCTGCTGGCTGGGTTCTGAGCTGGCTGAGTAGCCTTTGGCCTTTGGAGAACAACTCGAATCACAGCTCCTGTGCCAGTTTCTGGACCATTCAGATTGCATGTCCAAATCTGGAAGTGCATGATATATATGCAGGTGTGGGTGAAATGTGCTTTTGACCTGGGGCTCTGAAACCATGTGTCACTCAGGGAGACAGGAAACTGAACCTCGGACCAGGGAGAGAAACGGAGCTCCCAGTCCTGTGGGCGCCTGTCAATGTCAACAGGCTGCCCTGTTTTCCCTGGCAGTGCTACATTGAGTGGCTTTGAAGAGGTACCCTACCTCAAGGGTGAGAGGGGTCAGAGAAAGCCACATGTGAAAAACAGTAAGTTCTCCATCCGTATTCAGTACAAATAATGTGGTCATTATTTGTTCATCTGGTCAAATTTGAAGCTTCACTGTCTCTGTGGCTTGCCTCTCCAGTTGGTCCATTTGTGGTTTTGAGAAGAATCAATGCCCCAATTCAACTCCACCATGAGCCTGCTGTTTATCTCCATCCCACACTGCAATTTTATATGTGCAATTCAATTAAGATATTTATGTCTGGGAAAATTTTTGCTCAACTCTTCATAGAGTTCAGTAGTAAAATATTGCCTATTGAAACACAGAGAAGTGAGATAAACAGTTTTACTTTGGATGATGACCTCTTGTATCTTGCCAGATCTTAAATGTCTTTCAGTCTCTTCTCTCTATGAGTAGGATGAACTGTTCCAGGAGCACTAGCTAATGGCCCATCAGCTCCACCTAATTTCCTTTGAGAAGATTTATCTTTATTTATGTCAGTACAGGCAACTGTGGAAACAGTGTCAGACTTTATTTTTTTGGGCTCCAAAATCACTGCAGATGGTGACTGCAGCCATGAAATTAAAAGACGCTTACTCCTTGGAAAGAAAGTTATTACCAACCTAGATAGCATATTCAAAAGCAGAGACATTACTTTGCCAAAAAAGGTCGGTCTAGTCAAGGCTATGGTTTTTCCTGTGGTCATGTATGGATGTGAGAGTTGGACTATAAAGAAAGCTGAGCGCCAAAGAATTGATGGTTTTGAACTGTGGTATTGGAGAAGACTCTTGAGAGTCCCTTGGACTGCAAGGAAATCCAACCAGTCCATTCTGAAGGAGATCAGCCCTGGGATTTCTTTGGAAGGAATGATGCTAACTGAAACTCCAGTACTTTGGCCACCTCATGTGAAGAGCTGACTCATTGGAAAAGTCCCTGATGCTGGGAGGGATTGGGGGCAGGAGGAGAAGGGGACGACAGAGGATGAGATGGCTGGATGGCATCACCAACTCAATGGACGTGAGTCTGAGTGAACTCCGGGAGTTGGTGATGGACAGGGAGGCCTGGTGTGCTGCAATTCATGGGGTCGCAAAGAGTCGGACATGACTGAGCAACTGAACTGAACGGGCAACTTGCAGCAGTACACTTACGGCTTGTAAAGCATTCTTCTCTTTAGTTCCATTCACATGAGTGAAGAGCAAAACCCTACCATTTTCCTCACATGTGTCACTGCCCCCAAATGAAATATTCATTAAGTATTCTAAGAAGCTTTTTTTTTTTTTTTGGTAAGAGTTTCAAAGTTTATTTCACCGTTCTTTAAGCAGTTACATACAAGTCCAATGGGACAGACAACTGTACCCCAAGGCCTTCCTGGATCCTTATAATATGATTCAGAGGGACAAGACAGATTCTGTCCCAAATCAACCCAATTAATTACGCACACCTTGCTGCTCAGCCTCTACACAAAAGCCTGCATAAAAACATTTTAAATAACCAACAGACGGGTTGACTTGCAGTCTGAGTCCTGGCTTATCGAATAGCATTCAAGGGTTAGGCTGTAAGTAAACACCATTATGGCTGACTAATTTAAACTACCATTCATTATAACACCAACCAGGTTAAATAATTCTGTTTTATTGTCCTTCCCCCTTTGGGTTGGGGATCAGATTCTTCCTTTTCTGCAGGTAATTTTTCTGACTAAAATCTTTAGTGTTTTTTACTGTCTCTTAACCAGCTGTACCCAAGACTCCCTTTTGTAAACAGACTGAGGACTTGGACCTTTGTAAGCCACCTCTTTCCCATTCATTTTGCTGTTGTTTAGTCACTCATTCATGTCCAGCTCTTTGTGACCCTATGAACTGTCACATAGTTCATAGGAGCCTGCCAGGGTCCTCTATTCATGGGATTTACCAGGCAAGAATCCTGGAGAAGGTTGCCATTTCCTTCTCCATGAAGTTGTTTTTACAGACAAAAATCATAAGCTATGAAACTTCAATAATGAATAAAATTTTCACAGAAGATTTTTTTGTTTCTGTTTTTTCACTTGCTTTTGTTCTTGGCCATACCACACTGCTTGTGGGTTCTTAGTTCCCTGACCAGGGACTGAACCCATGCCTCCTGCAGTGGAAGCACAGAGTCCTAACCATTGAACCACCAGGGAATTTCCTGCAGGAGAGTTAAAAACTTTTTTTTTCTTTTGTTTTTACATTTGTTGATCTCTGATCAGGAGCAAGAGCTTTTCGATCTAAATATTGTCTTGGTCCTCTGAGCCTACTCACAAATGAGCTGGCTGTTGGGAGAAATTCTCCAAGGGCTGCTGAGGGGCAGGGGGTGCTTGGCTCTTTCTCTGGGGCAGAAAAAGAACCTTCCCTGTGACTCTTCTCCATTCATTTTGTCTTCTCAGAAAGTTTTCTAGAAATAAACTCATACGGTATGAGTTTTGAGGCCTACAATGGGCCCAACTACCACTCTTGGTACCAACTTTCTAAGGTGAATAATATCCCAATTTTACTTTTAAGTGATACATTCAGGCCTCACCAGTCTTTGATTGTAAACAGGGTTTGGGCTTTAAACCTTCCAGTGAGGCTGCTCTGAAGTCCTTCTGATGAAAGAGTAACCGGCAACTGTCTTGACCCGGGGGTGCAGCTCCTGTGCCTCCACCTCACCCCCCGTGAAGTCACCAATACAGGCTACTGCTGCAGCTCAGGCCCCAGAGGAGCTTCAGTGGGGAGGAGAGAGAAGGAGAGGAAAGGCGAAGAACGAAGGAAAGGAAGGGTCCCTGTCACTGAGCGTTCACATGTGTCGGGCGACAGGCTATATACTCTGCCTGAATTATCCATTTGTCCTCACAACAGCCCTATGAAATAAATCCTATTATTATCTCCGTTTTATGGGATGAAGGAGGACAAGGGGCCTCTGAGAGGCTAAGGGACACATTTGGCTCGCAGGTGGCAGGCAGCTGTCACACATGTAGCTTTGTCTCCTCCCATGCACTCTAACTGCTGGGCTAGAGCTAGAATTACTACATTCTCTACAAATTATAGTAATAGATTTACTGCCAAATATGTGCTCTTAAAAATGAACATGTTTTATTAATTCTGCCACAGAACAGTAAAAGCCCATACAAATCCTCAGTGGCTCAGCAGTGAAGAATCCGCCTGCAATGCAGGAGGTATGGGTTCTATCCCTGTTAGGAAGATCCCCTGAAGGAAATGGCAACCACTCCAGTATTTTTGCCTGGGAAATCCCATGGACAGAGGGGCCTGGCAGGCTCTACAGTCCGTGGGGTTACAAAAGAGCTGGACACGGCTTAGCAACTAAACAACAACAGCAAATGCAAATCCTGTTCAGCATGATTGTGCTAGTCTCTTCAGGCTGTCGTAACAGAATACTACATATATTTATTTCTCACAGTTCTAGAGAGGAGGGAAGCCCAGAATCAGGGTGCTGGCTCATTTGGTCTCGTGTGAGAGCCTGCTTCCTGAATCATAGATGGCAGAGAGAAAGAGAGGGGGTGGGGAGGGGAGCTCTTTTGGTCTCTTCTTATAAGGTCACTAATCTCATCATTAAAGCTTTACTCCCATGACCTAATGACTTCCCAAAGGCCCCATTTCCAAATACCATGGAGGATTGGGGCAGCTTCAACTTATGAATTTTTGGAGGACACATTCAGTCCACAACAACAACGAACATAGAAAACCATTCAATAAGAGGTGTGTGTGTTTTCTTTCACATCAGAACTATTTGTCCTGTATATTCTTATAGTATGTTATTAAATACTTTAAATGCTATAGAAATGAATTGGTTCTCAGTTGATCACATGCCATGGTCTCCCCATTACATCTGGGTTTCTGCCTATTGTCCTGGTGGAGTTATTAATAACACCTCATTTTACTGTCAAATATGTCCTAGTTTGGGTAATAAATTATATGATCAACACCTTTATTATCAATATTTCAAAGACATATTTGCACTTTGGAAAGCTTTGTAATTTTTGAAGCTGTGTGATAGGTATGCATTTAACTCCCATAATAAAAAATCTCAAATACACATATTTATAGCTATTGTTTTCTAGTTATGGTTTAAACATATATGAAGTAGTAATTTATTTTTGTTCAAGCAATTGTCTCTCTTTCAAATATAAAAATATCATCAATGGGGCAATAACTTGGAGTTCTGTTTTCAAGTATAAAAGTGTGTTCTTGAAGAGTTGTTATAACTGAAAAGCATACAAGTTGAATTATTATAAGTGAAAGGTTTTTGAATGAATGAGGAGTATTTATTACATTAAAAGACTAGATTGAATTCTGTCACTCAAAAAATCTCTTTGAGGGAATACCCTGGTGGGCCGATGGTTAAGATGCTATACTTTCACAGTTAAGGACACAGGTTCAATCCCTGGGTGGGGAACTAAGATCCCATAAGCCACGTGGTATGGCAAAAAAAAAAAAAAAAAAGAATCTCTTTGTAAAAGGATCATTAATGTCCTTATTTTCCTTCTGTGCAAATAAACACATGCACTTCATATAGTCCTGGGACCAACATAGTTCACACAGTTTTCTCATCTGTAAAAGAAGAAAAATACTACTACCTTTACCTAGAAAGTTGTGAGGGTGAATTTTTTAATTTCATGTGAAGAATTCAGCTCCTTGTCTGGCACAGAGCAAGAAGTCAGTAAATGTTACTCTTTTTATCAGCTATTGCCAACGCTGTTCTTTATGGAGAAGTGATGTATTATATTAAGTAAAGTGTTAAATAACAGTAGTAACAAAACACTCTTGGACCTCATGACTTTTTATTACCCTACAGATTTTTTTGTAATTGAAAACAGAGAATGAATATATTTAATGTGCCCAAGTGGGCAGTGTTGGGGCAAAAATTGTATCAAAAAGATATTAATAGTTAAACAAATTTTGCAGCCTCCCATTAATTCATGCAGCCAGCCAGCCAGTCAGGAAGTATTTATTGGATGCCAGTGCGTGCAAGCCAGGACCTGCACCACTGGACGTGGCAGAGCTCGTGACATGTGGGTAGGTGATTCTGGAGCACCAGTAACGGTCACGATATTATAATCTTTGCTTTGGTGGAATTAAGAAATCCCGGTTCAATTATAATTCTTCTCAGTAATCAGTACTATACCTTTCCACCCTGGATAAGTGATTTTCCACAGGCTTTAGCAAGGAGCAAAGATGTTTCTGATGTGCTTTTCACTTGTACATTTTCTATGCCTGGAGGCTTAATACAGCCTATGAAAAATCGCTCTTTCGTTCTTTTCATTCTCTCTCAAAGCTTCAAGCCTCGGGGCCCTTGAAATAAATCAATACTGAATTCATTGACTTGGGCATTCCAACAGAACAAAAGGAACTTCAGAGACCAGACAAACCATTAAAAACATTTGGAATTTCTTTTTCCCCAAAGTGCCTCCTTTTTTCTTTATTGGAATAGCAACAGTTAACAGTATTCTCGAAGCAGGATGGCCATTGTTTTGCCTGCAAACAAACTAAAAACCTTGTCAATCATCACCTTCCCAAATTCATTTTATAAGTAACAAATTACCATTTAAACAATAACCATGAATTTTAAAAAGAGTGTAACAATAAAATGCATGACTTTATATAACCTGCTTTCACCCTACTTTATAAATAGTTTTCAAACAACATATGTATTCAAGTGTATTTCTGGGTCATCAATATATTTAATAAGCTTTCCTGAATATGCAAAATAAACATTTTGACCTATTTCTGGAAAGCTTAGAGCATTGCAGAAAGGAGGATCAGGAGACAATAAGCCAACACCTGTGATATTATAGATCCAATAGCTTTGGGGGTGCTAAATATTCTCTTTTGGTTTCTAGATCAATAAACAGCAGGAAGCTCTGGCTTCTGTCTATTAGCATGCTTTTAGTTGTAAGAAAGCTCAATTCTATTAATAATCAGTTAACAATAACTAGAACTACTTAACAATAAAATAACTAATTTAGAGATAGGGCAGCCTGAATTTAGCAGCTCAGATATCAGCTGTGTGATATCTGAAGAACCCATTTACAGAGACAACCAAAATGTCACACTTTTCCCTCTACACACTCATTTCTTTTCTAGAATCTTACTGTCAAAATACATACAATCCCTCAGTGTTACATCTGTCTAGAACTGAGCCTACCAATAGACTATGATTTCCAATAAACCCTCAAACCCTGTAACCTCAAATATCTCACTCATTAATCTATTATTCTTTAGAATAATACTGCCTTCACAATACCTTGCTCAAAGATATTCTGTGTAGTAATGGGAGCAAAGAATTTGGTATCAGAGGATTAATGCTGCTAGCCCACATAATTATGAGACTTGTGCATGCTAAGTCGCATCAGTTGTGTTCTACTCTGTGTGACCCCACGGAGCCCGCCAGGCTCCTCTGTCCATGGGATTCTCCAGGCAAGAATACTGGAGTGGGTTGCCATGCCCTCCTCCAGGGAATCTTCCTGATTCAAGGATTGAACCTGTGCTTCTTACGTCTCCTGCATCGACAGGCAGGTTCTTTACTACTAGAGCCATCTACAGAGCCCTATGAGACTTATGACAAGCTATTAATTCAATGATTTTGTTTCCTAATCTGTAAAATGGAGGTTACAAATATTGTGTTCCTAAGACTTTATGAAGAGTATCTAACAAAACTCCACAGCAAACATGTTACAGGATGATAATGTGTTAAGTGATTTTCTTGCGCGTCTGCAGCAAGCCATTCATGTACCTCTTGCATGTGGCCACTTTGGTGCTACTCTGGCAGAGTAAGGTAGCCAAAACAGAGATGACAGCACTCCCGAAGTCTATGATACTAAATCAAAAGGTATCACTTATATGTGGAATCTGAAAAAGCATACAAATGAACTTAAAAAACAGAAATAGAGAGATTTCCCTGATGGTTCAGTGGCTAAGACTTTGTATTCCCAATGTAAGGGGCCCAGGTTTGATCCCTGGTTTAGGAACTAGATCCCACAGGCACAACTAAGAGTTCACATGTAGCAACTAAGATCTTGTATGCTGCAATGAAGATCAAAGATTCCATGTGCTACGGCTAACACCCAGCACATCCAAACAAATAAAAATAAAATATTAAAAAAAAACAAACAGAAATAGACCCACAGACATAGAAAACAAACTTACAGTTACCAAAGGGAAAAGGATAGGGAAGGGGTAAATTAGAAGGATGGGATTAACATATACACTTGACTCCAGTATTTTGGCCACCTCATGCGAAGAGTTGACTCATGGGAAAAGACTCTGATGCTGGGAGGGATTGGGGGCAGGAGGAGAAGGGGATGACGGAGGATGAGATGGCTGGATGGCATCACTGACTCGATGGACGTGAGTCTGAGTGAATTCCTGGAGTTGGTGATGGACAGGGAGGCCGGGCATGCTGTGATTCATGGGGTCACAAAGAGTCGGACAGGACTGAGTGACTTAACTGAACTGAACTGATATATGAAATAGATAAAATAGCCAACAATCAGTTCACTTCAGGTCAGTTGCTCAGTCATTTCCAACTCTTAGCAACGCCATGGACTGCAGCACTCAAGTCTTCCCTATCCATCACCAACTTCCAGAGCCTACTCAAACTCATGTCCATCTTGTCGGGGATGCCATCCAACCATCTCATCCTCTGTCAACTCTTTCTCCTCCTGCATTCAATCCTTCCCAGCATTAGGGTCTTTTCAAAGGAGTCGATCCTTCCAATGAATATTCAGGACTGATTTCCTTTAGGATGGACTGGTTGGATCTCCTTGCAGTCCAAGGGACTCAAGAGTCTTCTCCAACACCATGGTTCAAAACCATCAATTCTTCGGCTCTCAGCTTTCTTTATAGTCCAACTTTCACATCCATACATGACTACTGGAAAAACCATTGCTCTAACTAGATGGACCTTCATTGGCAAAGTAAGGTCTCTGCTTTTAATATGCTGTCTATGTTGGTCATAGCTTTTCTCCCAGGGAGCAAGCATCTTTTAATTTCATGGCTGCAGTCACCATCTGCAGCAATTTTTGAACCCCCAAAAATAAAGTCTCTCACTATTTCCACTGTTTCCCCATCTCTTTGCCATGAAATGATGGGACCAGATGCCATGATCTTAGTTTTCTGAACGCTGAGTTTTAAGCCAACTTTTTCACTCTCCTCTTTCACTATTAACAAGTGGCTCTTTAGTTCCCCTTCACTTTCTGCCATAAGGGTGGTGTCATCTGCGTATCTGAGGTTATTGATATTTCTCCTGGCAATCTTGATTCCAGCTTGTGCTTCATGCAGCCCAGCATTTTGCATGATGTACTCTGCATATTATTTAAATAAGCAAGGTGACAATATATAGCGCCTGTATAACACAGAGAACTATACTCGATATTTTGTAATAACCTATAAGGGGAAAGAATCTTAAAAGTAATAGGTACATATGTATGTATAACTGAATCACTGTGCTCTAAACCTGAAACTAATATGACACTGTAAATTACTATACTTTAATTTAAAAAAAAAAGCTCAAATTATTTACTAGCTGATCTTCATGAAAAAAGCTTGCCAAACCCTGAGCTGGAGAAGAAAGGTTTTAATACCAGAGATGTAGCTTCATAAGGAGTCTTGTTTTTCTAGGTCATTTCTGGATCATGGGAAAACAGGAAGAACAATTTAGGAACATCCGTATTTTTACCCAAAAGTTGTCTGTCAGAGCTAGTCCTTCCAATGATCATTCAAGGTTGATTTCCTTTAGGATTGACTAGTTGGATCTCCTTGCTGTCCAGGGGATTCTCAAGCGTCTTCTCCAGCACCACAGTTTGAAAGCATCAATTCTTCGGCCCTCCTCAGGTAACTGAAGGGGGTTTATTTTCCAAGGTGTGAATTTAGGAACTGGGGCTCACTGTGGGAAGGGGATAAGGGGAGGGAACAGTTGCCAGGATCATGGAGAAGAGGACTCTGTACAGTTAGTGGCCCTGAGAAAAAGGGGACTTCCCGTCTGAGGAACACAATCAACCCAACAAGATCTCTCAGGAAGGGAAGAAGCGGGTTAACAACCCGACTTTGCTTGCTTTCCCTCTTCCATCATTTTTTCTTACTGGGACTTCTCCCTGACTGAACCCAACCAGGGTGACAGACGACTTGAGAATAGCTCATTGAGTCCATACCACACAGGCACCAAGCAAGAGAGCAGAGTGGACACGCAATTTTTTTTTTTTGCCACTTTATTCTTTTTAATTGAACTCTATTTGCTTTACAGAATTTTGTGGTTTTCAGTCATACATCAACAAGAATCAGCCAGAGGTACACCCATGCCTCCTCCTCATCCCACCTTTCTATGTTGTCACAGAGCCCCAGTCTGAGTTCCCTGAATCATACAGCAAATTCCCATTGGCTCTCTATTTTACATATGGTAATGTATGTTGCCATGTTACTCTCTCCATACATCCCCCCCTCTCCCTCCACCCCTCCCTCCTTGGCCTTAGGTCTGTTTTCTGTGTGGTTCAGTTCAGTTCAGTAGCCCAGTCATGTCCAACTCTTTGCGACCTCATTGACTGCAGCACGCCAGGCCACCCTGTTCATCACCAACTCCCAGAGCTCACTCAAACTCATGTCCATTGAGTCAGTGTTGCCATCCAGTCATCTCATCCCCTGTCCTCCCCTTCTCCTCCCACCTTCAATCTGTCCCAGCATCATGGTATTTTCAAATGAGTCCATTCTTCGCATCAGGTGGCCAAAGTATTGGAGTTTCAGCTTCAACATCAGTCCTTCCAATTAATATTCAGGTCTGATTTCCTTTAGGATGATCCGGTTGGATCTCCTTGCTATCCAAGAGACTCTCAAGAGTCTTCTCCAACACCACAGTTCAAAACCATCAATTCTTCGGCGCTCAACTTTATAGTCCAACTTTCACATCCATACATGACTACTGGAAAAACCATAGCTTTGACTAGACAGACCTTTGCTGGCAAAGTAAGGTCTCTGCTTTTTAATATGCTGTCTAGGTTGGTCATAGCTTTCTCCCAAGGAGCAAGCATCTTTTAATTTCATGGCTGCAGTCACCATCTGCAGCGATTTTGGAGCCCCACAAATAAAGTCTCTCACTGTTTCCATTGTTTCCCCATCTATTTGCCATGAAGTGATGGGACTGGATGCCATAATCTTAGTTTTCTGAATGTTGAGTTTTAAGCCAACTGTTTCACTCTCCTCTGAATTTCATTTTTATCAAGAGGTTCTTTAGTTCTTCTTTGCTTTCTGTGTGGAGACGTGCATTTTAAAAAAACTTTTTACCCATGCATTTTACATGAAAAATATTTATGTATTTATTTATCGTTGTGCTGGGTCTTCACTGCTGCACAGGCTTTTCTCTAGTTATGGCAAGCAGGGGCTACTCTCTCGTTGTGGTGCACTGGCTTCTAATCGCAGTGGTTTCTCTTGTTGCAGAGCATGATCTCTAGGGTGCACAGGCTTCAGTATTTGTGGTGGAAGGGGGCTCAGTAGTTGTGGTTCCTAGGCGCTAGAGCACAGGCTCAATAGTTGTGACACACAGGCTTAGTTGCTCTGTGGCACATAGGATCTTCCCAGATCAGGGGTTGAACTTGTTTCTCCTGCATTGGCAAGTGGGTTTTTTGTTTGTTTTTTTTTAACCACTGAGTCACCAGAGAAGGCCCCCTTACATTTAAATTTCATCTAGTCATATAAAGTTATATGATTGTAATTTTATATCAAGCTTCCACATTTTAATATTTTATCTAATTGGCTTCCAGCATCATTTTCATTCTAACTGTTTGTACTTTACTTGATTTTATTTTTAATATATATTTTTTCCGGATTAAAAAATTTGTGGTTAATATAAAAGTTAAAATTTTACTGAAGTATATGATGTAGAAACTAAACGTCCCCAAACCCCTCAGCAAGGATAATCATTGTTAATAATTGGTATATTCAATAAGATTTGAGTGAATGTATACATAAAACTACCGCACAATTGCACTCATCTCACATGCTAGTAAAGTAATGTTCAAAATTCTCCAAGGCAAGCTTCAGCAATATGTAAACTGTGAACTTCCTGATGTTCAAGCTGGTTTTAGAAAAGGCAGAGGAACCAGAGATCAAATTGCCAACATCCACTGGATCATGGAAAAAGCAAGAGAGTT
Organism: Bison bison bison; assembly: GCF_000754665.1. NCBI lineage: Eukaryota > Metazoa > Chordata > Mammalia > Artiodactyla > Bovidae > Bison > Bison bison. Next base: position 991,146 of record NW_011495050.1, read on the forward strand.
CCAGAAAAACATCTATTTCTGCTTTATTGACTATGCCAAAGCCTTTGACTGTGTGGATCACAATAAACTGTGGAAAATTCTGAAAGAGATGGGAATATCAGACCACCTGACCTGCCTCTTGAGAAACCTGTATGCGGGTCAGGAAACAACAGTTAGAACTGGACATGGAACAGCAGACTGGTTCCAAATTGAGAAAGGAGTACGTCAAGGCTGTATATTGTC
>NW_011495050.1:991599-1012888 GCF_000754665.1 Bison bison bison
GGGAGGCTTGGTGTGCTGCGGTTCATGGGGTCGCAAAGAGTTGGACATGACTGAGTGACTGAACTGAACTGATACATATATATATATATATATATATATTTTATTGATATTAGTAGTAAGAGAAATGGTACTTGACTTTATACACCATTTTTAAAGTTTCCCTTTTTCTCAGTTAATAATGACTTGGGAAATATAACAAGATATCAAAAAGATATCTGGGAGCTCCCTGGTGGCTTAGTGGTTAAGATGGCAGCCTTTCACTGCCATGGCTGGGTTTAATCCCTGGCCAGGGAACCAAGATCCTGTAAGCCATGCAGTGCAACAGAAAAAAAAAGATAATTGCACTCCCACGTTTATTGCAAGAATATTCACAAGACCTAGAAACAACCTCAATGTTCCTCAATGGATGAATGAATAAAGAAACGGTGATATATATATATATATATGTGTGTGTGTGTGTGTGTGTGAGAGAGAGAGAGAGAGAGAGAGAGAATCCAAAAAAGTTGAACTTGTGGAAACTTGTAGAATACAATGGTAGTTAATAGAACTGAGGGTAGAGGAATTGCAGAGAGGCTGGTCAAAGTGTATAAACTTGCAATTAAAAGATGAATAAGTTCTGGAGATCTAATGCCCAGCCTTGTGATTATAGCCAACAATACTCTGTATATAACCTCAAAGTTGCTAAGAGACTAGACCTTAAATGTTCTCATCACAAAAAAGAAGTGATGTGATGTGGTAGAATTGCAAGCTAAATTGCAAGCTAAAGTTATGGTGGTGGACTTCCTTGGTGGGCCAGGGGTTAAGACACTGCCTGCCAATGCAGGGAACACGGGTTTGATCCCTGGTCCAGGAAGATTCCACACACTGCAGGGCAACTAAACCTGTGCACCACAACTGCTGAGCCCACATGCCTAGAGCCTGTGCTCCGCAAAAGGAGAAGCCACTGCAAAGACAAGCCTGTGCACTGCAGTGAGAGAGTAGCCTCCATTCAATGGAACTAGAGAAAACCCACGCACGGCAATGAAGACCCAGCACAGCCAAAAATAATAATATGAATTAAAAAAAATAGTCTTGAATAAAAAAAAAACAAAGTTATGATGGTAATCATATTGTAATACATAAAAGTATCAAATTGACAAATTATATACCTTAAACTTGCACAATGTTACATGTTAGTTATGTCAATAAAAACATATTTTGAAAAATTTCCCATGCAGTCATTCGAATATTATATATAAAACATTTTATAAGAATATAATAAGATATTTGTTGTTATTAATAATAATTGTTATATATTATATAATTATATTATAATAATTAATATTAATATATTAATGGGGCTTGACTTACATGCTATTTTTTTATCTTATATTGGAGTATAGTTGATTAGCAATTTTGTGTTAGTTTCAGTGTAGAGCAAAGTGATTCAGTTGTACATATATATGTATCTATTCTTTTTCAAATTCTTTTCTCATTCAGGTTTTTATAGAGTCTTTAGCAGAGTTCCTGATGCTATGTAGTAGGCCCTTATTGGTTATCTATTTTAAATGCAGTAGTGTTGTACATATCATTTTGAAAGTTGCTTTTTCTTTCAGTTAAATATATATCTTAAGATTTCCCGCATTCATTCATTCATTCAAAAAATAGTAACACCTATTATGTGGCAGGCTAAAGAGGCAGCAGTGAAATAGATGATGTCCCTAATATGAATGTAGATGAGTAGAAGGGGAATAAAGAGAGCAAACAAATAAGTGATAAGACAGGGCATATCTAGTAAGGGGGGAGGGATAATAAGAGAAGTTTTATTCTTGATTGGTCATGAGGGAATCTCCTCAAGAAGATGAACTAGAGCAGATAACTGAATAATAAGGTCAGACTACCTGATGATCTGGAGAAGGGCTTTCCAGGCAGAGGAAAGAGCTGGGGCTGAGTTCCAGGAATGGGAGCAAGCTTGGCTTGAACCCAGAGACCAGTGGATTTGGGATGGAGTGAGCAGGAAGGGAAGATGGTGGCTGGTGTGAGAAATCACTAGGGTCCTGGGAAGAGGTCTGTAATTTATTCTCAGGGCAACAGAAAACCATGAAAGATTGAAGCACAGATGTGATATGAATTTATCTAGGATTTCACAAGATCTGTCTGGCTGCTAAGTAGCTGGTGGACTGTTCGGGGGGCAAGAACAAAAGCAGAGTGACCAGGTAGCAGTTCACTTCAGAGAAAAGTTATAACCCAGTGAGGTTCTAGGAATATAGTGAAGTGTGGTCAGACCCAGGATATATATTGGATGGAGAACTGATGGGATATGCTGATGGACTGAACGGAGGAGGAGGGTGATGGTGAGGGAGATAAGTATCAAGAATGACTCTAGGCTTTGGACAGGAGTCATTATTTGGGTGATTGCTGGCTACATCAGCTGACAGGGAGAGACTAGGGAAGCTCTGGTTTTGAAACAAGAGGTGGAAAAAATGAAGAACTGTGATATGGAAATGTTAAGATTGAATGATCTATTAAATGTCAAAGTAGAGATGGTAGCTAGGTGTTTGAGTTCTCCAAGGAGAGGTGAGATGATTATTGGGCTTGGAGATATTGATTTAAAAGACATCAACAGGGATTTCACTGGCAGTCCAGTGGTTAAGATTCCATGCTTCCTCTGCTGGGGTTGCTGGTTCTATCCCTGGTCAGGGAACTAAGATTCCACATGCTTGTCACTTGGCCAAAAAAAAAAAAAAGTCATCTATTCATGGATGCTATTTAAAGCCATGGGGATGGATGAGGTCATTTTGGAAGAGAATGCCATTGCAGAAGAGATCAGGGCCCAAAACCATGGAGCTTTCAACCGTGAAACATGGGAAAGAACAGGAAAATGATGAAGAAGAAGCAGTCATCAGAAATAACAGCAATATGTTTTATAAAGGCCTACTCAGTCAGACAGCTTCGACAGAGAAAGTAAGATGATGACCAAGAATTGCTGTAGGATTTGGCAAGACAGTGGTCAGTGGGGACCTTGATGAGGGTCAGAGAGAAATGGGGATAGAAACTTGAGTTGGGTTTCTAGAAAATGGAAGGTGCAGAAATAGAAACATCTGGGAGAGAAAAGACATGCAAAGAATTTCCTCTAAGCTCAGCAAAAGATGGATCAATTAAAAATGGACCAAGTCAAGGAGGAGCATTGTTTGTGTTTTGTTTGTTTCTGAAATGATGATAATGACATCATGCTTTGCACTAACGGGAAAGTTCTAGTCGAGAGGAGAAATATGGTGATTGATGAAGGGCTGGCAGCACAAACAGTGTTTTTGAAAATATGGGAAGGGATGAGCTGGGAGGCACAGATGAAGATGTTAGGTTTAGTGAGGGGCCCTAATGGGTGCTTCCTGAATCTTTGTTGAAAGAATTTAGGTTGTGTCACAGTGTTCATTGTAAAATATAATACCGCTTTGGATATCCTTGTACATTTATCTTCATATGTTTATGCGACTTTGTTGTTGGTTAGTCTCTAAGTCCTGTCTGACTTTTTGTGACCCCATGGACTGTAGCCAGGCTCCTCTGTCCATGGGATGTCCCAGGTAAGAATATTGGAGTGGGTTGCCATTTCCTTCTCCAGGGGATCTTTCCAACTCAGGGATCAAACCCAGGTCTCCTGCATTCCAGGCAGATTATTTAACATCTGAGTCACCAGGGAAGACCAAATTTTGTCACATGTTCGATACAAGCTACTATGGTATGTTTCTAAAATATTTACCTATTTCCACTTTAAGACATCTCTTTTTTAATTTCTGCTATTTTACTTCTTAATTATTTTTTACTGAATGGCAACCCACTCCAGTATTCTTGCCTGGAGAATTCCATGGACAGAAGAGCCTGGCTGGCTACAATCCATGGGGTTGCAAAGAGCTGCATAACTGAACAACTAACACTTTCACTTTCACTTTCACTTTATTAGGTTAAGCACTTTATAAGTACCTGCAGTAAAAATATGTTAATTGATATGGAGATTCTCTAAAAATATTTTTAAAGTGTCTTTATCATTTGTGTTTTTTTTTCCCCTAAGAAATTTAGCCTGTGAAACAAACCACTTCTGAGGTGGGAAAATGTACATATGTAATTTATTGATATGTTAGATTGAGTTACTTTCAAAATATATTAAATGCTTTAAAAAAAATACTGGAATTGACTTCTTTTAGAATTAGATATCCTTGTATTGGATATTTCCTTTAATATATAGTATATTGTATAGAAAAGAGTTTCACCTAATAAAGTTGCTTTAAATAAAGTGAGTAAATAAACAAATAAAATTCATCAGATGTTGAAAAATTGCCTTCCAAAATATTTCATTTTTTAATTCCTAGAGTTGGAAATATTAGCTCTAATCATCTAATCTGTTGTTTTTCTTTGTCTCTTGCAGGTCTCATTTTAGCTATTACTGGTTTTATCTATTTAATTTCTTTCCCCTCTTTTATACTGCTACATTTCCCCTTTGTTTTCCTGTATTCCTTTGTGATGACTCATCTTTGTACTGTTTGGCCAGAATCTGGGCCTGGAGGAGTGTGAACCACACCAGGTTTACATTGTAAACAAGACACTCTCTCCCAGCTGCTCAGGCACCTGCTCCCTTGGCCTCCTATGAAAGCAAATTCTCAGGGCAGTTAGCCAGTCTCTCTCCAAAGAATTACCTCCAAGGAGACTCAGCAAACTCAAGGGTTAAGTCTCTTCAGAGCCACAAATTTCACAGTGAGGAGAACAGGTTAGATTTGCTTTAAAAGTGTTACATATTGAAAAGTTACATGGCAATTATGAAAAAAAATCTCTTGTGGGGGAATTCTCTGGTGGTCCAGTGGTTAGGACTCAGGTTCAATCCCTGGCTGGGGAATTAAAATCCCACAAGCCACACAGCATGGCCAAAAAAAAAAAAGACTTCTTATGGTAAAACCTGTGGGCTCCAGTTGGATTTTCGGCCAACTGCCAATGTTAAACCACAAGACAGAAGGCAGTGATGACATAGAGGTGGATGTTGAGGAAATGGCCTGGGTTTGGTCAGGAAGCAGGTGGTAATAAACCTCAGAGACTGGCAAAGGAGGTGGCACAGAAGTTTAGCAGCCAAGTTATTGGTACCACTTCGAAACCAGCTGTTTAGGGGGATGTGGTCTGTCCTGCTCTGGTTGCTACTGATGCTATTTATGCTAATTCCTCAGAAGCCCCTGGTTGTCCCTTTTCTCCAGGTCAACTTCGGTGGAAGATCCTCCAAGCGGGTGTGAGCTCTGCCACTTCCCTGCTGCCCCACATTGCTGTCCCCTTCCCTGGTCCAGGGTCTGCCAGGCCACCCACGAGCCACTGGCTTGAGCAGGGCCAGAACTGGAAGGAGGAGGTGGTGACCAAGGAGACCCAGCTGCAGCACCCACTCTAGGCCTCTATCTGTGCAGGCAGCTCCTGGAGAACCAGAAAGGAGACCTCACTCTGCACCAGGCCAATGCCATGCTGTAATACCCGGCTGCGCCCTTAAGCTGTGTGGGAGGTGGCCCTGGTATCTATCCATCATGTCCCCTGGACATGGGGAATGACAGCACAGAGGCCCTCTGCTGCCAACATGCCCACCTGACTTACACCATCCCTGAGGTGGGCAAGAAGGATGGTGTGAAGACTGCCCGGGAACCTAAAACTTTGTGAGCGCTGCTGTGCCAGAACCAAAGGGACCCCAGATCTCATTCACAGACTACAAGCTGCTGGATTGGCTGCGGATCCACCAGATATTGTCCCCCATCCTGCACCCTCCCGCTGCCTACCCCCCTCCCCCCACCAAGCACAGCACAGAAACCGCCCCATCAACAGCAAGGATTTTTGGCACTCTCAGCAGCTGCCTGCTTCCCTTCCCCAGGACTAATCAGATTTCCAAGAGAGAGGGGAAAGAAGTTTCTCCACATGCTTCGGAGCAACTGAGCTGCAACTACTGAGCCCAGGGGCCACAATAAGGGTCTTTGCACCACAAGGAAAGATCCCTCGTGCTGCAACCAAGACAGGAGGCAGCCAAACAGAGAAAGAGATCAGATGAGAGAGTCCACGTGCTGCAGTGAAAGATCCCACATGATGCAAATAAATAAATAAACCATAAAGATGGGTCTTTGATTATAACGCTACCTTGAAGTAAGAGTAGCCTGGACAGATAGATAACTGGCCGGGTGGGTAATCACACCCAGAGAGGAGCACTAGAGTTCAACTCTTCTTGTTCTCTGTTGTCTGAATTTTCATTCTTTTTAAGAAGCAGTTACAATTTCATGTAGCAAGTTTCCTCATTTATCTATCTTGGAGTCTATTTTGCATGGAGTTGATGGTAAAAGAAATGTCAGAAAGTAGCATTACTCAATGAAAGGGATTGGAGGAATGGTTTACAAAGAAGGCTTTGTTTTTGCTGTTTACAGGGAGGTTTGGATACAACTGCTTTAATAATTGCCCAAGCTAAAAATATTGGGTAGAGCTCTGGGGATTGGATATGGGTTGAGCCTTGTAAGATTTGATTCCCCATTTATCTCCTTAGCCTTCACAGAGGGACATAACTCTATCTTCAGACTATCTGTTAGCAAAATCAAGTCATGGTAGGGCAGGTACTTACTGGTATCTGTAGAGCATCACCAGCTCATTATCACCCAGTGGTTGAGAAGAATCAATGTTCTCATGGGGTACTCAAAGAAAACACAGTCCTCTGTGTGTGTGTGTGTGTGTGTGTGTGTGTGTGTATGTGTGTTGGTGCGCACGCGTGCACAGGCAGGCTCAGTCATGTCCAACTCTTTGCAGCCCCATAGACTATAGTCTACCAGGCTTCTCTGTCCATGAGATTTCTAAGGTAAGAATACCGGAGCAGGTTGCCATTTGCTACTCCAAGGGATCTTCCTATTCCAGGCATCGAACCTGCATTTTTTATATCTCCTGCATTGGCAGGTTGGTTCTTTACCACTAGGGCCACCTGGGAGGCCTTAATCAGATTTTATCAAAATCTCCTGGACCAACACAGACCAAAAGAGAGCTGAGTCCCAGCAGGTCCACTGGCCTGGGCATTTGAAGCTGGAGACTTCGAATCCAGATCAGGAGGGCCTTTCCAGAGGAAGTGATGCTTAAGGCAAGATCTGGAAGATAATTAGGCACAGAAGCAGGCAAAGAAAGATGTTGTAAAAGAGAGCCAAGAGGTAAGACAGAGGGCACAGCATGTTGAAGAAACGAAAGGTGCCAGTTCAGTGTGTCTGGAGCACAGACAATAAGGGAGGAAGTGGTCAGAGGCCAGCCAGGCAGACAAAAGCCAGATTATGCAGAAACGTGAAACCTGTGTCAAAGGTCTGAACTTTGTCCTCGCAGCAACAGGAAACCACTGAAAAGTTTTATGCAAAGGAGGTGAGAAGCTGAGATGTATCTTCGTAAGAAATCTTTCTGGTTGCTCTGCAATGGTAGAGGGTAGGACTGGAAAAGACAAGGCAAGAAGCTAGGAGACCCTTGGGGAACAGTCCTGATGGGAGATGACAGTAGATGGAGAGAAGTCCTTTTATCTTCAGGCACACCTCCTGGTGCCATGGAACTCCCACAGTCACACTCTCTCACTTGGTTTTCATATTTCCTGGTTGCTTAAAAAAGAAAAAAGCATTGCTCAGAGTGATCTCAAAAGAACAACAACAAAACAGAATACTCGGAGCTCACACATGTAGACAGTATGTGCTCTGTCGCTCAGGCGTGTCTAAATCTTGGCAATCTCATGGACTGTAGCCCACCAGGCTCCTCTGTCTGTAGGATTTTTCAAGCAAGAATACTGGAGTGGGTTGCCATTTCCTCCTCCAGGGGAGCTTCCTGACCCAGGGATTGAACCCACTTTTCCTGTATTGCCAAGCAGATTCTTTAACCACTGTTCCAACTGGGAAAGCTACACAAGTTACAGACAACTTAATTTTGTTTGTTGGGAGATTTTTGAGAAATGAAACATTCTCCTTTTAATTTAATTTTTTTTAATTGGCTCACCTTTATTCGATATCTGCAATATAGACAAAATTACAAAATTACTCAAAATATAGACAAGTCTGATATTGTAAGAAATTAGGAGCCATCTTTGATTCCTGGCTTTCTTTTATCCCTCGTATCTAAGGAATCACCAAGTCCCGTTAGACTCTGCCTTGGAAGTACCTTTTTTTTTTTTTTGCCTCCACCGTACTCTGGGTCACATCATCTTTCATTTCAAAAGCCCCCATACTGGTTTTCCATTGTCTCCTCTACAGCCAGAGGGATTCTTGTGCCTGTAAAATGATCATGCCCCTGAGGCTCCCATCATTCATTCGAAGTCCACACTGACTCCTCCTTGTCCTTGAGATAAAAAATCAGGCCTTTTTCTCCAGGTGCAAATTTTACCACTCTCTTCTTGCACTTTCTACTAAAGCTATCCTGAAAGCTTTTGTTCTTTTTATCGCTGTGCCTCAACCCCAGGATTTACAAAAGCTATTTCTTGAAATGACTTAGATTGCAGTGTACTTTCTCTTCTTCTGGTTATCTCTTATTCCTTCCCTAGCTCTCAGTCTGAACCTTAACTTCTCAGTCAGTCTTTCACAATTACCAGATTTGGCTAACACTCCTTGTCATGTTTTTATAAGTACTGCATCTATAATTGTCCTACCACAATATAATATCCATCATACATTATTTTGTTTTTTGGCCACAAACCAAGTCATGGAAGGTCTTAATTTCCTGCCCAGGGATTGAACCCAGTCCCCAGAAGTGAAAACATTGAATACTAACCACCGGAACACTAGGGAATTCCCTCCATCATTCATTGTTAATTTTTCTTCACATGAATCTCTCTCCTGACTGAGCATTCTAATCTTGTTCCCTTCACATATTTCCTGGTATTCAGAACATGAAAAACATATTTCAAAATAAAATGAATTGTGAAACAATCCTGAAAAAGAAGAACAAAGTTCGACAACCCACACTTACTAATTTCAAAACTTACTACAAAGCAATGATAATTAAGACAGTGTGATAGTAACATAGGGATAAACAGACTGTTCAGAGGAACACAATTGAGAGTCTAGAAATAAATCCATTAAATGACTTTTTGACAAATGTACTAAGACTATTCAGGGGCAAATAGTCTTTTTGTTACAGAGTCCAAGCTCACTCTGCTTGCCACATGACAGGCCAATGAATCAGAGATGAGATGTTGAGGCAAAGAGTATGACTCTATTTGGAACGACGACAGACTAAGAAGATGGCAGACTAATGTTTCAAAATAGCCATCTTATCAAGGTCTGGATGCCAAGTTCTTTTATAGAACACAGGGCATGTGGTGAGGAAATAAAGTAAAAAGGTTATTAATCTTGCAAATATCTCCTGGAATGGCTAACCTTAGGGAGGGATGTGTTCATTTCTTCCTTCCTATAACCATCCACAGGTGGACAGGGTCCTGAACAAAAGCTCTTTGGTTTAATATTAAGGCAGAGGGGCAGTGTTCCCTGAGGCAGGCCATTACGTAAGGACAGCATCATTTTAGTGAGCAAAAGCAATGGAAAGCAAATGTTAAAGTTTGCTTTAAAGAAACAGATCAGACATGGACTCAGTTCTTCTCTGTACCATTTTCAACAAATGGAGTTAACACAAGAAGATATCCACATGCAAAAGAATGAAGTTATACATTGTGTACAAAAATTCATTAAAAATAGATCAAAGAGCTAAACACAAGAGCTAAAACTGTAACAGAAGAAAAATATTACCTTGAATTTGGCAATGGTTCCTCATATGACACCAAAAACAAGCAACAAAAGAAAAAATAATAATTATGACTTCTTAAAAGCTAAACATGTTTGTGCTTCAAAAGACACTATCAAGAAAGTGAAAAGACAAAACACAAAATGGGAGAAGATTTTCACAGATTGTATTTCTGATAAGGAATTTGTACCTAGAATACATACATTTCAAAACTTCTTGTAACTCTATCACAAAAAAAAACAACCTAGTTGAAAACTGGCTAAAGTAACTGAAAACACATTTCCTCATAAAAGATATGAAAATGACTAATAAGCACATCAGCCTCTTGATGAAAGTGAAAAAGGAGAGTGAAAAAGTTGGCTTAAAACTCAACATTCAGAAAACTAAGATCATGGTCCCATCTTCATGGCAAATAGATGGGGAAACAATGGAAACAGTGATAGACTTTATTTTTTTGGCTCCAAAATCACTTGCAGATGGTGACTGCAGCCAGGAAATTAAAATATGTTTGCTCCTTGGAAGGAAAGTTATGACCAATCTAGACAGCATATTAAAAAGCAGAGACATTACTTTGCCAACAGAGGTCCATCTAGTCAAGACTATGGTTTTTCCAGTGGTCATGTATGGATGTGAGAGTTGGACTATAAAGAAAGCTGAGCACCGAAGAATTGATGCTTTTGAACTGTGGTGTTGGAGAAGACTCTTAAGAGTTCCTTGGACTGCAAGGAGACCCAACCAGTCCATTCTAAAGGAAATCAGTCCTGAATATTCATTGGAAGGACTGATGCTGAAGCTGAAACTCCAGTACTTTGGCCACCTGATGTGAAGAAATGACTCACTGGAAAAGCCCCTGATGCTGGGGAAAATAGAAGGCAGGAGGAGAAGGGGACTACAGAGGATGAGATGGTTGGATGGCATTACTGACTCAATGGACAGGAGTTAGAGTAGATTCTGGGAGTTGGTGATGGACAGGGAAGCCTGGCGTGCTGCAGTCCATGGGGTCTCAAAGAGTCGGACATGACTGAGCAACAGAACCAAACTGAATAAGCACATGAAAAGATGCTCACTGTCATTAATACCTGGGAAATGCAAATAAAAACCATAATGATATATCATTTCACACCCACTAGGATGGCTATAAGCAAAAAGACAGATAAGTATCGGTGAGGATGTGGAGAAATCAATGCCCTCGTGTACTGCTGGTAGGGATGTCAAGTTGTAGAGACACTTTGCAAAACAGCCTAGCAGTTCCTCCAAAAAAGTGTAACATAGAGCTGTCATGTGATCCAGCAATCCCACTCCAAGAGAAACGAAAATACAATCACACGAATACTTGTTCATGAGTGTTCATAACAGCATTACTTCTAATAGCCAAGAAACAGCACAAATATCCATTAACTGATAAATGGATAAACAAAATTGGTATATCCATATAATAAGATACTATTTGGCCATAAAAAGAAGCTCTGATAAATACCACAATGTGAATTAGCCTTGAGGACATTACACTAAGTGTTAACTGAAAGAAGCCAGTCACAAAAGACCACATATTATATGATTCTATTTACATAAAATGTCCATAATATGCAAATCTCTTAGCCTAGGGCTAAGAGAAATAGGCAGATCAGAGAGCAATGGCTCAAGGTCAGAGGGTTTGGGGGGGAATTATAAAAATATTCTAAAATTGGTTGAGGAGACAGTTGTACAACTTCATGAACCTAGTAAAAAACCATTGAAATATGCATTTTAAATATGTGAATTGCATAGTATGTGAATTATATCTCAATAGAACTGGTATAAAAATGAATTACAAGTGGGGAAATAAAAATAACTTCCAGGAAGGAGGTTGAAAGAGGTCAGAAAGGAAAGGGGAAAAGATAGAAAAAATGAGAAAGAAGAAAAAAAATGCAAGAAATGAAAAGTTAGGAGTGAAAGAAAAAAAAATAACACCGAGAAGCAAGCTGGAAAAAAGAGAATGGGAAAATACTTGGAAGAAAACAGTTGAACGGAAGGGAGACAAATTATTTTAGTTTTTAAAGAACTGTATGGAAGGAAAGGGAATGTATTCTTCACCCCTCATCCCCCACCCCCGATATTCAGTTGGCCACTTTTTGCCACTGTCCTTTTAAACTTATTAGCTATAAATAACCACTCTTCACTGGTCAGTTGCCTTACTCTGAATGTGAAGTAGTCATGGCAGCCCACAGTGGAAATGTTTTTCTGGGCTTCAGCTTATAGCCAGAGCAATATCTCTTCAAATATCTCTTCACAGGGGACATTTGCAAAGGGTTAACATTGTCTCTGGAGAAGGAAATGGCAACCCACTCCAGTACTCTTGCCTGGAAAATCCCATGGACAGAGGAGCCTGGTGGGCTGCCTGCCATCTATGGGGTTGCACAGAGTCGGAAACGACTGAAGTGACTTAGCAGCAGCAACAGCATTGTCTCAGTGACTGTGTCCAGACACCCTTCCAAGATTTGATTTGCTTACTTAAGACCTCAACTAGGCTCTTGGCCTCTTCTCGCCCTTCTCAAGACATCACCAAAAACATATTTGCCTCCAAGGAAAAGTACTTCATAAAAGAGAGCTCTACTCTGACAACCACTCTTTCCTCTACAACTATTCCTAACACGGCCTGTGTCGTGGACACTGTTATAAACCACCCAGATGTCCCTTCTGCACTGAAGGACTTCATTCTCAGTCGTTGGGAGTTACCCAGACTGGTTGACTTGCTCTCAGCTGTCAGCCCCCTCTAGGAATTGTCCCACCATTCCCCTTTGACAGTCCATTCCAGTGACTGGGCACACGGGTGTATAAAGGCCTGACCTCCCCTCAGCCCAACTCCAGAAACTGAAGGGGCCATTCCAGTTTCAGAGTGCCCCATGTGGTTGACTTCGGCCTCTGGGTGATGGCACCACAGTCCCACTCCTCCCTCAGCCCAGGTCGGTTTCCTTTGCTGCCCTCCCAGGAGCAGGGGGATCCCAAGTCCACTGTCTAATGAACAGCTGTGTGCCAATCTTCATCTCAGCATCTGCTTCCCCGGAGCCCAGTCTGCAACAGTTGGTGCCAGAACTGGGGTGCTCTGAAGAAACACACTACATATGGTATATGTCCATTTACAAGAAATACCCAGAACAGACAAATCTATAGAGACTAAAAGTAGACTAGTAGTTACCTTAGGGCTGGAGGGAATGGCAGTATTGGGGTCCTGGCTAGGAGATGCAAGATTTCTTTGGGGATAATGAAATCTCTCTAAAATCAATTGTTACTATGGAGAACAACTCTGTGAATATTCTAAAAGCCACTAAGTTGTACACTTTAAACGGGTGAATTGTGTAGTATGTAAATTACATCTCAATAAAGCTGTTAAGAAAAAAGAACTGCAAATGAATACATTTACAGACAAACCCAAACTGATAGACTTTACAGTCATCAGATTCACACTGAAAAATAATGCTGAAAGTTCTTTGGGCCAAAGGGAATTGACATGGTACATAAACTCCACCTACAGGAAGAAAAGAATGAAGAGTATGGTAAAGTATTAAATTTGGGTAAATCGTCCACCTATTTACTCCTTTAAAGTGTTAAAGGTGGGTAAATATGTCCACCTATTTACTCCTTCCTGCCCATTTACCAACCCTCTGATAAATGCACACATGCACACATACACACACACACATATCTATATACAAACATATTCCTCTTAGTTTCTTTAGAAAATGTGAATGAATATTCTACACTACTTTTAAAATTTATCTGTTGATGAACACTGTGATTATTTAAAGTTTGGGGCCATTATTAAAAAAAAAAAACTACTAACATTCATGAATACATCTTTGTGAAGACTTTTCGTTTCTCCTGGACAAATACATAAGAGCAAGGTTGTTGGGCTGTGTAAGTGTATGTTGAACTTTATTAGAAACTGCCAAAGTGTTTGCAGTGTGTCTGTACTATTTGCAAAGCATGACGGTTCCAGGTGCTCCACATCCTCCATTGACCTTTTTAGCTATCTAGTGCTTCTGCAGTGGCATTTAACTACAGTTTTAATTTGCTTTTCCCCAACATGCAAACATTAGCTACGCTAAACATCTTTGCATATGCTTGTTGACGACCTTGTGATCCACATTTTGCCTTTGGTGGAGTGTCTATTCAAACTTGCCTTTTTAATTTAATTTTGCCATGAGCAGCAGGCATAAGGGATATTAGTTTCCCAATCAGATCAGATCAGATCAGTTGCTCAGTTGTGTCCGACTCTTTGCGACCCCATGAATCGCAGCACGCCAGGCCTCCCTGTCCATCACCAACTCCCGGAGTCCACTCAGACTCACGTCCATCAAGTCAGTGATGCCATCCAGCCATCTCATGCTCTGTCGTCCCTTTCTCCTCTTGCCCCCAGTCCCTCCCAGCATCAGAGTCTTTTCCAATGAGTCAACTCTTCGCATGAGGTGGCCAAAGTACTGGAGTTTCAGCCTCAGCATCATTCCTTCCAAAGAAATCCCAGGGCTGATCTCCTTCAGAATGGACTGGTTGGATCTCCTTGCAGTCCAAGGGACTCTTAAGAGTCTTCTCCAACACCACAGTTCAAAAGCATCAATTCTTTGGCGCTCAGCTTTCTTCACAGTCCAACTCTCACATCCATACATGACAACTGGAAAAACCATAGCCTTGACTAGATGGACCTTTGTTGGCAAAGTAATGTCTCTGCTTTTGAATATGCTATCTAGGTTGGTCATAACTTTCCTTCCAAGGAGTAAGCACCTTTTAATTTCCTGGCTGCAGTCACCATCTGCAGTGATTTTGGAGCCCAGAAAAATAAAGTCTGACACTGTTTCCCCATCTATTTCCCATGAAGTGATGGGACAAGATGCCATGATTTTTGTTTTCTGAATGTTGAGCTTTAAGCCAACTTTTTGACTCTCCACTTTCACTTTCCTCAAGAGGCTTTTTAGTTCCTCTTCAAACCTTCACCTTCTGCAGTGGAAGAGTGGAATCTTTACCACTGGGCCACCAGGGAAGTCCTAGCATGCATGTTTTTGAATTAGAGTTTTATCTGGACATATGCCCAGCAGTGGGATTGATGGATCATATATGGTAATTATATCTTTATTTTCCGAGGAACCTCCATATAGTTTTCCATAGTAGCTGCACCAACTTACATTCACCAACAGTGTAGAACCATTAGGAGAATATATTTATAACCTTAGGATGATAGAGACCTCCGTAAAGAAGACAAAAAAGCCCAAAGTCACAAGAGATAAAACAAGCATATTTAACTACATAAAAGTTAAAATTTGTGAGATTTTATTATAAATATCTATATGTTGTGTTACAAATATTTCTCTCTTGCTCTTTTTTTTTGGCATTTGACTGCACCTTCATTTATTTTTTTTGAACTTTTTATTTTGTATTGAGATATAGCTGATTAACAATGTTGTGCTAGTTTCAGGGGAACCTTGAAGGGACTCAGCCATATATATATGCATGTATCCATTTTCCCCAGAGCCCCCTCCCATCCAGGCTGCCACATAACATTGGGCAGAATCCCATGTGCCATACAGTAGGTCCTTGTTGGCTATGCATTTTAAACATAGCAGTGTGTACATGACCTTCCCAAAGTCCTTAACTGTCCCTTCCCCCTGTGCAAACATAAGTTTGCTAAGTCTGTGACTCTCTTTCTGTTTTGTAAATAATTTCATGTGTATCATTTCCTTTTAGATTCCATACACAAGGGATGTGATACGATAGATATTTCTCTCTGTCTGACTTACTTCACTCAGTATGACACTCTCTAGGCCCATCCATGTTGTTGTAAATGGCATGATTTCATTCCTTTAAGGGCTGAGTAATAGTCCATTGTATATATGCACCACATCTGTATCCATTCCTTTGTCCACAGACATTTCGCTTGCTTCCGGTCTTGGCTGTTGTAACCGTGTTGCAGTGAACACTGGGTGCCTGGATCCTTTGGCTGCGTGCCCAGGAGTGGGACCACAGGCTCACACTCAAGCATGCTAAGTCGCTTCAGTTGTGTCCTGCTCTTTCGACGCTATGGACTGTAGCCCGCCAGGCTCCTCTGTCCATGCGATTTTCCAGGCAAGAATACTGGAGTGGGTTGCCATGCCCTCCTCCAGGGGATCTTCCTGACCCAGGGATTGATCCTTGTGTCTCCTGAGGCTCCTACATTGCAGGCAGATTCTATATCACTGAGCCACCAGGGAAGCCCTTCAGGCTTTTATGGTAGCTCTATTTTTAGTTTTTTAAGGAAACCCCATACTGTTCTCCATAGTGGCTCTACCAATTTACATTCCCACTAACAGTGTAGGAGGGCTCCCTTCTCTCCACATCCTCTGTAAAATTCATTGTCTGTGGATTTTTTGATGATAGCCACTCTGGCTGGTGTGAGATGGGATTTCATTGTAGTTTTGATTTGCATTTCTCTGATAATTAGTGATGTTGGGTATCTTTCATTTGCATATAGTGTCTTCTTTGGGAAATGTCTTTTTAGGTCTTCTGCCCATTTTTGAGTGGGTTGTTTGTTTTGATGCTGTTAAATGTCATGAACTGCTTGCAAATTTTGAAGACTAATTCCTTATTAGTCACATCATTTGCAAATATTTTCTCCCAATCTGTGGGTTGTCACAGTCCAATTTCAGTGCTTATGATTGGTCTTTTCATGTTTTCTATTTCTTCCTGGTTCACTCGAGGGAGATTGTACCCTTCTAAGAATTGGTCCATTTCTTCCAGGTTGTCCAATTTATTGGCATATGGCTGCTCATCACAGTCTCTTACGATCTTTGGTACTTCTGTAGGGTCAGCTGTTTCTCCTTTTTCATTTCTAATTTTATTGGTTTGAGTCCTCTTTCTTTTTTTCTTGATGAGTTTGGCTAAAGGTTTATCAATTCTGTTTATCTTTTCAAAGAGCCAGCTTTTAGTTTCATTGATCTTTGTAATTATTTTCTTTGAGAGCAGAAATAGATGAAATAGAGACAAAGAAAACAGTTTTACTATATTTAGAAATTTTCAGCAATTATATCTTCAAACAATATCCTTTTCCCCTTTTTTCTCAGCTTTCTGAAACTTCAGTTGCGTGTTAGGCAGTCTGATTGCCTCGCGAATCCCTGAGGCTCTGTTTTCTCGTAGTTGTTTTTCGATTTCTTTTTCACTGTTTCATTTTGGATGATTTCTATTGTTATATCTTTAACATCACCAATTTGTTTCTTCTCAGTGCTTAATCTTCTGATATTCCATCGAATAACACTGTTCAAGTCATGTGTTATATTTTTCATGTCTACAAATTCATTTTCAAAATACTTTTCTTTCATCATTCTGTTAATGTTTTTCTTTATATTTTTGAACACATAACAAAAACTTTTTTAAGGTTAACCTGATAATTCCATTTTTCTGTCATTTCTGAGTCTCTTTTCATTGATTTATGTACTGGCTATGTGTCATATCTCTTGCTTAATTTCATGAATGGTAATTTTTATTGCTTTGTAGACATTACGATTTTGTGTTATTGTATGCTGAATTTTGTTCTAACCCTTTAAGCAGTCTTGAGCTTTGATTTATCGTGCAGTTAAGTTGCCTGCAGACCAGTGGGCATGAGAAAGACTCCTGAGGTCTTGGGTACTGTCCTTTTCTTTCTAAAATCTTGGTGCTGGCTACATGGATGTGCTTATTTTGTAAAACTTATTGAACAATTAATGAGTTGTGCATTTTTCTGTATATATAGTATACTAACAGACATTCCATTTTAATAAATTCACTTTTTAAAAACTGTAATGGGAGGAGAGCATCTGTTCGTCTCTTTGTCTTCCACTTGACCTTCCTCAGATGATAATGGGGGGACTTCCCTGTGAATTGTGGAGAAGGCTTGGCCTCACACGGCTCAGTTTTTAATTTTTCCAGATGGCCATAGAGTGCCTGTGCTCTGGCACACTCTTCTCCCATTTCCATCTGGTAAACCTACTACACTGCAGGCCTAGCTTGCCTCCTAGGTCTGTTCCTCTCTCCCACTACTGGTGCTCTAGCATATCAGCACCCTCAAAGGAGTACCTGAGGAAGTGAGTTTACAGAATCTCCTCCAGATAAATCATTATATGATCTAGACTTGCAACAGACTGGATTGTGGCCAAAGTTTCAAGCTATTATCTTCAATTCAGTTTTACCAATCATGGGATGGATAATTTTATCTCAGTCTGCCAGACTTTGATGTCTCACTCTTTACTGGTTTGAAACTTAGGGGGTGAAGAGAAGACTATTATATAAAACATTCTGAAAGCTCCATCAAGACCTAAAATGCAAATGAGACACTTTAATGAAAAGTGAGGCTTGATGTCTTTGACCTCTCTACATGACTAAAATTTTAATTTCATTTTAAAACATGAAATAATTATGTGTCTGTTTCTGAACCACTGGAGTTGAAATTTTATACATGGATGAGTTCCATTGACTTTGCATGCTTAATTGCTCATTAAGATGGTTACCTTGCTACATCAAATAATAGTTTTTACAACTTCGACATAAAGAGAACCTTGTTGAAGTAACTCAACAGCATTAAGTAAAAAGTGATACATTTACAAGCTACTAAGATTTTTATTTATCAAATAAAAACTGCCTATCAAGTATAAACTTCTCAAAACTATAGTCATGAAGTTCACAACATATCATTATTACAGCTGAGTGAGCTTCTCTTATAAATTGTGGTACAATATCCATATTTTTGATCTGACCTTTTCTGAACAACAGGAAAAGGGATTCTGATAGTATAAATGTCCAATTTAAACTTCTGTAACTACATTCTTAATTATTCCATTTCAATTAACATTTATTTTACAAATAACACTGCTAGAATTTTGAGATATAAAACTGAGTAAAGTATCATCTAGCTTCTTGAAAAGTTTGTAATCAGGTAGGAACTTGTCACTTATTCATTCATTCAAAAATATTATACATGCATGCATGCTAAGTCGCTTCAGTCATGTCCATCTCTTTGTGACCCGATAGACTGTAGACTGCCAGGCTCCTCTATCTATTGGATACTCCAGGCAAGAAAGCTGGAGTGGGTTGCCATGCCCTCCTCCAGGGGATGTTCCTGATCCAGGCATTGAATTCACGTTTCTTATGTCTCCTGCATTGATAGGCTGGTTCTTTACCACTAGTGCCACCTGGGAAGCCCCCAAAATATTATAAAGCACCTATATTGTCCCCTCTTCCAAGGTAAGGAGCAGTGGCTGCACTTTGCTGGAGCAGCCGGGAAGAGATATCCCACGCCCAAGGTAAGAGAAACCCAAGTAAGATGGTAGGTGTTGCAAGAGGGCATCAGAGGGCAGACACACTGAAACCATACTCACAGAAAACTAGTCAATTTAACCACACTCGGACCACAACCTTGACTAACTCAGTTAAACTAAGCCATGCCTGTGGGGCAACCCAAGACGGGCGGGTCATGGTGGAGAGATCTGATAGAATGTGGTCCACTGGAGAAGGGAATGGCAAACCACTTCAGTATTCTTGCCTTGAGAACCCCATAAACAGTATGAAAAGGCACAATGTTAGGATACTGAAAAAGGAACTCCCCAGGTCAGTAGGTGCCCAATATGCTACTGGAGATCAGTGGAGAAATAACTCCAGAAAGAATGAAGGGATGGAGCCAAAGCAAAAACAATATCCAGTTGTGGATGTGACTGGTGATAGAAGCAAGGTCTGATGCTGTAAAGAGCAGTATTGCATAGGAACCTGGAATGTCAGGTCCATGAATCAAGGCAAATTGGAAGTGGTCAAACAAGAGATGGCAAGAGTGAATGTCGACATTCTAGGAATCAGCAAACTGAAATGGACTGGAATGGGTGAATTTAACTCAGATGACCATTATATCTACTACTGTGGGCAGGAATCCCTCAGAAGAAATGGAGTAGCCATCATGGTCAACGAAAGAGTCCGAAATGCAGTACTTGGATGCAATCTCAAAAACGACAGAATGATCTCTGTTCGTTTCCAAGGCAAACCATTCAATATCACAGTAATCTAAGTCTATGCCCCAACCAGTAATGCTGAAGAAGCTGAAGTTGAATGGTTCTATGAAGACCTACAAGACCTTTTAGAACTAACACCCAAAAAAGATGTCCTTTTCATTATAGGGGACTGGAATGCAAAAGTAGGAAGTCAAGAAACACCTGGAGTAACAGGCAAATTTGGCCTTCGAATATGGAATGAAGCAGGACAAAGACTAGTAGAGTTTTGCTAAGAAAATGCACTGGTCATAGCAAACACCCTCTTCCAACAACACAAGAGAACACTCTATACATGGACATTAGCATATGGTCAACACCAAAATCAGATTGATTATATTCTTTGCAGCCAAAGATGGAGAAGTTCTATATAGTCAGCAAAAACAAGACCAGAAGCTGACTGTGGCTCAGACCATGAACTCCTTATTACCAAATTCAGACTTAAATTGAAGAAAGTAGGGAAAACCACTAGACCATTCAGGTATGACCTAAATCAAATCCCTTATGATTATACAGTGGAAGTGAGAAATAGGTTTAAGGGCCTAGATCTGATAGATAGAGTGCCTGATGAAATATGGACAGACGTTCGTGACATTGTACAGGAGACAGGGATCCAGACCATCCCCATGGAAAAGAAATGCAAAAAAGCAAAATGGCTGTCTGGGGAGGCCTTACAAATAGCTGTGAAAAGAAGAGAAGCAAAAAGCAAAGGGAAAAAAAAAAAGCAAAGGAGAAAAGGAAAGATATAAGCATCTGAATGCAGAGTTCCAAAGAATAGCAAGAAGAGATAAGAAAGCCTTCTTCAGCAATCAATGCAAAGAAACAGAGGAAAACAACAGAATGGGAAAGACTAGAGATCTCTTCAAGAAAATTAGAGATACCAAGGGAACATTTCATGCAAAGATGGGCTCGATAAAGGACAGAAATGGTATGGACCTAACAGAAGCAGTAGATATTAAGAAGAGATGGCAAGAATACACAGAAGAGCTGTACAAAAAAGATCTTTATGACCTAGATAATCATGATGGTGTGATCACTCACCTAGAGCCAACCATCCTGGAATGTGAAATCAAGTGGGTCTTAGAAAGCATCACTACGAACAAAGCTAGTGGAGGTGATGGAATTCCAGTTGAACTATTTCAAATCCTGAAAGATGATGCTGTGAAAGTGCTGCACTCAATATGCCAGCAAATTTGGAAAACTCAGCAGTGGCCACAGGACTGGAAAAGGTCAGTTTTCATTCCAATCCCAAAGAAAGGCAATGCCAAAGAATGCTCAAACTACTGCACAATTGCACTCATCTCACACACTAGTAAAATAATGCTCAAAATTCTCCAAGCCAGGCTTCAGCAATATGTGAACCGTGAACTTCCTGATGTTTAAGCTGGTTTTAGAAAAGGCAGAGGAACCAGAGATCAAATTGCCAACATCCGCTGGATCATGGAAAAAGCAAGAGAGTTCCAGAAAAACATCTATTTCTGCTTTATTGACTATGTCAAAGCCTTTGACTGTGTGGATCACAATAAACTATGGAAAATTCTGAAACAGATGGGAAT
>NW_011495050.1:1013383-1013652 GCF_000754665.1 Bison bison bison
GAAACACTGGACTGGAAGAAACACAAGCTGGAATCAAGATTGCTGGGAGAAACATCAATAACCTCAGATATGCAGATGACACCACCCTTATGGCAGAAAGGGAAGAGGAACTAAAAAGCCTCTTGAGGAAAGTGAAAGAGGATAGTGAAAAAGTTGGCTTAAAGCTCAACATTCAGAAAACGAAGATCGTGGCATCTGGTCCCATCATTTCATGGGAAATAGATGGGGAAACAGTGGAAACAGTGTCAGACTTTATTTTTCTGGGCTCC
>NW_011495050.1:1013752-1020975 GCF_000754665.1 Bison bison bison
GCTCTGATGCTGGGAGGGACTGGGGGCAGGAGGAGAAGGGGACGACAGAGGATGAGATGGCTAGATGGCATCACTGACTCGATGGACGTGAGTCTGAGTGAACTCTGGGAGTCTGTGATGGACAGGGAGGCCTGATGTGCTGCGATTCATGGGGTCTCAAAGAGTCGGGCACGACTGAGCGACTGAACTGAACTGAACTGATATTGTCCCAGGTACTTTTCTAAGAGCTGGGGGTGGGCATGGATGCACAATTAATGAACTAAACAAAACTCTCTGTCCTTATGGGAATTTGCATTAAATTGTGAAAAAAATAGGTTATAAAAAGTGCTTGTTGAGAAAAACAAAGCAGAGAAGGGGAATAAACAGTGTGTGTAGGTGTGGGAAAGGGCACAGCTGTAATTTTTCTTTTGGATCACAGGAAACCTTAATACAGTTAAAATGAAAGTGCTGGGTTCCATCTGGATGACCGCAGTTTTGTTGGCAACACTCAGAGCATCATGGTAGGAGTAGTCTAAGATGTCTTCTTCCCTCCGCAGTGTGTTGGCCTTGGCTGTATCAGAGTCGCGGAGTTTCTTCACAGCTTGTTGGATCTACCCTTGACAAGCAGAGTGAGCAGGTGGGTTGTTGCTCTCCATTTCTCTATGACCTCCTCAGAAATCAAAGAAAGCCTGACTGTGGCAAGGTGGACAAGTTATTTCTCCTGGGAGAACTCTTCTGAAGGTACGTGGCCTGCTTTCAGAGTTTTAGTGCCCTAAGCCAAAGGAAGATGGGAGGTGTATGGGTCTTTTTCTTCTTTAATCTGTTGACTTCTTTCTGCATGGCCTTCTTTGCTTAGAAAACTTCTCTTTTGCTTCAGTTTTTGCAAAGTCTTCTTTTCTTTCTGAATCACCTTAAAAAAGGGACAGTTGTCATTTCGAGTAGAACAGTCAAGGAAGGCTTCTAGAGAATGTACTATTTAAACAGAGATTTGAGGAAGTGAGAGAACTAGGCATGCAAATAATGTGCGGCAAGTGCATAGGCCCTGGGGTAGGTGTGGGCCTGGTGCGTTAAAGGCAGGGGAGGCAGACATAAAAACACACTGTTATGAACAGTACTTGTGGTAAAACGTACTCCCAAGAAAAGAGTTCTTAGGTTTACACTTTATATTGCTGTTGTTTCGTTGCTAAGTCATGTCCAAATCTTTTGTGACCTCATAGACTGTAGTCCGCTAGGCTCCTCTGTCCATGAGATTTCCCAGTGAAGAGTACTGGAACAGGTTGCCATTTCCTCCTCCAAGAGATCCTCCTGATCCAGGGATTGAACCTTAGTCTCTTGTGTCTCCTGCATTAGCAGGAGGACTCTTTACAGATAAGCCATCTGGGAAGTCTTTACTTTGTATAACCATAAAAAGTACTTTTACTTTAAAGATTTCAACTCGATTTGTTAACAATGACTACTTAACCAATATGATAATAAGTAGACATGTTTGTTATGCCCACTTTATGCATTTGAGGGACAGAAGATTAAGAAAAGTTTGGCAATGTGATTAAGAATATAAGCCTGGAAGCTATTTTGCCTGAGTTAAAAAATCCCAACTGTGCTCTGGGTAAATTACTTCACTTCTCTTCCTGTCAGTTTTCCACTTGAAAATGGAGATAATAATATACCTCTATGCTTCTCAGGTGGCTCAGTCATAAAGACTCCACCTGCCAATGCAGGAGACTCAAGAGATGCAGGTTCAATCCCTGGGTCATGAAGATCCCCTGGAGTAGAAAATGGCAACCCACCCAGTATTCTTGCCTGGAAAATCCAATGGACAGAGGAGCCTGGTGGGCTACAGTCCATGGGGTCTCAAAGAGTCAGACACGACTGAGCAGGAGCCCAATGTCATGATGGAGATTAAATAAGAAAATACAAAGACTTTTCTTTGTGCCTCTGGGACTTTAATGTGTATATAAATCTCTCTAAAACACAGTTTCTGAGTCGGTAGGTCTGGGGTGCCCCTGAGATTCTGCATGTTTAACAAGTTTCTGGCGATGCTGCTGGTCCACAGACCACACTCTTTTATCAAGGCTGTAAAGCATTTAGTACAGCGCCTGGCACAGCCTGCACTAAATAAATTTAACCGTCATTACGCTTTCACATAGTAGAATTGGCAGGGAAACTAGATTAAAAAGCCAACAATTTCCCTTCCTTCTGTATCAGATGTTTCCTGATAATACTGCATCTTTGAATAGAATTCTACTGCATTCTGAGTTCATGTGATGAATGTACATACAGATAACATGGTTTTCACTTTTTAAATCCATCAATAGCAGCACTCGGTACCCTCTCTGAATTTATGGGTTTAGGCTGTATCAAAATACTCAATACCTTGTGAATAGAAGGCATTCAATAAATGTTTACTGGATGAAAGAAATGTTCTTCTCAGAGTTAACAGTGCTGTTGGGGTTTGGTTTTATTGTAATACAGTGGCATGTATGCCAAATCATTATTTTAAGAATATGGCAATTGTGTTCCAAAAACCAAAGTACGTTTTTCTAGTCTGATTGCCGTTAGAGTCTAAAGCAATGCAGACTCTAACCCAACAACTTCCTGCTTCCTGTGCCCTTCAGCAATGCAGTCTCTAACCCAAACTTTACATGCTCACAGCACCCTCTACTGTTCAGGAACAAGTTTGTGCCCCCAATTCCAATCCCTAGAACTATTGATACAAATAAAAATTCAGACGACTGGATTCTCTTACCCCTGGAAGGTAGATTGCATCTGCCTTTAAAGGAAAGAGGGTGGCCATCTAGCAGTTGACCATGCAGGGAAGAGCGACTCTCTAGGTGGGCGGCTGGGTAACTTCCATGTGAAACCTACCAGGATCCCCTGAGAGGAGAAAAAAGCTGGTTATGATTTGTTGCCCTTTCTTTCCCTCAAGAGCACTAACTTGCTCTGCTGACCTTATTTCCACACTAGCCTCACCATCACCTTTCATCTTCCTCTTCCTTAACCTTAGTTGCATTGTCAGCCCTTTCCACGTGCCCCTTATTCCACCCTTTGATTTTCCTTTGGAGAAACCTGGGAAAACAAGTCCTCGGGTTAAGGCCCCTTGCCCACCAAGCTGAGCAGGGCTCGTTTCACTGTGATTACATCATCTTTTTTTCAATCATCATCTTATTTTTTGGGGTGGATGCTTTTTAGTATATTCACAGAGTTGAATATAATCTAATTTTAGAACATTTTTACCATCTCAGAAAGGAATTCCATACCCATTAGCAATCACTTTCATCTCCCCCATCTGTCTTCAGCTCTAAGAAGTCATCAATCTACTTGCTGTCTATAAATTTGACTAGTCATTTCAAAGAAATTAGAGACTTCCCTGGTGGCTCAGACTGTAAAGCGTCTGACTACAATGCGGAAGACCTGGGTTCAATCCCTGGGTCAGGAAGATCTCCTGAAGAAGGAAATGGCAACCCACTCCAGTATTCTTGCCTGGAAAATCCCATGAACGGAGGAGTCTGGAAGGCTTTAGTCCATGAGGTTGCAAAGAGTCGGACACGACTGAGCGACTTCACTTTCACTTTCTTTTATAGAAATGACAATTTGTGGTCCTTTACGAATGACTTGTCTCACTAATGTGATTTCAAGTCGTAGAATGGATCAGTAACTAATTCCTTTTAATTGCCAAATTATATTTCATTGCACGGAAATAGTGTATTTTACTTGTCCATTTGCTAGTTCATGGACATTTGAGCTGTTTACACTCTTGGGCTATGATAATGCCTCTATGTAATTAATAGTTTTTGTGTGGACATATATTTTCATTTCTCCTGGGTAGATACCTAGGAATGGAATTACTGGGTCACATGGTAATTCTAGGGGTTGCCCAGGTGGCACAAGTGGTAAATGACACAGGTTCGATCCCTGGGTCAGGAAGATCCCCTGGAGCAGGGCATGGCTACCCACTCCAGTATTCTTGCCTGGAGAATCCCATGGACAGAGGAGTCTGGTGGGCTACAGTCATAGGGTTGCAAAAAGTTGGACACGACTGAAGTAACTTAACACACACATGCAGGGTAATTCTATGCTTAGCATCTTGAGGGACAACCAAGCTGTTTATGTCCCTTTACCTTTAAGGGAAACTTCATGACCCACCCCACCTAAGAGTAAAGAAAGATTTAAAGCGGAAAATGTTGTTATTCTGATGACTAGTAAATAGATGTTACTAGAATTATGCTCAGGAGGTTTCTGATATGCAAATGAGTCATCCTTGATTCTTCAAGACCAAAAGCCCAGGTCTTAACTGAGAGAATTATTCCTTTATACTATTCACCGTTTGAGACTCTTTGATCTTTCTTTCTTGACAGCTCTAAATGTGACCACCAGCAGAAATGTTTTCACGTTCCTTTGAAGTACAGTTTTCTGACTCATGTCTTAGAGTTACTCCCACTCAGAATTTTGTGATTTCTAAGCCTTCTTAGAAGCAAGCAGAGCAGTCTTAGATGATTTGTGAGGTTTAGTTATTTAAAGCCATAATATTCAATTACTCAAACTATCATGTGCCTCTTGAGCGTTTACTCCCTATGTGGCAAAATGGGAACAAGAAGACAGAGATGACAGAGTTCCTCTCCTGGAGAGGTTTATAATCTAGTTGGGGAGGAAAACAAAATTACAACATAAAATATCACACACATGTCCCAGTGTCCTTAGCAACTCAAGTCCATAGGGCAGTGACAGCCAAACATTTCCAAGTCATGGCAAATCCAGACTAGGATAATATTTCCACAGACACTGGGGTACACAGAGGAAGCTGCTGAGTAAGAAAGAAGCTGCCTGGTCTGGCAAGTCCAGGCCTCATCCCCATCCAGCCTCCCTGAAGTGGGTCACTACCTCCACTCGCTTCTAACTCATCGACTCACACCAGTGTGACCCGTACTTGTGGGAAACTCTGGCCCACAGAGACAATTTCAAACTTTTTTTGTTTTGTCTTCAAGGGACTCAGCAAACTGGCCTTAACCTCTCCAACTATTTGTCCTACGAGCCCTCAAGATCTAACAGTGTGGTCAGCTTACTATCTTCAGAGCACTAGGGACACTCCCTAGAATGTGTTCCTTCTCCAAAATGAGCCCTGGATAGATACTGATTGACAGGTTGCCTGGTTCTCAGCCCCACATAATTCATGCCAGCCACTCAAGCCTTCCTCACCCCTTGGAGTCCCAACAAGCTCCCCTGTCCTTTGAGAGATCTTCCTTGAGCCTCCTGCCCGAAGGGGTTGCTTCTTTCTGTGCTCGCCCATGCCTCTTAGTGTTTTATCTACATGTTTGATTTGTAGTCTTGTGACAATACATTGTTGTTGTTGTTCAGTCGCTCAGTTGATTCTGACTCTTTGCGACCCCATAAACTGCAGCAGGCCAGACTTCACTGTCTTTCACTGTCTCCCGGAGTTGGCTCAAACTCTTGTCCATTGAGTCGGTGATGGCATCCAACCAGCTCATCCTGATGTCCGCTTCTCCTCCCACCTTCAATCTTTCCTAGAATCAGGGTCTTTTTCACTGAGTTGGTCTTTGCATCAGGTGGCCAAAGTATTGCAGCTTCAGCACCAGTCCTTCCAATGAATCTTCAGGGTTGATTTCCTTTAGGATTGACTGGTTTGATCTCCCTGCAGTCCAGGGAACTCTCAAAAGTCTTCTCCAGCACCAATTTCGAAAGCATCAGTTCTTCAGCTTATGCCATGCTATCAGATATTTCTGTGCCTCTCAGAATCCTTCAGCAAAAACAGAAACATGATCTTGAAGGAAAGGTATACACTGAGACTACTCTGGACTGAACCAGGACATACCCTGACACTTTAAATCCACTGGAGGGGCAGACTTCAAATTAACAGGTTCCTCCACAAGTTCCAGAAAAACATCTATTTCTGCTTTATTGACTATGCCAAAGCCTTTGACTGTGTGGATCACGATAAACTGTGGAAAATTCTTCAAGAGATGGGAATACCAGACCACCTGATCTGCCTCTTGAGAAATTTGTATGTAGGTCAGGAAGCAACAGTTAGAACTGGACATGGAACAACAGACTGGTTCCGAATAGGAAAAGGAGTACGTCAAGGCTGTATATTGTCACCCTGTTTATTTAACTTCTATGCAGAGTACATCATGAGAAACGCTGGACTGGAAGAAACACAAGCTGGAATCAAGATTGCTGGGAGAAATATCAATAACCTCAGATATGCAGATGACACCACCCTTATGGCAGAAAGTGAAGAGGAACTCAAAAGCCTCTTGATGAAGGTGAAAGTAGAGAGTGAAAAAGTTGGCTTAAAGCTCAACATTCAGAAAACGAAGATCATGGCATCTGGTCCCATCACTTCATGGGAAATAGATGGGGAAACAGTGGAAACAGTGTCAGACTTTATTTTTCTGGGCTCCAAAATCACTGCAGATGGTGACTGCAGCCAGGAAATTAAAAGGTGCTTACTCCTTGGAAGGAAAGTTATGACCAACCTAGATAGCATATTCAGAAGCAGAGACATTACTTTGCCAACAAAGGTCCATCTAGTCAAGGCCATGGTTTTTCCTGTGGTCATGTATGGATGTGAGAGTTGGACTGTGAAGAAAGCTGAGCGCCAAAGAATTGATGCTTTTGAGCTGTGGTGTTGGAGAAGACTCTTGAGAGTCCCTTGGACTACAAGGAGATCCAACCAGTCCATTCTGAAGGAGATCAGCCCTGGGATTTCTTTGAAAGGAATGTTGCTAAAGCTGAAACTCCAGTACTTTGGCCACTTCATGCGAAGAGCTGACTCATTGGAAAAGACTCTGATGTTGGGAGGGATTGGGGCAAGAGGAGAAGGGGACGACAGAGGATGAGATGGCTGGATGGCATCACTGACTCAATGCACATGAGTCTGAGTGAACTCGGGGAGTTGGTGATGGACAGGGAGGCCTGGCGTGCTGAGATTCATGGGATCGCAAGGAGTCGGACACTACTGAGCGACTGATCTGATCTGATCTGACCCATCCATGGGCTCTGCATAGCCCAACACAGTAAAGGGCAGCAGGAGGGAGCAGGGTACAGTCCAGACGTCCTAAGAGGCAGCCCTGAGTTCATACGCCTTCTTTATTTTCCCCGGAGCTTGGTTACTGCACGGGATACTAAAATCCCTGCGGATGTAAAGAGAAAATGGAAACCATATTTGCCAGAACTGCTTTCAGAAAGCATCTTGGCGGTGTTGGAAGGAATTCTTTTCATAAGCTGCT
>NW_011495050.1:1021075-1040538 GCF_000754665.1 Bison bison bison
GGGTGGGGCAGGGGTGGGAGTGAGCCCCTCCTGGGACAAGCTTAAGAACGGCAGATGATCAGCAAGCTGCCTTGGGAAAATATCCTCAGATTGCAGGGCTTTGTTTTCCTGGGAGGATTAAGTTTGCTCTCCAAGGAGGGCGTGGTCACTGCCTCTAGTAAGGCTCCTTCTCGGACCTCCCTAACACCCAGCATCAAGTCTTTAAGTGTCCTGGTATTTAAAGATTAACCTGACCTGTACCCAAGTCTCCATTCAGCGAACAGGATCGTTGTTCTCAGTATCTGGCCTCCAGCTTCCAGTCCTCGCCCCGTCCCAGGCTTAATACCCGGTAGGCGCGTCTAGGTTTCAGGCTCAGCATGAAATGTAGGGAGAGGCGGTGGCCCCGCAGCGCCCCCGCGCGGCACTCTACGGAAGTGCTGGCCGCGGAAGCCGCTGGAGCCCGGGGGTCTCCACCGGCACGTTCCACCTGCTCCATCGCACTCTGCAGCCAGGTAACACGGAGATTCTCCAGCATCACTCTTTGCAGAGACCTATAGTAGTGAGCTCTGTTATCAGATGCTTTCTGGGTCACTTCCTTTTTTCTTCCATCAAGATTTCTAGGTGGGAGTGAGCCTTAAAGACGCTTCCATGTTTAGCCAAAGGAAGCTTCCGCTAAGGATGGAAAAAATAAAGCAAAACACAAACGGGGGAGGGGGGCGGGGAACAAATCTGACATTAAAAATCAGTATTAAACAGCAGCTCTTCACAGGGTGCCAGAATTCCTTCCAAGGCTCAGGTTTATCAGTAAGGCCAGGGGGTGTAGTTGGACGACAGGAACTGGACAGATTTGGACAGACAGGAGATCAAAGAGGGAGACTGCTATGTCCATTAAATACCAATTCTTTGTATATAGAATTGTTTTGTATCTGTACATCCTTTCCAATAAACCTTAAAACACCTGACTGGGCTTTAGCTTTTAATATGGATGTACAAAAAATACTATTCTTTCATGATTATCTTTTCCTTAAGAGATTGTCCCTTCTTCAATTGCAGATTTCTTTTTTCACTTTCTATTTGTGTGTATGTATGTGTGCTTGCTAAAATTTTCTATGTCCTTGTTTTAAAAAACACTCTTCTAGAACCCAGAGGTTTCCAAATTTATTTCAGGTTCATTCAGTTCCTCCTTCACTTAAATTGCTATCTACATCTTTAGATTTGGTACCTCTCATCTTTATTTGCAAATCAGTACCCCGAACTCTTTGTTGGCTTTGCGTATTTATGAATTTCCACTAAAATGTTGGTTATTATTGGCTACTCTCATTGAAGAGAAAGTGATGTATGTGTGTGATCTAAATTATTTTCACTGTGTTTTTTACTCTCAAAGCCTGGAAACCAAGATGCCAGCATTTCATTCCATTTAAAAACCATTTGATTCTTTCCCTGGCTCTATTAGGTCATACAGATCTGACTACACCTCTGTCAGTATTACCTCCTAATTTATGATGATCAGAAAAAGGACCTGTAGAAGTGTCCCCATTCCTAATGAGCTGGGACCACTGTTTGCCTGAGCTGAAATTAACATTGCTTCTGTAGAAAATCAGAGTGAAATGCAAAAAGGAAGACAAGATTTTAAAAATATGCCTTCGCTGTCGAAATTCAGACAGTAATGTATCGACAGATGGAGAGCCATGGGCATCAGCGAGGGGAGAATTATTCACACCCACTGCTGTGCAAGGGGCTGGCGTGTAAACTGCAGCCTTTCACATTGGGGATTTAAGCAATGAACAATCTTTACAGACTAGGGTATTTTGTTTTCTCTAATTAACAGCTAATTAAATGTCTGTATCATTGCACATCTAATTTTTCAATTTTCTCGGAATTTCCCCAAATCTAGCATATAGATTTATGGAATGACTCTAAGCCTCAACTCGAATTATACGGATATATTCCTATGCTTTATATATTCCACTATTTAGGATGGAAAGCTGATTTTGAAAAGGAGCTTGTAAGCAAAGTGTTTAACTGAACAGTTAGCGAATACATGAATATATGGAGGCTGAAGAAGGGGAACCAATTATAACAAATCTTCTCATGTGCCACAATCACATTCTTACTAATGACAGGGCTGCTGCTGCTGCTGCTAAGTCGCTTCAGTCGTGTCTGACTCTGTGCGACCCCATAGACGGCAGCCCACCAGGCTCCCCTGTCCCTGGGATACTCCAGGCAAGAACACTGGAGTGGGTTGCCATTTCCTTCTCCAATGCATGAAAGTGAAAAGTGAAAGGGAAGTTGCTCAGTCGTGTCCGACTCTAGTGACCCAATGGACTGCAGCCTACCAGGCTCCTCCATCCATGGGATTTTCCAGGCAAGAGTACTGGAGTAGGGTGCCATTGCCTTCTCCGAATGACAGGGCATAGTATTTTTAAATCAAAAGAATAAAAAGTAAAACTGGAGAATTCCATGGCAGTTCAGTGATTAGGACTCAGTGCTTTGACTGCCAGGACCCAGGCTGGATCGCTACTCTGGGAACTAAGATCCTGGCCACCCAGCATGGCCAAATTTTTTTTTTTTTAAGTAAAACTAATAATAATAAATAAACTATACTTCAATAAAAAGTTGTTTTGTAAAAAAATTAAAAAGAGATTCCTCCTTGTCCCAAAAGATAGATAGATAAATAAGAGGGCAGGAGGAACTTTTGGAGGTGATGGAAAGACTGTAGTGTTTTTTCACAGGGGTGTACTTGTCCTCAAGCTCATCAAGTCGCAAACATTAATTACATATAACTTTTTGTATGTCAAGACATTAAAGTAAATTGTGTTTTGTTTTATATTTTTAACACCAAAACCATTTTGTTGGGGTATAGCCGATTAATTACATTGTGGTAGTTTCAGGCGAATGGCAAAGCGACTCAGCATACATACACGTGAATCCATTCTTCCCCAAACTCTCCTCCCATCCAGGCTGCCACAAAACATTGAGCGGAGTTCCCCGTGCTATACAATAGGTTTTTGTTGGTTATCCATTTTAAGTATAGTGTACATGACCTTCTCAAAGTTCTTAACTCTCCCTTCCCCCCAGCAACCATGAGTTTGTTTTCTAAGTCTGTGAGTTTCTGTTTTGTAAGTAAGTTCATTTGCATAATTTCTTTTTAGATTTGTGAACACTGATTTCTGTTTTGTGCTTATAATACATCAGTTTTCCTCAGGATTAAAGAGCTTCTTCAGGTTTCCCTGATGTTTAAAAAAAAACTTTTAAAATCCCCTCTCCCAAAAGTAAAGAAGGGTGAGTGTGTGTCTGTCTATCTAAAATTCAAGGCATTTGATTAGACTTTTGGCTAGTAATCAAAGCATGGGCTTCCCAGCTGGCTTACTGGTAAAGAATATATCTGGGTTGGAAAGATCCCCTGGAAAAGGGAATGACAATCCACTCCAGTATTCTTGCCTGAAAAATCCCATGGACAGAGGAGCCTGGGGTCGTAAAAGAGTGGGATGCAACTTAGCGACTTAGCACTCTTGCACAAAGGCATGGGGCATTTTGTTGGCCTGTGGGTATATTAAAGCAAGTTTATCTATGCCCCGGGTCCCCTCGCCTCTCTTATTGCTGTCCCTCAGTGTTCCTCCCACTCCTGCCTTACTGAATTACAATGCTTACATTGCTCCAAACTTGACATGCCTCCAAACCCTTCCCTAAACTGCTCCCTCTGTTCAAAATGCAAAACAGTGCTTTCAAACTGGGCGTGCCTCCAGGACTTCCTCAAACTGTTCTATCCCCAGTCTTGTTCACCTGGCCTGCTCACCCCTACTCACCCCAGGTTTCTGAACCACCACTGGTTAGTGCCGCTGCTTCTTCAAAAACCCTGGGCTGAAGAAATGAAACATCTTAGGAAGAAACATCGTCCATGACATTAGCGATACATGTCTGCAGCTCAGGATACTGACATAGCAAGGTACTAAGTTCCTAACAGGGGCTTCTCTGATGGCTTAGCAGTGAAAAATCTGCCTTCAGTGCAGAAGATGCAGGACATACCTGCATGGTTTGGTCCCTGGGTGGGGAAGATCTCCTGGAGGAGGAAATGGCAAGCCACTCCAGTATTCTTACCCAAAAAATCCCATGTAACTGGTGGGTTACAGTCCATAGGGTCGCAAAGAGTCAGACACGAATGAGAGACTGAGCACGAGCTTGCAAGTTCCTAATAGATCTGCATTAAAAGACCCATGATGATACCATGGCAGAGAAAATGAAAGCTACAGTCATCTAGAAACATTCTAAGTGTGAAGATAGCTGGAGGATAGAGAGAGGGGAAAGTGCCATTTCGCAGAGGTTGTGCTCTTGAACACATCCTGGACTGCTTACGGTATCTAATGCAAAACCCAGTGATAAAGAAATTACTTAAAAACAGGAGGAAACTCTCAATCCTGGGGTTGAGGATTCATATAATGAGACAGGGGTGGGGAAGGGGAGGAGGAAGGGGGAACTGTGCAAAAGCACAACCACCAAGCTTTGCACAGAAAAGATCTTACCAGGGGAGCCCCATGTGAGATCAGGCTGTAATTCAGTTTTACCTCAGTAACATTTTACCGACCACTTTCCTCAAGGATAACAGCAGGATGCAAGCATATAACCCTGAAGGAGGTAGGGAAGACTGGTAGGGTGAAGTGTTGGCGTTATCGGCCCACGTCATTTTTCAAAATCACTTTAGAGTCTGCTCTGGTTATTTTATGTTTCCTAATGGGCTATTTTTTTCAAAAGGCTTGTAGCCATTTTCAAATTCAATAACAATCCATTAAATAGCATCAGGCTTTGGGGAAGGAAAGCAGCTGGCAGGGATAAAAAGAGGGAGGCTGGGAGGACAGAGGCAGTGGCCGCGTCTGCAGTGGTCACTGTCGTCCACGGCGACATCGCTGCACCCAGGGCCTGCGTGTTAATAATGCAGTTCCTCCTTGGCATCTGTGAGCCCGAGAAGAGCTAGGTTTTAAAGTCAGCTGGCAGCTGGGCTTGTCAAGAGGAGCAGCTCCTTTCTGATGAAGCCCAGTTGTAGGATGCACAGTCATCTTGGCTGGTTGGAAACTACCGTAAATTCTTTACGATGTAATCTGTGGTGGTTTCAGCCACCCCGCTCACTGGCAGCCTGTGAACCCGCGCCTGGCCCTTGGAGGAGAAAAGCAGTGGGTGTGAGGAAACACATGTCCTTTCCGGCTTCCGAGGGGAGTGAGGGGAGTGAGGAAGCAACAAGCTGGCCTAGAGGGGCTCTGACAATGTGAGGAGCCTGCCGTGGACATTCCGAGGGGATGGCAACATCCTTCCGACCTCAGACACAAAGAGCAGCTTCTTCCTCTAGGAGGTGATCCAGTGTTCCCTGTCCTTCAGATGACTCGGCGAGACGCCGACCACAGAACTCTCTCCCGGGCTTCTCTTCCCATTTTCTTGGAAATGATGGTTTACTGTGAAAGTACAAGGAAGTCCACACATCCTCTAAAGTGATGAGATTCCTATATTAAAAAAAGCTAAAAAAATGTCTTGGATGTATTAATATAAGAGCAGTATAAGCCTCATGGATAAATACACTGCCTCCCACAGCTAGAAGTGAAGGATCTTTGCTTGCTTTTTCTCTCTTAAGGTTGCTCAGAAAGATCAAGGACCATCAGATTCTGAGAACCCACATGCATACCGTGTGTGTGCCCCGCTTGAGACACTTGGGTATCGTAAACAACTCTTACAGTGAAATCGAGATGTTGACTGACACAACATGCCAGTTAGGACATCCTGCACTGATTGTCCATCTTCCTCTTTTACTGGGCAGCCTCAGGAGTGAAGAGAGATAGGCTTTGGATTCAGGAAGGCAGAAAATTAAACCCTAGCCAGCTTGATTGTTCCCTCCCTTCTCTCCCTAACAAGTGAATTCAGTGGGCCTCAGGTTAAATACTTTACCTCTCAGAGCCCGTAGAGTGGGAGTGATTATATATATACATATAAAAAAATTACACAAAAATACAAAATATTAATCAATATAAAATACATATTGTATATACTATATATTATTTTTGGAGTGATATTATCTCACAGGATGATTGGTAGTTATTTTTAATTGGAGGTTAATTGCTTTACAGGTTGTGATGGTTTCTGCTGCACAGCAGCATGACTCAGTCATAATTACACACACATATATTTCCCCTCCCTCTTGAGCCTCCCTCCCACCCCCGCAGCTCACCCTTAGGTCATCACAGAGCACCAGGCTGAGCTCCTTGTGCTGCACAGCAGCTTCCCGCTACCACACAGGGTAGTGTATATACGTGAATGCTACTCTCTCAGTTTGATTGGTAGTTTTAAATGATGTGACCACTCTTCCCCCAGTTTCTGGTTTTATTTTCTTGACAGTGATTCTCACTGCCTGAAATTACCGGAGTGCTTGTTTATTTTCTGTCCATTGCTCCTCCTCTGCCTCGCAAGCGGAACCACTGCCTTTGTTCAGGGCTGTTTTGCCATTGTCTGCGGGCAGTGCTCGGCACATAATAACTGCTCAGCAAATATTTACTGAACGAATGAAAGTGAAATGAATACACTGGTAAAGCACAAAATAGAGACTCAATAACTACTAGTGTTTTCTTCTTTAAGAATATGGGTTTACCTTTGCATGCGTTGTCTCCCTGTATAACATGGAAATGAGCTAGACCACAGGTCGTGGAATTCAGCAGTCCTGCCTGTTCAGGCCAAGCGGATCTTTTCTGGATTCTTTAACTTCTTCCGTAGAAGACTATCTGAGCTATTATCATCTGAATGGCCTGGAGAAGAATTTAGCTTCAGGTTCAAGAGCATTTGTTGGTAAACTGACTTTCTCATTGTAGGTCCATTTCTCAAGCTGTTTTGTCCCCTCTCCTGTTGTCTGTCTTAGCTGGCTTGGAGGAAATTCTCCGGTTGTGGCGACGGTCATTCAGTAGGTGGCGCTCTCTCCCAGAACACTGCCCTTCTCAGTCCAGACCACATTACTGATAACTGCAGAGTCACAACTACAAACTAGTCAGGCTGCTCATTTTGCAACTTTTGTTTCTTTTCTGTACACCACATCTAGCTCTCCCCTTCTTGTCTTCTCAGTTCCTTTCCTACTTAACTAAAGTTCTCTGACCTTGAACTCAGGGAAGCCATGTTGGGCTTTACCTAAGAGGAGTAGGGGACTAAAAGGAGACATTCATACTAAGTTCTGGGCTTGAAGTTCAGTTTTCGTTCATTTTTAATTCATTCATTCACTCATTCATTTAGCCACCAGAATTTTACTGTGAACCAAAGTTGGATGGATTAATGAAAGAAGAAAGGCTCTAAGGGCAATGACTGGGATTTGTAGCATGCATCCACTACTTAATGACTTTGGGATAATTTCTTAACCTCTCAAAGCCTCAGTTTTCTGATCTGTAAAATGGGGATGACAGTAGTAATTACCTCACAGAGTTGTTCCAAGGAGTAAATTAATTATTACTTATAAAGTTCTAAAAACAGTGCCTGGAACACAGTAACATTAAATAAGGGTTTGTTAAACAAATACTAACTACTGCTTTGCTTAACTTTCCAATGAACATGACAGTACCTCTTTATATTAGATATATTACATATTTTCCCCCATTAAACAATCTCTGAAATCAGGATGGGATGTCATAATTTGGCAAGTAAGAATGGTGATATACAAAACGATTCATTCATTTTTAAATTGGGAGCGTATTGGGTTTGATGAAATATGGCAATTATAAATAACATCTCTTCTTTTTTGCTGGCCTCTTTCTTTTAGGTTGCACATATGCTCAAACTTTCCCAATTAAAATAGAAAGAAAAATAGAGACAGAGAAAAGAGTTCTTGACTCTGCCTCTTTTCTCAAAGCGGCACTGGCTCTGGGGCAGAGCAGAGCTTGGAACGGAATAAAGGGAGAAGGACCCCCTAGAGGGTCTGAATAGAGCTTGGAGGCCTCAGAAAAGTGGGTCTCCACTGTCTTCATTCCCTTGCCACCCAGAAACGACACACATTGGCGAGAGAGCCTCACCGATGAGGACATACAGAGAAAGAAGGGGCCTTCTAGAACGAAGCTTGGGCTTCATCCTGTGATTGTGTTCCGAAAAAGCCTGAGCTTGGATTGAGAACTGGGTGGCTTTTTAGGAAGTGCCTTCCCAAGTCCTGGGCTAAGAGTCACTCACCATCAGAGGGACTGGACCAGGTACCCACAGAGCAGGTCGGAGTTACTTCCTGGATACGGTCTCTGAGTGAACAGAATCCTTGAGTTCCACGTGGTTGTCAGCTCGCAGGTAATGCTGGATGGATGCTATGTTTCAGTGTATTTTGTGCTTTTTTTAATGCCTTCAACTTAGATTCTTTCTTGTGTATAATATGCCAAGCCACCCCTTGTCCCCTAAAGTCTCACTGAAACTCCCCTTCACTTGGTGACTGTATTCACAGATGCTCATGGGACACTTCAAGACACTTGGATTCTCTCCTTTGGCTTCCAGTACTCCTGCAAGAGTCGGACATGACTTAGCGACTAAACCACCACCACCACCACCACCACCACTCCCTAAGGCACCCTGGTGGTGCCTGTGACACTTCTGACACCCCTCTATCCACTCATTTGAGCACCTCCTCCTAGTCTACTAGGTGTCAGACACGACTGAGCAACTTTCATCGCTTACTCCTAGTCTACTGCCCTGAAATATTCTCCCAGTGTTCTGCCCACCCAGAATCTACAAAGAGCGATTCACCATCCTTTAGTTATTCTTCCAGTGAGTGTATTGTTATAAAAAATAGAACAGTCAGTTATTTTACCAGCATCATGGGTTGATTTGAGAATAGCAGAGGAATTGCAATTCGGACAACAAAGTTATGGCAAAAATATAGGTGAGCCCAACGGCAAACAAGCATGACTTTATAGAGAAAAGGAAGTTGGGAAGAGCTGTTTTGAATGCAAGTCCATTGGAGGAAAGCAAGAATTTGGGATGGCAGGAGTTTTCCATTGGCTGGGCTTGTTGCTGGGCATGGAGAACTCTTCCTGTTGGGGTCTGTAACTGACTTGCTTCTGTTTGTAATTGACCTCAAGTGACAGTGCCTAAGGGCTCTCCATTCTAGCCTTCTGATTCCACTTTAAATGAGATTTCCTGTATTCTGTCTCACACGTGTTTATAAAGTCCCTCTACACAATGCTGGGCAGACAAAGAGAATACCTGTACTTACCCAGGGGATGTTAATCTCCTCAGAGACCTTCACACACGTTTGATCTAAGCTGTGTGTGTGTGCATGCTAAACCTCCTCAATGGTGTCCGACTGTTTGTGACCCCATGCACTTTAGCCCACCAGGCTCTTCTGTTCTTGGGATTCTCCAGGCATGGAGTAGGTTGCCATGCCCTCCTCCAGGGGATCTTCCTGACCCAGGGACTGAACTCGTATATTTGTCGCATTGGCAGGTGGGTTCTTTACCATTAGTGCCACCTGGGAAGCCCCTGATCTAAGCTGCTCGATGGTAAAGAATCCACCTGCCAATGCAGGAGATATAAGAGATCTCAATTTGATCTCTGGGCCAGGAAGATCCCCTGAGGAGGGCATGGCAACCCACTCCAATATTCCTTCCTGAAAAATCCCATGGACAGAGGAACTAGGCTGGCTACAGTCCATGGGGTTGCAAAGAGTCAGACACGACCAAGCACACACACAAGCCTTTAAATAGCCATTGACACGAGCATCTCCTTTTTCCTATTTCACAGATGTGGAACTGAGGAGAGGAGGGCTTAAGTGACTTCTCCCAGGGCCAATCTACTTTCTGATTTACAAGGGGTAAACTAGATGGTGTTGCCTGCTCTCAGGGAGCCTGCCTTCAAGAGAGCTCCCAGGCACCACCTTATTCTCTGATGTTTCAGTCCAACAGAATGTATTGCTGTGGGTCCTGACCTAAGCCACACTACAGCAGTCTTCATTAATCTTTAAAGCCCTCGCTTACACATACCAGAGAAGCCCTTAGCCCTCCGCAGCAGACTCAAGGGCTTGCTCCATCTCCCTGCGTGTCTTCTTTGCCTGAGGTGTGTCTGGGTACAGGTTGGGAGAGTCAAACAGTCAATAAATACTTGCTGAGCAGCAAGAGCCTCCCTAGGCTCTGGGGATTCACCTTGAATTCACCTTGCCGTCAACTTGAAAGGATGTTAATACCAAAAATTCTTTGAGCAAGAAATTATGATAGAGACTCTATATAACGTGCTCATGTTTCTATGAGGGAGGCAGTAGTATTTATATTTTTCTATTTTTAATTGTTATATTTTTATCGTTAGGATTCTGTCCAAGCCTGAGGTCTGAGTGGAAGTGCCTTTGGAGCTGGGAAAGGACACAAGGTCACAGCTGAAGCCTTGGTCCACTGCTCCGGGTGGAGGAGCCTTGGAACCTCAAACTAACCCCTGGCCCCTCCTTAGTGCTCTCCTGTGGACACCCCCAGGCGTCTGCTGAGTCATGACCCACCCTCCTCATGGAACGGGGTGGAAAAGTAAAGTAACTGTTTGTTGAACTGGCAAAAACTGCAAGTTTTAAATGCCCCAGAAGAGGTTTATTTCCTACACAGCTGGTTCTAAGCAGAATAAAGGGTGGGGGAGGGGATCATGATCAAAGAGTTGATTTTCTTTAGTAGATTTTCCTTACTTGGTTTTCAAATCTTTTATTATTATTATTAAAGGTTAGTTGAATTACAATGTTACGTTAGTTTCAGGTATACAGCAAAATGATTCAGTTATACATATATATTTATCTCTATACTTTTTCAGATTCTTTTCCATTATAGGCTATTACAAGATATTGAATATAGTTCCCTGTGCTTTACAGTAGGTCTTTGTTGTTTATCTATTTTATATATGAGGGAGGTGTGTATCTATTAATAGGTGTGTATCTATTAATAGGTGTGTATCTATTAATAGTAGTGTGTATCTATTAATCCCAAACTCCTAACTTATCCCTCCCTAATCCTCTTCCCTTTGGCTAAGTAATATTCTATTGTGTATGCATGTGCCACATCTTCTTTATCCATTTGTCTGTCAGTGGAAAAACCCTTGGGTTGCTTCCATGTCTTAGCTACTGTAAACAGTGCTGCTGTGAACATCTTTTTGAATTAGAGTTTTCCTCTTCTCTGGATACATGCCTAGGAGTGGGATGGCTGTATCGTATGGTAAATACGATTAATAGGTGTGTATCTATTAATATAGTGTGTATCTATATAGTGTGTATCTATTAATAGGTGTGTATCTATTAATAGTAGTGTGTATCTATTAATCCTGAACTCCTAACTTATCCCTCCCTAATCCTCTCCCCTTTGGCTAAGTAATATTCTATTGTGTATGCATGTGCCAATTAAATAGTGCTGCTGTGAACGTCTTTTTGAATTAGAGTTTTCCTCTTTTCTGGATATATGCCTAGGAGTGGGATGGCTGTACCGTATGGTAACTCTATTTTGAGTTTTTAAGGAACTTCCATCGTGGCTGTACCAATTTATATTCCCAGCCCTGGGTAGGAGGGTTCTTCATACCCTCTAGTTTTCAAATCTTAGGAAGAAGGAAGCTGCAGAGACGGAGATGCTAGGTATCGCTATATGGTACATTTGAGGTGGTCCTCTCTCCTTTGGCATGCTGGAGTTGGGCAGTATGGTTTACCCTGCTGGCCCACTGGCCACAAATGGAGTGGGTTCTGAACTGTCCCTGCAACTTCTTCCTTAGGATCTGCGTCCCACTGTTTACACCCAGTGATAACCAGATACGTGAACTTGGGTTTGCTTTCTGACTCTACATGGCCTTGTTCCTCGTCTTTGAGATGTGGAGACTGCCCAGCTCAAAGGGCTGTGCTGAAGGGATAGTGAAGTAATATATCTCTTGGACAATTGTGAGATTCTACACAAAGTTTCGTTGTTTTTACTCTACCTATTTATTCTATCTTTCTTTCTTTCTTTGGCTGCCTCGGGTCTTAGTTCCTGCATGAGGGATCTTTTCCATGCGGCCCATGGGCTCTCTAGTTGTGGCAAATGGCCTCCGGCATATGTGGGCTTAGCTGCTCGGTAGCATGTGAGATCTTAGTTTCCTCCCCTTCATTGCAAGGTGGATTCTTTACCTCTGGGC
Source organism: Bison bison bison (assembly GCF_000754665.1). Classification (NCBI taxonomy): domain Eukaryota; kingdom Metazoa; phylum Chordata; class Mammalia; order Artiodactyla; family Bovidae; genus Bison; species Bison bison. Next base: position 1,033,163 of record NW_011495050.1, read on the forward strand.
CACCAGGGAAGTCCCTCTACCTATTTATTCTTTATGGTGTGGTCTGAAGGCATCTGCTTCAAAACACTCTCCAAGTGTATTAGAAAGTACTCAGTGCCCGACCCACAATAGGCCTAAAAATTTAAGACTGTGACTCCTACTGGGGCCAAAGCATGAGACGGACACCTTGGTGATGCTGGTATTCAACATCAGTTCTGGTGAAGGAACAGCAAGGGACACCAGGAAAGAAAAGAAAATGACCTCCAAGAGGGAGGGATCAAGGTGGGAGGAGTCCTCCCCTTTTCAAACCTTTTCCCTGCCCCACCCACCTCACCAAAGTACTCCCTCACTCTCGGCCTCCCAGACTCTTCCCCTTCCTACTCTGACTGCTTGTTCTCTGATCACAAACCCTCAGTTCTCAAGATAACATACCATGAAAGCACCTGAGATGAAAATGGTTGATACGGCTGTGAGTTGTAAAAGAAAAGCTAGAGCTGGAGCCAACCTTAGAGGAGATGTCCATCTATATATACATACGTATATAATGTACGCACACATATATATGGGCTTCCCTGGTGGCTCAGATGGTAAAGAAGCCGGCCTGCAATGCAGGAGATCTGGGTTTGATCCCTGGGTTGGGAAGATCCCCTGGAGGACGGCATGGCAACCCACTCCAGTATTCTTACCTAGAGAATCCCATGCACAGTGGAGCCCGGTGGGCTACAGTCCATGGGGTTGCACAGAGTCTTACACGACTGAAGCGACTTAGCATACACTCACGAATTCTATACATATGGCCCGCTCTGTGTTTTGCAAAGAGGCACCTGGGGTCATGCATTGCCTCTGCCAGTGTTTTACATGTTTAACAGAATTAGATAAGAGTAGAGTTTGGATTTTGGTGTTCTAGGCTGTAAAGAGCGGGTGGGGGTGGGGTTTCCCTTTTGGCCCCTGCCTCCACGTGGAGCTGAGAGCTCATCCAGAGCTCATCCACCCAGGAGGGGGTGCTGGGGGTCTAGGGAAGTAGAATACTTCAGAGCTTTTATCTCAGCCCTTCCATCTCCCTTAGGACATAGGACATTGTTTTCACGTTTAAACAATAAGATAATTCAGTCAAAAGAAAAACACTGAACAGATTTCTTAGACTTTGCTCACTCATCTTTGGAGACTTTCTCCCCTGTTTTGGGCTGATGTGAGGGCCTGACAGACAACTCTCTTGGCTCCTCTGACTATCTCCACAGTCACTTGTGTGGCATCCCTTCAGGACTGGGGCTCTTGGTAGACAGGCTGTGGCTTCTAGGTATCTGAGCTCGTTGCACATACCTGGTGTGTCCTGGGTGTTGTATGAATATGGTTGCAGATGAGTGAACGAAGGAGGTGGAGAAGAAACAATTAGCCACCCCCAGTTTCATATTGAGACGTTGCATGTGGAAAGCCCTTTAGAAACTGAAAAGAGTGACGTAAATATTTCCTCATCCTGATTTGGAAGAAAAACACCATCTCCAACTACCGGAAGCAGAAAAAGTTTCCCTCCCATAGATCCAGCTAATTTACTTAGTAAATATTTCACAGGTGCCTACCTGGAACAGAGATTAAGCATCTGTTAGAAAGTCACCTTCAAGACCTGCTCTTCCCTCATTCTTGGTCACTCTTAGACCTTCTTCCCTTCCTTTTCTCTTCTCCCAGAGTTTGAACACAGCATCTCATTTATTACCTTACATGAGTGTGTGCTAAATCTCTCAGACACGTGTGAGTCTTTGCCACCATGTGGACTGTAGCCCTGGGATCCTCTGTCCATAGGATTTCCTGGGCAAGAATACTGGAGTGAGTTGCAATTTCCTTCTCCAGGAGATCTTCCTGACCCAGGGGCTGAACTGCATCTCCTGTATTTCCAGTGTTGCAGACAGATTCTTTACCCGTTGAGCCATTGGGGAAGCTTTAGTGCTGTCAATGGAAAACTACACTCTCCACCTTTTCAGAAAGTCTAGGGAAGATACACTCTCTTGCTGTCCTGCTTGGAGATGTGGGGTCTGAAGTTTACTTGTTTGTTTAGGAGAGAAACACTGAGACAGCTAAGATGCAGAGGCAAGAGAGGCTTAGTTCCCAGGTCTCGCTGCTTCGTGGCCTCTGGCCCCAGGTGCTGTCATCCTGCCACCTGTATGCTCCGTGGCTCCATTTGCTGACCTGACCCCCGCCCGACTTACTTAAGGGTGCCCAAAGTGGAAAGAATATAGCCAAATGCCGAAAGAATCCCTTCCCCTAGCATTACCTGATTCTGGTGAGGTCAGGTGGACTGAGTAGTCACCCCCGAGGTATGATTTAGGTAGCACAGGAAGACTCCTGCTCAAAAATAAATTCCACATGAGTGCTTGCACTGTTGCTGATTAATTCATCCCTTTATTCATTGAACAAATATTTACCTGATACTCCCCAGAGAACCTCTCCTCCATCCAAACAAAAATGGGGTCTGTCCTTAAGTTGATCAAGAAATAGCAGAACATGCTGAAACAAATATACCCAGTGCCTGAGGAGGCTCCCAGGTTTTTCAGGAAGAGCCTTGTTTTGCAGCACAGGTTGTTGACTTTAACGTCCTGGCTTCCAAATCTAGCTGATGACCCAGGACCAGTTACTCAACCTGTTAGAACTTGTTTTCTTGTAGGTCCAACAGCAATGATGGTAGTAATAGCTTACCCCTTGTTGTGAGAATACTGTGAAACACTCCCCCAGAAAAGGGGTGTGGGTTTCTAGTAAGAAGTGAATGCAGTATTTTGAAAGCACATCTGTCTAGAGGCACTGAAGAAGGTTTCATGGCAGCGGGGGGCAGGGAGGGCAGGGCGGGGCTGGCATCTGATCTGGGTAAGGAAGGACAATTAGGAGTTGGCCAGGCAGAAAAGACAGGCAGTGGATCTCAGGCAAAGAGAACAGTGTATGCAAACTAGTGAAGCAAAACATCGCATGATGTCTTCTTAGAACTTGCGAGGTTCAGTCTTGAAGGACAGGGAATGTTGGAGAGCTGCGAGGTGGGGCGGTTCACCTACTTGCTGCCCCCTTTTCCTTACAGAGCCTCCTGGCTCACCCTTCACCTTCTTCAAGTCTTTGCTCAAATGACACCCCGACCTTACCCGGTCAAAGTGCATCAGTCCCGCCCTCTGCTCTGCTGGTCCCCTTTCCTGCTTGGTTCTCCAAAGTACTTATTGTCAAAGATAGTATAACGGAAGTTGACTCGCTTTATTTGTAGACCTTCTCAAGACCCTTACTGCTCTCCCCTCCCCATCACAAACATAGACTGCATGCCCCCTGAGGAGAGGGATTTTGGTGTTCTCTTTGCAGACATCACTCCCCACTACCCCAAGTCTCCCGCAGAGCCCAGCACAGACAAGACAGGGGAAGCTCTGTGGGCTGGGTGGCCCCTGGGCTCTGATGGGTAACAAGATGGCAACTCCACACTCCAGCAGTAGTAGGTGTGGAAGTGTTGGGAGCTTCTGGGTCATTTTGTGCCTGCTTTTGAGAAACCACGCTGAGGAATTCTGACCATTTTCATTTGTCTGTCTTTGTCATTCTCTGAAGATTTTCAACCTGGAAACGCTTCTGGGGTTAAATTCACGCTTAGTTGGTTTTTCACTTTTGTGTGACTCTCTGTGACCAGGGCTGGGAGAGGTGACTTTGGGAATCCAAGGAGGCTACCAGGTGCCTGGGGGGAGGAGAAGATGTTGAAAGGATAGGGTGGGGGTTCAGGAATGGAGGCGCCCAGAGACACGTAACTCTTTCACAATTTGGCCTGGGGCTGTTCCTATGATTGGGTGTCTTAGCCAAGAATGTCCCCAGAATTCCAAGTCATTTTAGATGCGATTTTCTTGTCCTGTGTTCAATAACCTTCCATAAAGTATGTTTAAGATCAGGAAAAAAAGAGGTTTGTGTGCTTATCTTGTTTAGGGCTTGAGGTGAGAGGAATAAGGGTCAAAATTTTCCTTGATGTTTGTTTTTATTTTTCTTTTATAAAATATCACAAAATATAGACAAGAGTAACTATAACTAGTAGCCTAACACTGGTGTACCAGTTAAATATGCATTTACCTTAGTTTTTTAAAATGTAAATGTGTTATTTTTAAAATGCTTCATTTGCCTTTTTAAACTTTTAAAGCAATAAATACTCATACCACTAAAAAAAAATAACACCAATAAAAAAATTAAAAAGACAGCCATAACGGGGTGGGAGGTGGGAGGGAGGTTCAAAAGGGAAGGGACATGTGTATACCCATGGTGGATTCATGTTGATGTATGGCAAACACAATAGTGTAAAGCTATTATCCTTCAATTAAAAATGAATAAATTTTAGAAAAAGACAGTCACAGATTGCAAAGAGGTGTTTAGACGAGTAGTTTTAACAGATAAAAGAATTCCTCTTCAGAATATGTAAAGAGCTCTACAAATCAGTGAGAAAAAGAGAACCCATTCTGGTTGTTTTATGCCAACTGCAGATCTGGACAAATCTCCCTGAGTTTTCCCCTTCCCTGGTCCTCTCCTCACTTCTTTTTTTTTTTCATCAATAAACCTTCTTTTCTTTTTGGGGTTGGTGGGTGAAGGGAAAGGGAGAGATTGTGCTTCTTTTTTTCCTGACTGAGCCAAACGGCATGTGGGATCTGAGTTTCCAGACCAGGGATGGAACCTGTGTCTCCTGCATTGGAAGTATGGAATCTTATCCACTAGAACATCAAGACCATCCCTCTCGTCACTTCTTAGCCCCTCTCTATCACTCACAATGGAAGTTCACATGCCCAGAGTAGAGGGGTCTTAAAGAGAAATAACTCAGTTCCTTTTTCCTTGCCTTGTACCTCATTCTCCTCGAAACAAGACTCAAACAAGACGAGACACGTTACTATGTCTTCACTCTAGTTGTTCAGTTGCCCAGTCATGTCCAACTCTTTTTGACCCTCCTTCCTTTTTTTTCTAACTGGGGAGGGGGAATGCGGGGAGAAAACTAGTTTGTTCTTATGTCTCCATGTGAAAGAGAAAGAGCCTTAATATTTATTGCCAGAATCTTCTTTAACATCTGAACAACTTCAAGAGGTAGGTATCAGTATTTCCACTTTACTAGTGAAAAACCCAAGCCCTGAAGGATCAAATAGCTTTCAAATATCATACTGGTGGCAAATACAGAAAGAACATTTGAGCCCAAGACTGTACAATTCCAAAGCTCAAGCTTTTCCCCCTAAACCACACTTCTAAGAACCTCATGATGGTCTCTTGACTTCAAGAATGAATGTGGGGACTTCTCTGATGGTTCAGGGGCTAAGACTCCGAGCTCCCAATGAAGGGGGCCCAGGTTTGATCCCTGGTCAGGGAACTAGATCCCACATGCCACAACTAAGGGTTTGTATGCTGCAAGCAAGTGAAGTTCCCATTTGAAAGACTCCATGAAGCTGAATAAATAAAAGTAAATCTTTTTTTTTAAAAAAGTGAATGTGCTTGACAAAGCAACATCATTATTAATCAGAGTGACCTTGTGACAAGGTCATGTGCCATGTGGTAGGGGTGAGGACAAGTCTGAATTTGTGAGGGAACACCAGTTTTTCTTTCTATGAGTATGTCACATGTAACAATGGAAGGGAGCTGATAAAGGGCAAGGGCGTTACTGGACACTGCAAAGTTACCAGTTCTAATTGGAGCCGAGAGAAATCAGTTTTTTCCTAGTGTTGGACACATAAGTCTAAGTCTCCTACCACGTTGGCATGTGAGACAGGGTTTAGGAGCCTACTATGGCATTTCACAGACTGTCATTCAAATCCCCCCTTGGCTTCTTCTTCATTGTATGGCCTAAGGCAGTTCACTTATCCTAAGTCTGGGTTTCTTCTTATTCACAAGGTGAGACACATACCTGGGTCACAGGGGGTGTTAAACCAGTAAATGAAGTGTATGTAAAGCGCTTAGCCTAGCATCTGGCATGTAGTCAGTCCTCAATAAAAGAGTAGCCATATTTGTTTTATTGTTAGGATCATCATTGAGCATTGCAGGCAGATTCTTTACCAGCTGAGCTACAAGGGAAGCCCAAGAATACTGGAGTGGCTAGCCTATCCCTTCTCCAGTGGATCTTCCCAATCCAGAAATCGAACCAGGTCTCCTGCATTGCAGGTGGATTCTTTACCAACTGAGCTATCAGGGAAGCCCTATTTGGCAGATAGGGATTATGAAATGAAGAAATTCATTCAGTCCACAACTAGTTACTGAAAATTAGCTATGTCACAGGCAGTGAACAGCACAGACTGAGATGCCTGCTCTCAGGCATCAGCTATATTCTGGAGTGGGTAGACATAGTCAGCAAAACCAATAAGCAAATTAAAAGATATAGTGAAATGTGATATGTGTTCTGGGAAAAATATAAATAGATTTAGGTGACTATCCAAGTCATTCATTTAATGTGGATGCTCATTTAATCTGAACCACTATCAGTGAATACTAACATGGAATTCTCCAGGCAAGAATTCTAGAGTGGGTTGCCATTTCCTTCTCCAAGGGATCGTCCCAACCCAGGGATCGAACCCAGGTCTTGTGCATTGCAGGTAGATTCTTTACTGTCTGAGCCACCAGGGACGCCCTAACATTGGTAGTCCATTGGTTGGAAACTTAATGCTGGTCTTGGAGCTTAATTTCTGTTTTTTTTTTTAATTTTTTAAATTTTTTATGGTAATAGTACATTGTACTTTCTCTGATCATCTCAGTGTCCCAGATAAAGCAATCTTCTCACTACTGATAGTTAACAACTCCTTTGGGATTTTTAGATGCTGCTTCCAGATAAATGGGTTATTTTCGATTACTATTTTGCTTACAACAAGAGTAGCATCCAGTGGCCAAGTTGCTAACTACATTATTAAATAACAAAAACAAAAATTTGAACCTGTAGGTATAACTGATGGTTTGTCCTATTGGTGGTTGAGGAGAAAAACATCTCATAATTTAAAAAACGTTCTGGGGAAAAAAGATCAACCATAGAAATTCCAGGTTTAAAGGGACCTTTAATTATGCTGAAATTCCCCTTATGTGGTTCAGACAAGACTGGTTTGACTTGATCTGTTTTGGACTTGAGCTCTGTTTCTTGGGAATTATAGGTTGATAGAAGTTGATACTCAGGGAAGGGAAGATGTAGTTATCAATAGATTTTTCTCGAGAGTACTTGCTAAGAGGGAAAGGAGACTTTCCTTTTCTAAGATGCTACTAAGAAGACTGTTAGTGGTACTGCCCTGGTGGTCCAGTGGCCAAGACTGCACTCCCAATTCAGGGGGCTGGAGCTCCATCCCTGGTCAGGGAACTAGATCTTGCCTGCTACAACTAAAGAGTTCAAATACAGCAACTAAAGATCCTGAGTGCTGCAACTAAGACCCAGTGCGACCAAATAAATAAACAAA
>NW_011495050.1:1040638-1044717 GCF_000754665.1 Bison bison bison
CATAGCTTTTTTCTTTTTTTGAATGCTTCAAGGCAGTCAGATACTGGGAGAGATGCTACCAGTACCAGGGCTGTCCAGCCCACAAGGCTAACGTCTGTCTCAATCTTCTTGTGTTTGACTATGAAAAGTGTCAAACACACAGAGAAGCACAGAGAGTAATGTTACACAATATCCACCCCAATCCAAACAACAGTTTTCAGCGATTTTAATATGGATAGATATTAAATGCGTGCATGTGACATGGTTGCTGAATCATGCTGGCCTCTTTTCGACCCCATGGACTATATAGCTTGCCAGGCTTCTCTGTCCATGAAATTCTTCAGGCAAGCATACTGGAGTGGGTAGCCCTTCCCTTCTCCATGGGATCTTTCTGACCCAGGGATAGAACCCAGGTCTCCTGCATTGTAGGCAAATTCTTTACCATCTGATCCACCAGGGAAGCCCTAGATATTAAATAGACTTAGATGTAACTGATGATCCCTTTATAACTTTTCCCTAGCCCTCTCTTGCTAGACGCAACCAGCACCCTGAAGTTAGTGCATGAAGTTCCTGTCTCTGATGACTCAGATGGTAAAGAATCTATCCCGCAATGCGGGAGACCTGGGTTCGATCCCTGGGTCAGGGAAAATCCCCTGGAGGAGGGAGTGGCAACCCATTCCAGTATACTCGCCTGGGAAATCCCATGAACAGAGGAGTCTGGTGGACTACAATCCATGGGGTCACAAACAGTCAGACACGATTGAGCAACTTTCACTTTTCATATGTTTATACTTTGATTCTACAATCAAACTATAGCATTGTATGTATGCTTTAAAATTTTGCATAAATAGTATTATATGGCATGGGCTTCCCAAGTGGTGCAGTGGTATAGAATATGCCTACCAATGCAGTAGACACAAGAGATGAGGGTTCAGTCCCTGGGTCAGGAAGATCTCCTGGAGTAGGAAATGGCAACCCACTCAGATATTCATGACTGGAATATTCCATGGACAGATGAGCCTGGTGCACTACTGTCCATGACGTTGCAAACAGTCAGACATGACTGAATGACTAAGCGTGCATGCGTGTGTGCACACACACACATTATATGGCATGCATTTTGTCCTAGTTTTTACAATCTTTTTGAGGTCTGTCTCTGGAGATCAGCTATAGATCTGTAATTACACCTCTTCTCAAAAGTGGCCAGTAGGATCTCTGACCCCTGGACACACGTGGAAGAGCAGCAAGATGTGTTATTCCACACTGTGTCTCTCTGACAGATTCTTCATCTTATTCATCAAACTGTCAACTTCCCGAGACCAAAATACCAGTACAGGAGGTAAAATCTGCTGAGACAAGGAAAAAGAACTGCTTAAAGAAACTAAATAGGAAACAAAGCCATTTAAGTGTAAGCTAAAGAAAGAGAGAAACAGTGAACGTCTTCATATAATTTTTGAACTCAGTCTCCTGGAGTTTTTTTCCTCTTCCCCATCCCTGCAGAAGCAATCAATATTTCAAATGTTTCCACCTTTGGTTAAATTTGCCTATTCTAGAGCTTCATGAAAATAGAATCGTGTGGTATGTACTCTTCTGTGTTATTCTTTTTTCAATCAGTATGTTTTGGAGATACACTCACATTGTTATGTGGCCATAGTTTATTCCTTTTTAGTTGTTGCATGTTTTATGAATATACCACAGTTTATCCATTGTCCTATTTATTGGACACCTGGCTCCTGTCCATGGAATTCTCTAGGCCCAGGATCGAACCTGGGTTTCCCTCATTGCAGGCAGATTTCTTGGTCACATGCTAAATGTATATTTAACTTTATAAGGTACTACCATACTATGGCTAGAGTTACAATGGCTTTACATTCTTGTTAATATTTGCTATTGCCAGTTTTTTTAATTTTCAGACATTTGTGGGTATATATCTCATTGATATTTTCACTAAAAACTTATTAGTTAAAACTAATTTTAAAAACACAAACAAGATTATATATAGCATATATATTCAAAATACAGTTGTATATATTTAGAGGAAATGTGTTCAAGAAACTCTAAGAAATATTATTCTAAAAATATATTCACAACATTTGGTATACAACAAATCAAATTTAAAGAATGATGTCACTGTATCAATCTTTTTGACAGTTCTAAAGTTTTATATATCTAATAATATAGCTCTAAAATATCTCAGTATGGTCTTAATTGTTTTTCTCTGAAGACTAGATGTTGACAATTTTAAAAAGGTATTTATCTGTTATTCATATACCTTTTTTTGTGAGGTATTCATAAATTTTTTGCCTGTTTTTTAAATTGTGTTGTTCATCTTATTATTATAATAAATTAAATAAATTTAATCTATTTAAATTCTTTAAAATTTAGGCCAGATATAAGTTTTGTAAAATATATCCAGTCTTGTGGTTTATCTTTAAGCATATTAATTTTTAAGTTTGATGATACCCATTTGTCATTTTTAAAGGTTATAGTTTGTGTTGTTTTGTCCTTCTTATGTAGTCTTTGCCTAATATAATGTCAAAATGATTTTCTCCTATAAATTTGATTAGTTTTAATCATTACATTTAGGTCCATGATCCATTTTGAGTTAATCTTTGTATGCTGTAAAGTGAGGATCAAGATGAATTTGTTTCCATATGGACTATCCATTACCTATTATTGACAATCTTTTCTCTATTGAATTATCTATCTTGGCACCTTGTTGAAAATTAACCATATAGTGTAGGTCTTTTTAATGGAAGCTGTACTCTGTTTCAAATAAAAGTTCCTTTTCTTGCAAGCTTTTTTTAAAATTAGAACTTTGTTTTTACAAAATTAATTAATGTTTGACTGCACTGGGTCTTTGTTGCTGTGTGTGGGCTTTCTCTTATTGCTGTGAGCAGGGCTACTCTTTGTTGGGTGTTCGTCCTGTTGCGGAGCCCAAGCTCTAGGTGCCTGGACTTCAGCAGTCAGCGCACATGGGCTCAGTAGTTGTGGCACACAGGCTCAGTTGCTCTGCAGCATGTGGAATCTTCCTGGACCAGGGATTGAATCTGTGTCCCCTGCCTTGGCATGTGGATTCTCATCATGGAATAACTACCAGGGAAGTCCCTTGCTAGCATTCTGAAACACAATTTAAAGAGCTATCTGTTCATACTTACTCTTGCATCTCTGATAAATATTTCCTTATCGTGGTCACCATCTATGGCAATGAGAAAGGTCAGGCATTTGGTTTTCTCTTCTGTCTCTTCCTGTCTTTCTCCTGCTCCCTGTCAATACTTCAGACATCCAAGTCAGCTTTCACAACTTTCAAGTATTTAAAAATTGACTTGCCCAAGGTGCTCACTCTTATATTTTTCTAATGAAAAGTCCACAGGCTCCAGTGTTAGTAACAAGAGCTAATACTTCTATCATATGTGTTGTCACTAATCTAGGCAATTTTAAAATTATTTAATTGTCTCAACAACCTTATGAAGTAGGAATTAGTATCCCTATTTATAGAAGAGGAATTGGAGGGCCTGAGGGGCTATGCACTTTGTCCAACTCACATAGTATGTAGCTGAGCGGGGATACATGCTCAGTCTCTCCAGAGCCTGTATGTTTTCCCCAAAATGCTAAATTAATGACTCACCCACCAAATGACTTAATTTGTAGATTGCACACCATCTGTATTATTCTTAAGTTAATATTTTTCTATTAAGTGGAGCTGTAAGGGATCTTAGAAAGCATTTTTCAGGATGAGGAAACATAAGTTGAAAGAGACCTAACCTGGAAGCGGAGCCAGGCCCTAGCCTTGGAGGTCTGAGGGCTTTCCCTTTTACCCACTCTGCCTTCCTGGCCTTGGGGACTTCCTCAGTTTGGACTCCACCAACCTATGGCACTTCCAGATCATGGGGTCCCTAGGATGTAGCACTGTGCTTCAGAGTTGATTTCTATTCTTTAGCCTCTGAGCTTCCCTGGTGGCTCAGATGGTACAGAATCTGCTTGCAATGAGGGAGATCCAGGATCGATCTCTGGGTCGGGAAGATCCCCTGAAGAAGGGCATGGCTACGCACTCCAGTATTCTTGCCTGGAAAATCCTATGGACAGAGGCACCTGGAGGG
>NW_011495050.1:1044817-1045614 GCF_000754665.1 Bison bison bison
CAACCCACTCCAGTATCGTTGCTTGGAAAATTCGATGGACAGAGGCACCTGGGAGGGTACCGTTCATATTAGATCAGATCAGTCGCTCAGTCGTGTCCGACTCTTTGTGACCCCGTGAATCGCAGCACGCCAGGCCTCCCTGTCCATCACCAACTCCCAAAGTTCATGGATCACAAAGAGTCGGACACGACTGAATGACTAACACTTCAGCCTCTGCATTGCTCACCAGAACCTCTAATAAGGGCTATTCTGAACTACCTATCATGGTCAGATCAGATCAGATCAGTCGCTCAGTCGTGTCTGACTCTTTGCGACCCCATGAATCGCAGCACGCCAGGCTTCCCTGTCCATCACCAACTCCCGGAGTTCACCCAGACTCATGTCCATCGAGTCAGTGATGCCATCCAACCATCTCATCCTCTGTCATCCCCTTCTCCTCTTGCCCCCAATCCCTCCCAGCATCAGAGTCTTTTCCAATGAGTCCACTCTTCGCATGAGGTAGCCAAAGTACTGGAGCTTCAGCTTCAACATCATTCCTTCCAAAGACATCCCAGGGCTGATCTCCTTCAGAATGGACTGGTTGGATCTCCTTGCAGTCCAAGGGACTCTCAAGAGTCTTCTGCAACACCACAGTTCAAAAGCATCAATTGTTCAGCGTTCAGCCTTCTTCACAGTCCAACTCTCACATCCATACATGACCACAGGAAAAACCATAGCCTTGACTAGATGAACCTTTGTTGGCAAAGTAATGTCTCTGCTTTTGAATATGCTATCTAGGTTGGTCATAACTTTCCTTC
>NW_011495050.1:1045714-1046208 GCF_000754665.1 Bison bison bison
CGTCTTTTAATTTCATGGCTGCAGTCACCATCTGTAGTGATTTTGGAGCCCAAAAAAATAAAGTCTGACACTGTTTCCACTGTTTCCCCATCTATTTCCCATGAAGTGATGGGACCGGATGCCATGATCTTCATTTTCTGAATGTTGAGCTTCAAGCCAACTTTTTCACTCTCCACTTTCACTTTCATCAAGAGGCTTTTGAGTTCCTCTTCACTTTCTGCCATAAGGGTGGTGTCATCTGCATATCTGAGCTTTTTAATATTTCTCATGGCAATCTTGATTCCAGTTAGTGCTTCCTCCAGTCCAGCGTTTCTCATGATGTACTCTGCATATAAGTTAAATAAACAGGGTGACAATATACAGCCTTGACGAACTCCTTTTCCTATTTGGAACCAGTCTGTTGTTCCATATCTAGTTCTAACTGTTGCTTCCTGACCTGCATACAAATTTCTCAAGAGGCAGATCAGGTGGTCTGGTATTCCCATCTAGGTACT
>NW_011495050.1:1046308-1050826 GCF_000754665.1 Bison bison bison
GACAGATTTGGAACCAGTCTGTTGTTCCATATCTAGTTCTAACTGTTGCTTCCTGACCTGCATACAAATTTCTCAAGAGGCAGATCAGGTGGTCTGGTATTCCCATCTCTTTCAGAATTTTCCACAGTTTATTGTGATCCACACAGTCAAAGGCTTTGGCATAGTCAATAGAGCAGAAATAGATGTTTTTCTGGAACTCTCTTGCTTTTTCCATTATCCAGCAGATGTTGGCAATTTGATCTCTGGTTCCTCTGCCTTTTCTAAAACCAGCTTGAAGTTACCTAATAAACTCGTCCATTTGTCTCCTCCAAGTAATACTCAAATGGACATTTACTGAGCCCTACTTTGGAAAAGCTATGACCTAGGCAGCATATTAAAAAGCAAAGACATTACTTTGCCAACAAAGGTCATATAGTAAAAGCTATGGTTTTTCCAGTAGTCATGTGTGGATGTGAGAGTTGGACCATAAAGAAGGCCAAATTCCAAGGAACTGATGCTTTTGAGCTGTGGTGTTGGAGAAGACTCTTCAGAGTCCCTTGGACAGCAAGGAGATCAAGCCAGTCAAACCTAAAGGAAATCAATCCTGAATATTCATTAGAAGGACTGATGCTTAATCTTCAATATTTTGGCCACCTGATGGGAAGAGCTGACTCATTTGAAAAGACCCTGATGCCAGGAAAGATTGAAGGCAGTAGGAGAAGGGGCGACAGAGGATGAGATGTTTGGATGACATCACCGACTCAATGGACATGAATTTGAGCAAGCTCACGGGAGTTGGTGATGGACAGGGAAGCTACAGGGAAGCCTGGCATGCTGCAGTCCATGGGGTCACAAAGAGTTGGACACAACTGAACAACTGAACAACAACAACTGTGGAAAACATCTTACTACACTCTGCAAGAACATACATATAAGATACATTAGCATGCCCTCCAAGGGCTTATAAATACTATCAACAACTAATATTATCAAATCTCTAAAAAGTTTCTGTATAGAACAAATTTTACACCCATATTGAACCTTTGCCCTTCCTTCCTTCTTTTAACTTCTATTTCTTCTTCATTCAGTTAATAATGTATCCGGTGATTTCTTTGTCCAACATTATTGTATTCTATTGTATGGAGAAATGAACATTTATATGGAATCAGAGATCTTGATTTCCAGGTCCTCTCTGTCACTTACTAGCGGGGTATGTTCTCAGTTGTTGGATCCAATTCTTTTGCGACCCCATGGATTGTAGCCCACCAGGTTCTCTGTCCATAGGATTTTCCAGGCAAGAATACTGGAGTGAATTGGCATTTCCTCCTCCAGGGGATCTTGCTGACCCAGGGATAGAACCAGCTGTCTCCTGCTATGGCAGGCAGATTCTTTACTGCTGAGCTTACTTGGAAAACCCTATCAGCTGGGTGACCTTCAGCACATTATTGAACCTCTCTGAGCCTCTTGCCTAATCTGTAAACGAGGAAGGAGATAACAAAGCGCTTTGAAAATGCTAATCTTTTTGAGAGCTATAGAAGAAAGAACTTGGACTTCAGAGTCAAAAGAGGTGGATTCCTAGCATCACTGAATACAGGACAAAGTCTGTGATAATAAAGCCATGTTGAAGAGGCAGCAGGCTGGAAAGGTTAACCTAGGAACTAACAGTGCAGATTCTGACCCTGGCCCTCACTCACGTTCTTTCTTCAGGAACTCACAAGTTATTACAAGTCATGACCCTTCTTGAATAATCAAAATTGTCCATGATCAGATTTCAGAGATTTAAATAGAGGAGGCCTTGACTGACAGGAAAAGAACATTCTTAAAGACAGAGATAGTAATTCAGCAGTCTCACTCATTCATCCCTCTATCAACTTTTCACTGTCTACAGTGTTAGCCTCGAGGCATTATTTTAGATGCTGGAGATCTAAAAATGAAAAAGGTTAATGGTGCTTCTAAAGCTTCTTGGTGGGGAGGGGTGTTGAGAGAGAGGTGAGACTTGAGGGTGATGAGCAGGTTGGCAAACCCTGAGTGAAGGATTGGAGGCAGCTTGTCTTGGGCAGGGCTGAGGGAGATTGATGGAGCAGGACTAAAGTGTCCCCAAGCCTCAGGTTGCAAGACGGTTCTCAACATTAAAGAGTTTACCATCAAAAAAAAAAAAGAGAGTTTATTATCTAGTGAGCAAGACAGAAATAGAATCCCAGAATGATAATACATTGTGATAGTTGTGTGAAGGAGAGATGCACAGAGTGATATGAAAACCACACACACACACACACACACAATAATAATCCAAGTTGAGAATAGCATTGCAGCCTGAGGGAAGATGAGATTTATGATTTGCTTGAGTAGTGATCTATGCATTTAGGTCTCCTCTCACTTGTTTTCAACAGCACCTCACTTTCCATGACATTTCACAGTTAGAAAATGTTTTCACATTCTGAATTTCATTTGGTTTAATGAAAATAAAGAATGGAAAAAGAGATCATTTTTATTCTATAGATGAGGAGATAGGAAGAGAGGTTACCAAGTCACAAGGCTGTAATTACCAGAGTGAGAATCACAATGCAGTTTTTCTGATTCTTAGTTAAAAGTCCTTTCCTAGTATGGACAAAAGTGACTTCAGTATCAATCTGTAACTTTTTAATTGGAATATAATTGCTTTACAATATTGTGTTAGTTTCTGTTGTACAAC
Organism: Bison bison bison; assembly: GCF_000754665.1. NCBI lineage: Eukaryota > Metazoa > Chordata > Mammalia > Artiodactyla > Bovidae > Bison > Bison bison. The sequence continues at coordinate 1,048,980 of NW_011495050.1, forward strand.
AACGTGAATCACTCATATGTATTAATATACTTATATGAGGTGGTGGGATGGCATCACCGACTCGATTGACATGAGCTTGAACAAGCTCTGGGAGTTGGTGATGGACAGGGAAACTGGGCGTGCTGCAGTCCATGGGGTGGCAAAGAGTAGGACACAAATGAGTGAATGAGCGATTAAACTGACTGATCCTCTCCCTCTAGAGCCCCCCTCCCATCCCCCCATCCCTCCACTCTAAGGCACCACAAAGCACTGGACCGAGCTCTCTGCTCTGTGCAGCCGCGTCCCACTAGCTGTCTGTTTCACACATGGTGGCGTATATATGTCACAGCTACTCTCTCAGTTCACTCCACTCCCTTCTTTGCCCACAAGTCTGTTCTCTACTTCTGTTCCTGCTCTGCAAATAGGTTCATCAATACCATTTTTCTAGATTCCATATGTTTGTGGTAATATACAACATTTGTCTTTCTCTTTTTGACTTACTTCACTCCATATGACATTTTCTGACTGTTTTCAAACCTCATCAATTGAATTTCACCTTTTCTTTCCTGTTGTGTAGTTTTTGGTTCTAGAGCATAGTGTTTGGAGTCCTGTATCACTGAGATGCAAACAAGCAAGAACATGAATTATGTTCTGGGACCCAAAGGACTCATATTTTCAAAGTCAGTGTAATTATAGTCCAGCCGTAGTCTACCCTTAGGAAAGAATCTTCAAGTTTTTTGCAACTGTCAAATGAAGGGCTTAGGCTACAATCACTCAATTTTTACATTCTGTGATTCACTTTTTTAACAACCAGTGTAATTTTAAAGTATTCATTAAAAAGACACACACACACAAAGGACACACACATACACATACTGAAAAAAATGTGAACAATTACAATGTAAAATGTTAATAATCTCTATCTTTGGATTGTTGAATTGTATTTCTTTTTTTTTTTTTTTTGCTTAAGTATATACCTTCTTCTTCTTCTTGTGTATATACTTTCTTCTTTTTCTTAAGTATATACCTATTCCTTTCTTTTTATAGTAAGTACAGATAGCTTACATAATTTAAGTAATAAATACATAATTCCACTTAGTACTGAAACTGTGCCAAATACGTAATCAGCACTTGGCAAAATCTAGCATACTTACAGCACAATGGAATCATTCCACCAAGTCTGTATTTGAAATTTCAAACTCATTAGTGAGACTAAGTAGTACCAATTTTTGATAAATGTGTGCTAATTCAATAAGTTTTGCTTTATAGCCAAAGGGAATTGCTTAAGGGAGGTGTTGGCTGATTATCTCTAGAAGATACACTGACTTCTAAGTTTTCCCATGTCTTTATGACATGTGACCACACCAAGATGTAAAAGACCCCAATTTAAGTGCTTATAATTTAGTGGAGTTTAATTTTATGGGGATGGTAGAGGTTAGGCTTTCAAGGTAAAAATTGTGCCAAGGCACAGTAGCCCCTGAAAATATTTCAATCATCTTCTAAGTATAGTTGCTGTTGTTGTTCAGTCGCTAAGTCATGTTCAACTCTTTGCAACCCCATGGAATGCAGCACACCAGGCTTCCCTCTCTTTCACCATCTCCTGGAATTTTCTTAATGTGCACCCTATAACTGCATTTATCATAGACTAAGCTTACTCCTTGGAAGGAAAGTTATGACCAACCTAGATAGCGTATTCAAAAGCAGAGACATTACTTTGCCAACAAAGGTCCATCTAGTCAAAGCTATGGTTTTTCCAGTGGTCATGTATGGATGTGAGAGTTGGACTGTGAAGAAGGCTGAGTGCCGAAGAATTGATGCTTTTGAACTGTGGTGTTGGAGAAGACTCTTGAGAGTCCCTTGGACCTGTC
>NW_011495050.1:1050987-1059536 GCF_000754665.1 Bison bison bison
GATTAGGGGCAGGAGGAGAAGGGGACGACAGAGGATGAGATGGCTGGATGGCATCACCGACTCGATGGACGTGAGTTTGGGTGAACTCCGGGAGTTGGTGATGGACAGGGAAGCCTGGCGTGCTGCAATTCATGGGGTCGCAAAGAGTCGGACACGACTGAGCAACTGAACTGAACTGAAGATTTTACTTACTTTATATTGGTCTTTATATTCATCCTTCAACTTCCTAGAGATGCCACCACTACCCAGTGTCCTGGCTCTATAATCTTTACTCACTCATCATCATCATCATTTAGACCCTCCTCAGGGGGGTGACTTGCATTCTATGCTGGGAGCATCACTTTGCTCATTACCTTGTTATTTTTCTTTCATTCTTTCTCTCCTCCTTCTTATTTGCTCTTTATAATCCAAATAAGTTTACACTGAGTATATCTGGTGCCACTGTAAGGGATTAATATTTATTCACACATGACCAATGAACAAGACCCAGTGAGTTGTGTCAAAAGAGAGTAGCAGCTGAGGTGGTTGGAAAGAATGGGAAAGATTAGGAAAAATGTGATATGTCAGCTGGGCTTGTATTTGCTGAAAAGTTTTTTTTTTTTTTTTTTTATGTGTGTGTGTGTGTGTGTGTGTGTGTGTGTGTGTGTGAGACACTGCCCACTGCCTACAAGGAATTTCTAGTCTAGAGTGGGAGAGGGCCATTCATCACAATCATACAAATAAACCTAAAATGATAAGAAACAAAGCAAGGACAGGCAGGAGGTGTGGACCCAGAATGCTGAGCACAGTTACACACTTCAACAAATGGACAACCTCAGGAAAGAGCTCAGTAAATCTAAGAATAGGTAATCCGGTTTGGGGTGAGTGTATGTTCTTTAGGCAAAAGTAGAAATCACGTTTTCTGAGAGCTTACTATGTCTTAGGCTGTCTGATGAGAGAGCCTTTGCTTATTTCAGTGTTTGAGAGGTTGGTACCAAAAACCACGGTTTTTAAATGAATAATGGAGGCTCAGAGAGGTTAAGTAATTTATGACAGAAACAGAGGGTCTGGAAAGAGACCTTCAGTGCCAGGCTTCAGAATTTGGGTTCTGTTTGATTGCCAGTGAGGGAATTGCTGAAGACTGCTGAGCTGGGGCAAGGTTTGATGGAAAATATGCTTTAGGAGAGTTTTTCTGAGGTAGGGGAGGAAAGATTTGGCAAAATCAGTGAGGATTGCACCAGTGTAGACCAGGGTGAAGAACACTGGGCCTGCGCGAGAGGGGAAGGCCTGGGAGGGAGGAAGGCCTGGGAGGGAGGAGGGGCAGTAAATGAAGAAGGTTTTCTATTGATAGATGGCGAGTTAACAATGGACTGGCCATGAAAGGGGGTAGGGAGGTGGTGACAAGAATTCATGTTTTAGTTTTAAAAACTCCCCATGCACAGAATAATGCAGCAAAGAAACATGTATCTACCCCAGAGCTTAACCTCTGCTGCTAAAGTTTGTAGCTTATACAGTAAGTCCCCTACATAGGAACCTTCAAGTTGCGAACTTTTAAAGTTGCTGATGTGCATTTGCGTGTCCAGTCATGTAAGTTCATTGTCATGTGTGTGCATTCTCTACAAGTGGTCGTCCTGTTGTGTACTTTACAGAACAGTACTGTAAAGAATACTGTAGTAAAGTATCTTTATTTCAAGCCCAGGATGTCCGGAAGCAAGAGGGGATGTATCTGATATTACTATACTTTTCAAGGTACTATACTCTAAGATTAAAAATGCTCACTTTTAGTGTTTGTTATTTAGGTATTATGGCTTTGCCGGTGGCTTAGATGCTAGAGAATCTGCCTGCAATGCAGGAGATTTTGGTTTGATTCCTGGGTGGGGAAGATCCCCTGGGAGAGGAAATGGCAATCCACTCCAGTGTTCTTGCCTGGGAAATGCCATGGACAGAGGAGCCTGGAGGGTTATAGTCCATGGGGTTGCAAAGAGTCAGACATGATTGAATGTCTAACATTTTAAGGTATTATTTGTGTGACAAGTATCATCAACCTCTTACAGTACAGTACTATGTAGCTGATTGTGTTAGCTGGGTACCTAGGTTAACTTTGTTGGATTTACAAACAAATTGGACTTATGAACATTCACGTGTAGGGGTTGTTGTTATTCAGTCACTCAGTCATGTCCGACTCTTTGCAACTCCATGGACTGCAGCATGCCAGGCTTCCCTGTCCTACACCATCTCCCAGTGCTTGCTTAAACTCATGTCCATTGAGTGGGCAATGCCATCCAACCATCTAGTCTTCTGTCATCTCTTTCTCCTCCTGCCTTCAATCTTTCCCAGCATCAGGGTCTTTTTTTAAGTAAGTGTGTAGGGGACTTACTGCAAAATTAAAATGTTCAACATACTACTATTAAAGGCAGAATTCAAGTCAAATACATTAATAGATATAACTGTAGAACAGTTCAGGTGATAAGACAGGGGACAGTCATATTTTACTTGTTAGGTCATAGGTTTTTCCAACTAATTTTCCAGGCAAGAGTACTGGAGTGGGGTGCCATTGCCTTCTCCGATTGATTATTTTAAGACATGACAAATTCTCACATCTTATAAATGACTGTCTTTATTTTCAGCTCAGTCTTTAATTTCAGCTTTGCCAATGTATGGCAAAACCAATACAATATTGTAAAGTAATTTGCCTCCAATTAAAATAAATAAATCTATATTTAAAAAAAAAATTCAGCTTTAGGTTGGCTCAATCGGTGGTGCTCCTATCCTACACCAGGGGTCAGATGATGTTGAGAGATTCCTGGATGGCAGTCTTGCCTGCCAGCTGCCACTCCTGGGCCAACAGCTGGCCCTCGGGAGCACGTGGAGGAAGCGGTGGGGGTTGGGCTGATCCCCTCCCCAACCCAGCCTTCAGCCCCAGCGCTGGGCAAGGGGGAGAGGCAGTGTCCCTACCCACATGGGGGCTCCGTACTGTCCTCAGTCTCTAGATGTGTGGGCACTGAAGGTTTCTGCTACTGGGAAAGGAATTTCTGAGGCTTTCACCAGGCCCTACTCCTGCCCTGAGGGTTTAAAGATTCTGAGACATCCTCTAACCACGTGGAAGCTAGGCCTGCGTCAGGCCCCCTTAGCATGATCTTATCGTTTCCCAGTGTGTTCAGAGAGTTTATGATGAAATTGTTTAATGTTGGGCCAGGTTTCCAGCGGAAAAGTTCCAAGCGAGGCTCTCTGTGCTTCCTTATGTGAAAGTGTTAGTCACTCCGACTCTTCGCGACCCCTTGGACTGTAGCCTGCCAGGCTCCTCTGTCCATGGAATTCTCCAGACAAGAATACTGGAGTGGGCTGTCGTTTCCTTCTCCACAGGATCTTCACGACCGAGGGATCGAACCCCGGTCTCCTGCATTGCAGGTGGATTCTTCACTGTCTGAACCACCTGGGAAGACTTGTACTTCATTGTGCCTTTGGTTGATTGTTGCCGAGCCTGGAAAAAGATCACCTCCCTGGCCCTCGGTGATCTGGTCTGGGCGGGCGATTCTTTGTGTGCTCACCTCCAGTAAAGAGGGCAATCGAGGCCCACCCCAGAACTTCTGAGTCAGAATCCGCCTTTGAAAAGAGACGCCCGATTGTGTGCACATTAAAGTTTGAGGAGCCCAGCCTGCGGCAGAGGAGAGCACGCATCTCCCCTCTCAGGGCCGAAGTTCTGCCTGAGAACCATGAATACCGATTAATTACTGTAGGGTTCATCGGAATTTCAAAGGAGGGAGATAGCAGGCCACTAAGTTACATTTCTACAGAGCCCAGAGGAGGACAAAGGAGGGTTTACAGTCTTAAGAGCATTTAATTGATGGTATTTAAAATAAAACAAAACACGCCCGGGAGTAGCACGTGCTCCTGCCTCAGGCGAGAGCGCCTCCAAACCCCTCAGCCTAGCAGATAAGCCTGTCCAAAGAATGTGTGAAGGAGTTTTAACAGGTTAAGGGACTTTGGGGGCAAAGAAGTGTTTCTAAGAACTTGAAAAACTCTTGATGCAGACAAAAAGCTGAGAAGGAATATTTTTTCCTTCTTTTTTATTTAAAGACAGCATTTAATATCTGGTTCTTCAGGCTTCTCTGAGGTCTGGAAAGTATGGACTGGAGTCAAGACTGCATTGCAAACCCTGACACCAGGCAAGTCACCCTAAGCTGGCCACTGGATCTCTTTAGGCCGCTTTCTCCTCCCCCAAATGGACAATAATAATGCTGACCTCACAAGGTTGCTGTTTAGATCATGTTGGCAGACAGGTATGAAGCACTCAGGAGCTGGTACAGGGTGAGCTTTACATTTTGTTTACAAAATGATGAAGTTGCTCATGGAGTGCTAGGATCAAATCCGTGCTTGTGGTCCCTACTAGGCCCTCCTGGTCTAACCTGTCCCGTCTGCGATCTCTTCATGCCCCTTTCCATCCTTTCTGGGACCCGGGCTCCAGACACACTGGCCTAACTTCCGCCCTGCCAGCCCGCCCAATTCATTCCCATCTTCTGGTCTCATCCCAGCGTGTTTTTTCAGCCTGATCTTTGCACAGGAGGCTTTCCCATCTTTCAGGCTCTTCCCAGCTTGCCGTCCTTAGTTCCTCCTTTCCGAGGAAGTGGTCCACCGTCACCTCAGAAGCTCTCTAGCTCCTGCTGTGTTACATCGGCTCAGTCCGCATCCCTCTGTGAACTGACGTTCGCTTGCTCGCATATTCACGTCTGACTCCTCCACTGTGGGAATGTCACCCCCAACAGGGCACAATCTTGTCACACTCTTTCCCAGTGTGCCTAAAATAGGGGCTTGATGCACGAGGGGCTCAAAGGACATTTGTTGAATGAGTGAGTGAATACAAGAATCAGTAGAATAAGACATTTCCTAGGAAGATAGCCAAGGGGAGTTTTTATGTTCATATTTGTCTCTCTCCCGTGAGGGACTTCTGCTCCTTGAGAAAAAAGCCTGCATTCTATGATTTTCATCAGTGCCTATCACCACACCAGGCAAGCACATGGTAGATTCTCAGTAAAAATATTAAGTGAATGAAGTGTGTGTGTGTGTGCTGTACTCAGTCCTGTCTCTTTTCTACCCCATGGACTGTAGCCTGCCAGGCTCCTCTGTCCATGGGATTCTTCAGACAAGAATACTGGACTGGGTTGCCATTTTCTCCTCCAAGGGATTTTTCCAACTCAGGGATCAAACCTATGCCTCCTGCATCTTCTGCGTTGGCAAGCAGATTCTTTACCACTGAGCTATCTGGGAAGCCGGAGGTGAATGCACAAACAGAAACAAACATATATATGCCATTATGATGGCATCACCGACTCGATGGACGTGAGTTTGAGTGAACTCCAGGAGTTGGTGATGGACAGGGAGGCCTGGCGTGCTGCGATTCATAGGGTCGCAAAGAGTCGGACACGACTGAGCGACTGAACTGAACTGAACTGACTGATGTTTCAAGTTAAAACTTAATAAAGTTACTGATAATTGCCTTTGGGAAATAATTGAATTTTCAATAAATAGAAGTTTATATATTTAAACATTTTTCTTGGCCCTATCCAACATGTGGGATCTTATTTCCCCAACCAGGGATCAAACCCGAGCCCCTTGCATTGGAAGCATGGAGTCTTAACCATTGGACCACCAGGGAAGTCCCTCAACTTTGGCAAGAATGCTGGAATGGGTTGCCATGCCCCCCTCCAGGGGATCTTCCAACTCAGGGGTCAAACCCGGGTCTCCTGCTTTCAGGGGGATTCTTTACCATCTAAGCCACCAGGGAAGCCCTTATCTTTAAAGGGAATATGGGAATGTCACGTAAGGTAGATTTTGTACTCGGTGGCCTAGAGTGGGGAACATTTAGAGGACAGGGAGAAATTGGGGTGGGGAGTGGGGAGCACAAGCAGCTAAAGTCCAAGACTGGAGAAGGTATGCCTGCAGCTTGTTGCAAGAAGACCAGGCACAGATAGACAGGTCTGCAGTGAGGGACAGCTGGGTTTTCCAGGAAGGAGGGAGCAATCACCTGACTCTGCTCAGGTCCTCAGACTGGAGTGTAGGGTAACAGGCCCAGCGGGAGCTTCTAGTTGGGTGCTGGAGGTAGGGTTGGAGGGGTGGGGACTGAAGGAGAGTCAGGTCAGGATATCTGCGGGGAGCAGGTCTCTGAAGTCCCTTTACATAGATAAATGAGGGTGGGGAGAGAGGGAGTATGAGCAACCCCCCCAGGGAGAACAGAGGGAGGTTCTGCAAAACCAGCACTCAGGTGACCCCTAAGAATTCAAAGTCTTTCATTAAACCCCACCTGAAGGCCAATTGTTCTGCAATCTACCCAGTGGTTTTGGCTCTAGGCTTATCTAAATCCAGTCTTGGGGGGAAGGGTATGGGAGGGGGTGGGGAAGGTTTTTTTTCCTTTAAAATGGGAAGAAAAACAGGACAGCTCACATTACAAAGGCTTTTTTCTTTTGGCTGAAATTTGGATACTTCTAAATAAACTACCTCCTTTGAATCTTTCCCCTACCTCCATCCATAGTAATTAAGTAGTGGATTTCCTTTATTTTTAATTTTTTTGTATTCATTCTTTTTTTTTTTTTTTTAGATTCCAAGTAACAGTGATAGCATAACAGTATTTGTCTTGCTCTAACTTATTTCACTAAGCATAATACTCTTCAGTTCCATCTATGTTGTTGCAAATGGCAAATTTTCATTCTTTATGGTGGTTGAGTAATATTCCACTGTATGTCTAGACCATCTTCTCAAATGGGTCTCTAACACCCCATATGTGAGCACAAGATAGGATTATTCTTTTCTATTCCTGACTTCTGTTGGGGGTGGGGATTCTAACGACAGCACGCTTGGAAACTTCTTTCCAAACAAGCATGCTGTATGCCAGAGAGATACACAGTCTTGGACAGAAGGATTAGGGAGTTTCAGGTGACAGCTAAATTAAGACTAAAAATAAGACCAGTGATGGACCCTAAGGAATATACGGTGTTGCATATTGGAGACTGTCTTCAGAAAGGTCACTTAACATATCTATGCTTCAGTCTCTTCATTTGGAAAATGGAGATGATAATAGTTCCTACCTCATTTCACTTGGGAGGATTAAATGAGGTACAATACATGGAAAGAATTTGGGGTCATAGTTGGCCCGTTATTCACATAGAACTGAAGTATTATGAATGCGGTATTACTGAGAAGTGCTCATTTTGTCCCATGAGTATCATACTAGACTTTGGGGTATAGAGGGAAGAAAATGTCCCAGACTTCGGGGAACTTGGTCTAGAGGTGAAGACAGACATAGAAGCAGATATTTATAATCCTGTGTGTTACACAGTAAGCCAAGTGTGAAACTTCCCTGGTGGCTCAGTGGTAAAGAGTCTGCCTGCCAATGCAGGAGGCTCTGGTTGGATCCCTGACCCAGGAGGATCCCACATTCCACAGAGCAACGAAGTCCATGTGCCACAACTATTGAGCCTGTGCTCTAGAGCCCGGGAGCCACAGCTACTGAGTCCACACGAGGCAACTACTGAAGCCCATGGGCCCTAGAGCCTGTGCTCTGCAATAAGAGAAGCTGCCACAATGAGAAATCCACCCACTGCACCCAGAGAGTAGCCCCTGCTCACCACAACTAGAGAAAGGCTGCACACAGCAACAAAGACCCAGTGCAGCAACACCCTCCCCCCGTCCCAAATAAAGAAAAGCAGAGAACACGTGATTAAAATAAATAAATAGACCAAGTGTGCGTGCACTGGGGGGCTGTGGGACCCGGCTGGGGGCATCTGCTGTTTCTCCGTGATCTGATCTTAGTGTGGCTCAGGAAAGGGGCCATGCTCTGAGGTGGTCTCTACCATGGACTTGTTTCAGCACTTAGCATGGTGATTGCCAAATAGTAGAACAAAATACATGCCGAATGAATGAAATGAATTTAGACCATTTCAATACTGATGTAACCTCATAAACCTGAATAGCTGAAAGAAATCTAAGGTGGGTTAGAAAAAGCAGACACAGCCCAGTGGTGTATACACAGCCTTACTCCAGTGGCACATAGTGTCCTAGATGCTGGGCTGGACTGTGAGTGAAAGAAGAGGCTGAGAGCCAGAGGAAAACAAAAATAAGAGCGTCCTTACTACAAGGTGGAAGCAGGCAGAGGGCAGGGAGCCAGAGACGGGGAGTGAAACTGAGCAGCCACGTGGTAGGCTGAGTTCAGAGAGGATGTGGAGGGATGGGGCTGAGCCATGCTGAGCAGCTAGACTTTGTACATTTGTGATTCTCCAAGTGTGTGGGTTTCCCAAGTGGCGCAGTGGTAAAGAACCTGCCTGCCAATACCGGAGACACAAGAGATGTGGGTTTGATCACTGAGTCTGGAAGATCCCCTGGAGGAGGAAATGACAACCCTATCCAGTATTCTTGCCTGGAGAATCCCGTGGACAAAGAAGCCTGACGGGCTACAGTCCACGGATCGCAAAAGAGTTGGCTGCGACTGAGCACGCACATACACGAGTGTGTGAGAGGAGACAGTGGCAGCTGTCATAGCACAAGCATCTCAGAGCTTTGTGAGGTTTCTTCCATTTTAT
>NW_011495050.1:1059636-1114280 GCF_000754665.1 Bison bison bison
TCACCAACCTCATTGGGCCTGCTTTTCTCCCCTCTCCCCCGATTAGACTAGGAGCCAGGGTGCCCATCCCAGTGCCAGGAACTGTGTCCTTTGGCATGTTCCTTAAATTACCTGGGCCTCAGTTTCTACAACTGTGACATGTATGATTACTGTGAGAATTGAGAGAATTTGTGTAAAGAGCTGAGGGCAGAGCCCAGCATATGTTAAGTGCTGGTTACCCTCTAGCTGTTAATCTCTCTCCCAGAGGGCTTGTGATTGTCCTGGAAGTTAGCCCAGTTAACAGGGAGAGCTTCACACATATTCAGGGCCTTGGTGTCTTTAAAGTAAGGAGCTTATGTGGTCGTGTTTGGGCTTCCCTGTGGCTCAGAGGTAAAGAATCTGCCTGCAATGCAGGAAACACGGGAGGCACAGGAGGCACAGGTTTGACCTCTGAGTGGGGAAGATCCCCTGGAGAAGGAAGTACCCACTCCAGTATTCTTGCCTGGAGAATCCCATGGACAGAGGAGTCTGGCGGGATACAGGCCATAGCGTTGCAAACAGTTGGACACTGAAGCAACTGAGCACCCACGCATGTGGTCATGTTTGCATTCAGAGAGAAATGGATTTAAAAGAGGAAGAGACATCCTGAGAAGGCCAGAAGTTAGTGTGAAGGAGGTTGTGGTAGTGTGAACCCCAGGAAACCTTGAACCCAGGAGAGGAGAGTGAGGAGCAGATAGAACTGGAGGTGAAGTTGACAAAGTTTAGTGAGTAGTTAGACATAGGTAGCAAAGATGAACTTCCCAGGGGTTCTGGGTTAGTGACTGGGAGGCTGGTAGCACCAGAGGTGAGGTGAGCAGCGCAGAGAGTGAGCTGCAGGCTCAGAAGGATGATGGTGATGACTTGCATGTTTCATGTTGGAACATCCTGCTGCTACTATTCTCTGTTCACAGCTTGTCTGTGAACCCCCACTGCTATTAGATAAATGGGGACTAGGAATGCTAACCTCCTAGGATTGTTGTTGTTGTTCAGTCGCTAAGTCATGTCTGACTCTTTGTGACCACATGGACTGCAGGACGCCAGGCTTCCCTGTCCTTCACTATCTCCTGGAGTTTGCTCAAACTCAGGTCCATTGATTCAGTGATGCCATCCAACCATCTCATTCCCCATTGTCCTCTTCTCCTCCTGCCCTCAATCTTTCCCAGCATCAGGGTAGTTGGTGCAAATCTAACACTTGAAATGCAATAAGTGTGCAGAGCGAGTACCACGTGAGTGTTTGTGATTATAATTAATTATGATTCTATAAATGACTGATATACCTGTCAAAGCCCTCAGGCTGTCCTCTGTACATTTCCCAGACTCTTCTATTCCCATTCTCTTGCATTGAAGTTTTTTCAGTTCATCGAAAACACTGGGCTTCTCTCCTTTCCAGATATGTATTCTCTCTACTCTCCCCTCTCGTCTTTTCTTCCCGTGGTTCACCTTTGTTCCTCCTTGTGTCTCAGCTGAAATGTCACTCCTTACAGGAAGTTTTCCTTAACTCCTCCCTCCTGGATTGGGTGAGGGGGGCCCTCCTCTGTGTTCTCATGGCCTTTATCACACTGATATGTGTCTGTAAATGTCTGTGTTGGGAGCTCCTGGAAGGCAGTAGCAGATTATCTTGTGGAACACTGTCTTGCAAACATAGTGTCGGCCCACAGAAGGATAGTTTAGACATTTTGTTCAGATGGATAAATAAATGTGTTGAAATTTGGAGGAGAGATCTAGATGGATGTAAGTTAGGGGTGATCAGCAAGTAGAGAGATGAGCTCTCAGAGGTGTGCCTTCTTCATACTCGATCTGTCGCCTTTTGACCACCTATTTTTCCTCTGGAAACTATTTTCCATGCCTCCAAGGATACCATCGTGTTCTACTTCTTTGGCTATTTTTGGCAATAGATCTTCTCTGGTCTCTCTCCTCTTTTCTTCTCTCATTTTCTTTTTTTACCCTATTCACCTCTTGGACATCTATTTTTTTCCCCCATAAATTCAACTATCTCTTATTGATTGTTATCTCCACTTCCAGCTTCAACTTTGCTCCCGAACTCCTGACCTGTATTTCCAACTGCTCATAAATATTCCAACCAGACCTTTCACACGTAGCCAAGTGGAACCGGTTATTATTTCTACCCTCATTCCCAGACTTCAAGTGAACTCTCCTCTACTCTTCTCTAGCTGGGTTGATAGGGTTCCCATGTACACAGTCACCTAAACTAAGTCTTAGGAGTTTCAGTTCCTCCTCCCTCTTTCCCCACATCCTTCCTCTTCTATATCTTGCCATTTCTGATTCTGGAAGTCTTGAATTTGACTTCTCATTTTATTTTCACTGTCACAATTCAGCTCTGACTTTCATCATCTGATGCCAAGACTATTGTAATAGCTTCTTAATTGTCCTGTCTGTCTCCAGGTGAGTTTCTAAATTACATGTCTGATGGTGTCCCTTTTTTACTCAAAGATCTTCCAAGGCCACACAACCTACAGAATCAAGTCCAGATCCCTGACCATGACATTCAATATTTTCACAATCTGGCCCCAACATACTTTTCGAGCCTCATTTCTCAAGAATCCATGCTCCAAAAGCCTTCTGTGTATATCTTTACATTGTGTTAGAATTAGATGTTTAGTTATCCCTCTGTACTTCCAACTCCATGATGTCAGGACCAGTCCTTATTAATCTCTGTATCTAAAGAACTTAGAAAAGTGCCTAGGAAATGAGTGTCTTTTGAATAATTGGTTATTGTCACTTCCAAAGGGAACATCTTGCCTAATCTTGCTCATCTCCTATGCCCAGATTGCATAGGAGAATGAATGGTTGGCTTATTTTGAAATGCAAACTTCTTTTATTTCTAATTGAAATATATTTGACATATAACATAAACTTAAGGTGTACAACATATTTATCTGATATGTTTATATCTTTTTATGTGATTGTCATTGTAGTGACAATTAGAGGCTGGGACTTTTTTTCACTTTAGTATATCCCTTGTCTAATAGTACCTGACACATAATAGATATTGAATAAATTTATGCTGAATGAAGGCATGAACAAATGAATACATGAAACCATCCCCTCGATCCCCACTTACCTACGGCATTTACCATCTCAGATGTTTTTCCTAGTAGAGCAAAGGTAGCTGGTACTATGGAGAAGGAAATGGCAACCCACTCCAGTGTTCTTGCCTGGAGAATCCCAGGGACGGGGGAGCCTGGTGGGCTGCTGTCTATGGGGTCACACAGAGTTGGACACGACTGAAGCGACTTAGCAGCAGCAGCAGCTGGTACTATAATGCGTGTCATATCTGTGCTTTGGCTTGCAAAAGTTCTGAATTTTTACTCAGTCAAAGAAAATGACTCTTGAGGCTAACTTGAATTTCATTTAATTAATGTAAGTTTCTCCTAGTGTTAATTAGGTCTTTGGGCAGCAAAAGATAAAATCTTGTCTCCCATGTGATTAGGTCCATATTAGAAATACTTGAGAGAAATTTGATATCAAATGAACTCTTATTAAACATTTTTTTTTCACTTATTTATAAAATGAAATGTACCCTTGTGCCCCAAAATGGCTATACACAATATTCAGGTACTCTGTGGGAATTGTGGATTTCTGGGCCCCACCTCAAATTAAGTGAATCTGAATTTCTTGGGGGAAGGCCTGGAAATTCCTCTCCATGGCTTCAAGGACACCACTCTGTTTTATTTCTTCTATTTCTTTGGTTGTTGTAGATCCTTTGTAATCTCTTTTATTGATTGCTTTTTACTTACTTACTTTGGAGAATTACACCCCCACCCCCACCATGATTTCAACTATCACTTATAACTGGTATTCTAACTGTTCTCTGCAACTCAAATATTGGTATTTCCAATGTTTACCCTGAGTCCTCTCCATGACCAGCAAAGACTCTGGGTAATTCTTTTGTTGTCTGAAGTTCAAGAGCAGCTTAACTGATAGTTTTCAAAAATTTCCCTTCTTTCCATTCAAACCCTGACTGATTCACAGGAAAACTGAGTGAGTATAGAGAGACAGGGACACCCATATCAGTATATACCATCCAGCAGTCAGCTGAGAGGCTGGTGTTATTTCAGTTGCTGCAGACAGTGGCTATGAAGCCTACTCATTAAAATACCATTAATAACTATGAAACACATTGCTGTTCAGTGATAGACATACTCTGGGTTTTGATATATGTTTCTCACTGATTATCTTATCTCTTACAAAGTAGATCCCCGCTGAGGCTCAGATATGGCCTGGATAGTTAGTGCCTGGAGGTGGGTTAGGCTGAGGGTGACAGCTGAAAAGGAACTAAATGAAACTGAAACCAAAAGCGGTCAGGTTTTTTCACCAAGTCGTAAAACTGAGTGATTGACCAGTGATTGACCAGTAATGCTCCATTTTGGCTGCATAGCAGAATTATTGGAGGAGATTTTTTTTTTAATGGGCCTCACCCCAGACCACATAAAGCAGAAACTCAGAGCATTTGCAAATCACTAAAGAAGACTCTTGAGAGTCCCTTAGACCCAAGGAGATCAAATTATCCATCCTAAAGGAAATCAATCCTGAATATTCATTGGAAGGACTGATGCTAAGGCTGAAGCTCCACTACTTTGGGCATCTGATATGAAGAGCCAAGTCATTAGAAAAGACCCTGATGCTGAGAAAGGTTGAGGGCAGAAGGAGAAGGGGATGGCAGAGGACGAGATGGTTGGATGGCATCACTGATTCAATGGACATGAATTTGAGCAAGCTCTGGGAGATGGTGAAGGACAGGGAAGCCTGGTGTGTTGCAGTCCATGGAGTTGCAAAGAATTGGACACAACTGAGTGACTGAACAACAACAAAGGGAGTGGAATGTAAACCCACAAGAGCACGGTGCAGCCTTTTAGATGGTGGACCTATAGCTTTATTTGTGAGCAGAATGTTGCTGTTAAGGCTACTAATCCACATCAGACATATCTTGAAATCTTATCGATTTATTGTAGCTTAGCACTTACTATGTATAAGGCATAATATAGACACTGACATAAAGAGAAGAAAAATGGTAAAACAAAGTAATACTTTTTGAAGACTATTTTGAATATACACCGTTCGAGGCACTATAATCATTTAATTCTCATTAAAGAAGAGTGAGATTTTATTTTATTTTATTTTATTTTAAGAATGAGATTTTAATGTCTCACTAAAGACAGTATTACTTATCATCCCCATTTTAGAGAAGAGAAAACAGACTCAGAGAGGTTGCATAACTTCCTCAAGGTAACTCAT
Source organism: Bison bison bison (assembly GCF_000754665.1). NCBI lineage: Eukaryota > Metazoa > Chordata > Mammalia > Artiodactyla > Bovidae > Bison > Bison bison. The sequence goes on from NW_011495050.1 coordinate 1,064,911, forward strand.
CTCAAAAGTAGCAAGAGTCAAGATTCAAACTCATACCTGCTGGCTCTGAAACCCATATTCCTTCTGCTATATTTAGTTGCCTATTACGTCAAAAGAGGAGGAAAATATTTTGCCTGTCCTTCTGGAGTTTTCTGTCTGTTTAGGGAGGAGGGGTATGACTATAAAGATGAAAGATCATGGTAAATGTTTGAGAGGTTTAAGGTTGTTGCTAAAGGAATGAAGGGGGGCGGGTAGAGTAGGATAGGGGTAGGAGATCAAGAGGTACAAACTAACATGTATAAAATAAATAAGCTCGAAAGAGAGGGTGAGATGAACTGAGAGAGTAGCATTGAATTATGTACATTACTATGTGTAAAATAGACAGTTAGTGGGAAGTTGCTATATAATCCAGGGAGCTCAGACTGGTGTTCTGTGATGACCTAGAGGGGTGGGATGGGGGAGGAAGAGGGAGGCTCAAGAGGGAGGAGATATATGTATACTTATAGCTGATTCACATTATTGTACGGAAGAAACCAACACAACATTGTAAAGCAATTATCCTTCCATTAAACATATATATTTTTAAATGAGGTAAAATAAATAAGCTATAAGAATATATTGTACAACACAGGGAATGTAGCCAATATTTTATAATAACTATGAATGGACCTTTAAAAATTGTGGAGACAATTAAAAACTCAAATGGGAAATCCAACTCAAGGCTTTTAAACACATAATGTTCATTGACAAATTTTAGAAGTGATAATTTAAAGTCCAAATAAACATAGTTTTGAAGTTAAAAAGAGAACAAAATAATGAAGAGAATAAAAATGAGGTTGGAAATCGTTTCTTGCTGAAGGCAGGCTCCTCTAGAATGCTTCCTGGGAACAGACGTTCAGAGCAGCTAAAAGATGTTTGGAGTTGTTTGGCGGAGCCGATGCCCAGAAGGGAAGGTAGAGACAGGGATAGGGTGCACAGGGACTCTTTCAGCACAGCGTGTGGGGTCTGCTCTCGTTGGAGTAGAAAGTGATCTAGTCGATTCTCACGCAGCATCTCTGGAACAACACAGTGTGTTCAGAGCCTGAAAGTTCTTGACTGACAAGCCAGGGCTTCACTTACTCACCAGGCAAAAGAGAGACAGATCTGAAGGCCAAGAGTGAAATGGTATGTCTGGACGATTGAAGCCTGAAGAGACTGGGGGCCGGATGACTAGTTATGAGGCAACTGTAGCTAAGATGAAATGAAGGGGAAGGCTGGGCAGGGGGACGGATAGCGATATTTCATGGCTGAGACCCATTCGACTTGAGTTGATGGTTATGGTGTAGAGGAGAAGGAGGGTGGGATCATGCAGATTGTTTTAAATTTGGAAAGGACCCCAAAAATGGGGATGGGTGTATTTACCTAGGGCAAGAAGAGGTGAGGATCTGGGGTTTGGGTGCATGGAGCTCAAGGTGATGGGAAGAGATGGAGAGACTCATGAGGCAGATGACAACTCAGAGTCGCTGAGAGGGCTCCAAGGTCCTGGCCCCCAGGTCAGACTTGGCAGCTCTCCAACTGGGCGTGATGGCTAGAGCACCTGGCTCCTGTCGAAGTGTTCTACTTGAGTGGATTCCTGTTAAATGTTAACATGAACACCTTTGATTAAAAAAAAAAAGGTGGTATCCGAAAACACTGGGTAAAAAGAGTTTAGGACTCATATCTGGTTAAATAAAAAACAAAGATTGGTAACTGGTTAAATAACTAAAAAGCTACTTAAACATTACCAAAAAGTTACTTAAATTTTAATCAAATCAATTTTGAAATACCAACTTTGAGATTTTTCTTATAGACCAGAGGGATTGTAATTAAACTAATTATAGTCATGCTAGATTTCCTCCCTGATGTTTATTTTTCTTCTGGTTATATTTCAGACAATTAATAGTGTCTAATGACTCCAAGTTTTGTGTAATTACCACCAATGATTAGAACCTCTCTCTTATGGAATGTTCTTTACACACAGGCACTCTGGAAGTGAAGGAAATTTATGATTATTCATGAAAGTCTCTCTACACGCTTTAAAAAATCATCAGACTTTAAAATAAATTAATTATTCATTTATATAGCTATTTGTAGCTAGAAAAAACAGTAAAAATAATTTAGTTCCCTTTAAAAAGTTCCAATAGTTTCCTTTCACACAGAGCCTTTCTTTCCTTCAATTTTATTTTTATTTTTTTTCTTTCCTTCAATTTTAGAATGTTAGAAATGAAAATTAAAATGGGAGAGACACAGTTTTGTTTTTAATTCCTTTAAATGCTTGGTTTCTAGCCTCCTTTCCCCCCACTAAGTGTGAAAGTATTTTAGGGAAAGTTTCATTGCAACTTTGTCAATAATTAATCTTCTTTTTCTTCAAAAAGTCTGACAATGTTACAGTAACAATAACAGGTCGTAAAACACTCCCCCTAATTGTGCAAGGGCTCATTCTTCCCTGCCAGGGTTCAGGTTGACTGGAATGTGCTGAAGTCACATTCCAGCACCTTCCCTGGCCAGGAGAACCACACAGGACTCTGGAAAGAATGGATGAGAATCTTTGTTTCTGCTCTTAGAAAGGAGAGCTAGGAAGGAGTAGTAGAGGCTGGGAGGCACAGTAGAAAAGGAAATGGGGCTGGAAAACAAATGGCAAATGAACTAGGGGGAGAGAGTGGATCAGTGTGTAGAAAGATGGGTCAAATAGAACAAAGACAATCCCAAGGGTGAAACCCATTCATGTAAGTTAGGGAGGATGATAGAAAAGCAGGTCAGAGGTCCATCAGTAAAGGCCAAAGGCTGGGAATCACAGGCAGGGGAAAGGAACACTCTTCAGAAGTACACACTGTTGAATGGGAATCTCATCCCTTCCCTCTCTTTCAGGATGATAAACTTGGAAATCTAAATGGAAATTTTCTTCATTTATCTGGAGAGTGAATGATTGAATGGAAAATGAGAAACTGAATTTTGACATTCATACTGTGATTTACTTAGGAAACTAAAGTTAAGACAGGATTCTATAATGAATTAAGATTTTTTTTTCCTAATACATTTTTGCTTTGAACTTTTTGTTTTCATTTGCTCTTGAGTGATGTTTTGAGTGAACTCGCTGTGATACCTTGCCCCAAAATTCCCAAATCTTTCTTCTTAATAACTGTTAACATATTATAACATTCACTAGTTTTAAACATACACTTCAGTTATCTTTTATTAATTTACTTGGTTGTTCAACTATCACCATCCTCTGGTTTTAGAACCTGGCCATCACCCAGGTAAGATCTCACATGCTCATTTGCAGTTAATTTCCATTTCTATTCCAGGCCTCAGGCAACCACTGAACTACTTCCTGTTTCTAGAAATCTGATTATTCTGGGCATTTCACATAAACGAAATTATACAGTATATGATCTTTTGTGATTAGCTTCTTTACTTTGCATTGTTTTTGAAGGTCATCCTTGCTGTTGCAAACATGTCTATTTCAGTCTTTTATGACTGAATTGTATTTTATTGTATGGCAATACCCCATTTTGTTTACCTATTCACCAGCTGATAGACATGTGGATTATTTCCACTTTTTGGGTTTTATGAATTATGCTCCCAAGAACATTACTATGTAAGTCTTTATGTAATCATATTTTTTTAAGGTTATATTCAGTTTATAGTTGTTAAAAATATTGGCTATATTCTCTGTGTTGTATAGTACATTCTTTTTTTTTTTTATAGTACATTCTTATAGCTTATTTTGTGCATAATAGTCTGTACCTCACAATTCTCTACACTTATCTTACCCTTTGCTCTTCTGTCTCCTCATTAGTAACCACGAGTTTGTTCTTTGTATCTGTGAGTCTGTTTCTTTTCTGTTCTAGTCACCAGTTTTTTGTTATTCCACATATAAGTGATATTATATAGTATTTGTCTTTCTCTGACTCGTTTTACTTAGCATAATTCCCTCTAAGTCCATCCATGTTATTGCAAATAGCAAAATTTCATTTTTTATAGCTGAGTAATATTCTGTTATATATATATATACTACATCTTCTTCTCCATCCATCTGTCCATGGATACTTAGATTTCTTCAATATCTTAGCAGTTGGAAATAGTGCTGCTTTGAACACGTGATCATATGATTTTATCTCTCTTGGTTACACAACAAAGAATAGAATTGTTGAATCATATGGTATGTTTAATATTTTAAGAAACTGCCATGATTTTCAAACTGGCTGTAAAATTTTACATTCTCACCACCAGCATATGAGAGCACAACAATGAATATGCCTATCTTCATATCCTTGCCAACTTATTGCCTTTTATTTTTATATTTTAAGTTTCAACTTTATTGAGGTATAATTGACACATGAAATTGTAAGATTTTAAAGTGTATATCATGGTGATCTGGTATATGAATACATTGTAAAAGGATTCCCCCATCTTGTTAATTAGCATATCCATCACCTCATGTATTTCTTTTTTGTGTGTGAAATCTGTAAGTTCCACTCTCTTAGCAAACTTCAGTTATATACTAGAGTGTTATCAGTATAGTCATCATGTTTTACATAAGGTCATCAGATCTTACTCATCTTATAGTTGAAAGTTTGGACCCTTCTACTTACTTCTCCCTATCTCCCCACCCTCTAGGCCTTAGCAACTTCTGTTCTACTCTTTTTCTGTGAGTTTGTCTTAAAAAAAAAAAATTCTACATATTAGTGCTTCCATGTAGTATTTGTCTTTCTCTGTTTGATCACCTTTCGCGTAGCCCTCAGGGTCCATCCATTTGTTGCAAATGCGGAATTTCCTTTTTCCTCATGTCTGAGTGATATCGCTGTGTTTGTGTGTGTGTGTGTGTGATATCTTCTTTATCTATTCATCTGTTGATGAACACTTATGTTGTCTCCATATCTTGGCAATTGTGAATAAAGATGCAGTGAATGTGAGTGTTGATGTGTCTTTCATAACCTGTTTTCATTTCCTTTGGATGTGCACCCATGAGCGAGATTTCTGGATCATTTGCTAGTTCTATTTTTTTATTTTTTGATAAACTTTCATACTGTTTTCTCTAGTAGCTGCATCAATCTGCATTCTCGCAACAGGGTACAAGTCTCCTTTCAGCACATCTTTGCCAATACTGATGTCTTGTCTTTTTGATGATAGTCATTCTAACAGGTATGTGAGATGGTATCTGATTGTGGTTTCGATTTGCATTTTTCTGGTGATTAGTGATTTGAACATCTTTTCATTTACTTGTTGCTCTTCTATGAGAAAATGTCTACTCAGTTTCTCTGCTCACTTTTTATTCAGATTTGTTTTGTTTTTTGCTATTGAGTTGTATGAATTATTTATATATTTTAGATATTAACCACTCACAGATATACGATTTGCAAATATTATCTGCCATTCCATGGATTACCTTTTCAATTTTTTTTGATGATTTTCCTTGCTGTGTAAAGCTTTTTAGTTTAATATAGCTCCACTTCTTTGTTTTTGCTTTTCTTGCCTTTCCTTTTGGTGTGTCAGATCCAAAAATATCATTGTTAAGACCAATGTCAAGGAACTTACTGCGTATGTTTTCTTCTAGGAGTTTTATGATTTCAAGTCATGCTCAAGTCTTTTATCCATTTCTAGTTGATTTTTGTGTATGGTGTTGTTTTGTGTTCATCTCAGCCCATTGTTAGTGATGCTATTGACTAGGGATGCCTGAGGTACTACTTTGGACGCATCTACTTGTGATGAATGAAAGTGAAGTGAAAGTGTTAGTTACTCAGTTGTGCCCGATTCTTTGTGACCCCATGGACTGTAGATGCCAGGCTCCTCAGTCCATGGAATTCTCCAGGCAAGAATACTGGAATGGGTAGCCCACAGACATTTCCCTGCCTGGAGCCAATGTTGTGGCTGGGTCAGCTCTTGTGGGTCTTATGATTCCAACACACATCTCAACAACAACCATCAGGGAACTTTGAAAAACCAAGATTTATTACTCACAGGCCTAGGGTTTACATGGCACACATAAGGGCCACACAGAGGGGTTGAAAGTAGAGCAAGAGAGAGAATGCAGACCTGGGGTTCTGCTGTTATTGGATCTGAGGGTGGGGTGCCTAGGGTTTTGTGGATTTATTCTTGGCAAATTTTAAACATAAGAGCAGGAATTAGGGAATGGGAAGGGAAAAGTGGGATCACTGAAGTGGTTAGTTATCTAGGTTACCCAGGACTTTCTAAAAGGGGAACTTTATGGGTGGGGCAACTTAGTTTCTTTTTTAGTTGTTTTACTACTGTGTCATACAGCTGGCAACATGTTTAGAAGCACAACTGATCTTTTTTAAAAAAGTGTATTTTATTTACTTTTGTCTGTGCTGGGTCTTTGTTGAAGCTCATGGGCTCTTCGTTGCTCATTGCAGGCTCTCTCTTGTATTGAGTGGGGCTACTCTCTAGTTGCAAAATGCAGATTCTAGAGCTTGGGCTTAGCGGCTCTACGGCATGTGGGATTCTCCCAGACCAAGGATCGAGCCCATATTCCCTGCATCGGCAGGTGGATTCATAACCACTGGACCATGAGGAAAGTCCCCAAACTGACTTTTGTATATTGATTTTGTATCCTGAAGCTTTACTAAACTAGTTGATTAGACCTAACAGTGAGTCTGTTAGGTAGAGTCTTTTAGTAGAGTAGAGTTATTAGTAGAGTCTTTTAGGATTTTCTCTGTATAATATCCCATCAACTGCAAGTAGAGACACTTTTACTTCTCCCTTTCTGATTTGGATGCCTTTCTTTCTTTTTGATGCCTTGTTTAATTGTCTGACTAGGACTTACAGTACTATGTTGAATAAAAGTGGTAAAAGTAGAGATTTTTGTCTTATTCCTGATTTTAGAGGAAAGGTTTTCAAATTTTCTCTGTTGAGAATGATGTTAGACATGGACTTGTCACATATTGCCTTTGTTATATTGGGGTATTTTCCCTTTATACCCAATTTGTTGAGAATTTTTTTAAAAATCATTAATTGATGTTGAATTTTGTTCAAAGTTTTTCTGCATCTATTGAGATGGTCATACATTTTTAAATCCTTCATTTTGTTAACATGGTATATCACATTGGTTAATTTGTGGATGTTAAACTATCCTTGGATTCCTGGAATGAATCCCACTTGATCCAGTTATGGTCCTTCAGTGAATGGTTGAATTTGGTCTACTAATATTTGGTTGAGGATTTTTGCATCTATGTTCATCAGAGATAGTGTTATAGTGCTCAGTTGCTTCATTCATGTCCAGCTCTTTGTGACCCCATGGACTGTAGCCTGTAGCCTGCCAGGCTCCTCTGCTGATGAGATTTTTCCAGTAAGAATACTGGAATGAGTTGCCATGCCCTTCTCCAGGGACTCTTCCTGACCCAGAGATTGAACCTACGTCTATTCTGTCTCTTGCATTGCAGGTGGATTCTTTACCAGTGAATTACTGTTCATCAGGGATATTGGCCTTTAATTTTTCACGTGCCTTTGTCTGGTTTTGGTATCGAGGTAATGCTGGCCTTGTAAAATGAGTTAGGAACTCTTCTGTCCTCTTCAATTTTATGTAAGAGTTTGAGAAGGATTGGTATGAATTCTTCAAGTGTCTGGTAGTACTTGCCAGTGAAGCTATCAGTTCCTGCACATTTTTTGGGGGGAGGTATTTGATTACAGATTCAATCTCATAACTAGTAGCTGGTGTTTTAAGATTTCCTATTCATGATTCAGACTTGGTAGGTTGTATATTTCTAGGAATTTATCCATTTCTTCTAGCTTGTCTAATTTGTTGGTATACAATTGTTCATAGTAATCTATTATTATCCTTTGCATTTATGTGGTGTCAGTTGTGGTGTCTCCTTTTTCATTTTTTTAAAATTTTATTTGAGTTTTTTCTTTTTTATTCATAGGTTTAGCTAAAGGTTTGTCTACTTTGTTTATTTTTGGCAAAACCAGTACCTAGTTTTATTGATTTTTTTTCCTGCTGTCTTATTATTGTTTATTTCATTTATTTCTTTTCTTCTACTAACTTTGGGCTTAGTTTGTTCTCTTTTGGTTTCTTGAGATGTAAAATTGGATTGCTTATTTGAGACCTTTGTTTCTTTAATTAATGTAGACATTTGTTGTTGAGAGTACCTCTCTTAGAACTGCTTTTGCTGCATCCCATAATTTTCATATGCTGTATTTCCATTTTCATTTGTCTCAAGTTATTTTTTGTTTCTCTTTTGATTTCTTTTTTGACCCATTATTGTTCAGTAGCATGTAGTTTAATCCCCTATACTTGTAAATTTTTCATTTTATTTGTTGTAACTGATTTCTAGTGTCATATCATTATGGTAAGAAAAGATATTAGACATAATTTCAGTCTTTTTAAATCTATTAAGACTTATCCCTTGTACACTTGAGATGAATATGCATTCTGCTGCTGATGGTTGGAATGTTCTATAAATGTCCATTAAGTCCATCTGGCCTGATATGTAGTTTAAGTTCACTATTTCTTTATTAAGTTTCTATTTGGATGATCTATTCATTGTTAAAAGTGGGAGTTGAAGTTCCTACTGTTATTAAGTTGCTGTCTCTTTCTCTCTTCAGGTTTGTCAGCATTTGCTCACCAGGCTCCTCTGTCCATGGGATTTTCCTGGCAAGAATACTGGAGTGGGTTTCCATTTCCTTCTCTAGGGGGTCTTCCTGACCCAGGGATCAAACCTGGGTTTCCTGCATTGAATACAGATTTTTTTAACCATCTGAACCACCAGGGAAACCACTTCTATGTTGGGTGCATAAATATTTACAAATATTATATCTTCTTGTTGGATTAACACCTTTTTCATTATATAATGACCTTTCTCTTTCATTACAGTCTTTGGCTTAAAGTTTATTTTGCCTGGTATAAGTATAGCTAGGGTCTTCATAGGTGGTGCAGTGGTAAAGAATCCATCTGCCAATGCAGGAGATGCAAGAGACTCAAGTTCGATCCTTGGTTCAGGAAGTAGGAAATGGCAACATGCTCTAGTATTCTTGCCTGGAAAATCCCATGGACAGAGGAGCCTGGTGGGCTACAGTCTATGGGGTCTGGTTTTTGCAGAGAGTTGGGCATGACTGAGCACACACACACACAAATATGGTTACCTCTGCTTCTTTTGGTTTCCATCTGTATGTACTATTTTTTCCATCCCTTCACTTTCAGTCTGTTTGTTCTTAAAGTAGATGTGTCTCTTGTAGGCAACATAGAGTTGGGTCTTAAGTTTTTAAAACATTTACTTAGTTGTGGCATGTGGGCTCTCTAGTTATGGCATGGGCTTAATTGCCCCATGGCAGATGGGATCTTAGTTTCCCAACCAGAGATGGAAAACATGTCCCCTTCATTGGAAGGTGGATTCCCAACCACTGGACCACCAGGGAAGTTCTTTAAAATAAAGTCCCCTCAATTTTGTTTTTATGTATTTTTAAAACTTATTTGCTTATTTATTTTGGTTGCACTGGGTTTTCGTTACTGTGCATGGGCTTCCTCTAGTTGTGGGGAGTGGGGTTTATTGTTAATGTGCATGGGCTTTCTCTAGTTGTGGGGAGCAGGTATCTTCTCTGTTGTGATGCATGGGCTTCTCACTGCAGTGGCTTCTCTTCTTGAGACGCACTGGCTGTAGGTGCACGGGCTTCAGTGGTTGTGTCATGCAGGCTCAGTAGCTGTGGCTTGTGGCCTGAAGAACATGGGCTCAGGAGTTGTGGTGCACAGGCTTAGTTGCTCCTTGGCACATGGAATCTTCCCAGAACAGAGACTGAACCCACGTCCCTGCGCTGGCAGGTGAATTCTTATCCACTGTACCACCAGGGAAATCCCTTAATTTTGCTTTTAATCCATTTACCCACTCTAGATCTTTTGACTGTAGAATTTATTTCATTTACACTTAAACCAATAATAGATAGATATGAGATTACTATTGCCATTTTGTTTATTGTTTTCTGACTGCCTTCTCATTCCTTTATTCCTTTCTTCTTCTCTTGCTCTCTCCCTTTGATTTGCTACTTTTCTGTAGTGGTATGCTTATATTTCTTCCTCTTTATGGTAAAGAATCTGCCTGCAATGCAGGACACCTGGGTTCAATCCCTGAGTTGGGAAGATCCCCTGGAAAAGGGAACAGCTCCCCACTCCAGTATTCTGGCCTGGAGAATTCCACGGACTGTATAGTCCAAGGGGTCACAGAGAGTCAGACATGACTGAGTGACTTTCACTCACTCTCTTTCATGGTTAGATTTCTTCCTCTTTATCTTTTGTGTATCTACTGTAGCATTTTATTTTGTTGTTGCTATAAGGCTTCCGTAAAACACCTTATATTTATAACAATCTATTTGAAGTTGATAACAACTTAACTTTGAACACATTCTAAAGTTATATATTTTTATTATCTTTCTCCATTTGATGTTTTGATGTCACAATTTCTTTTTACCTTGTATATCCATCAACAAATTATTTTAATTTTAACTGTTTTAAATTCTTTATTATTTAACCTTCTATCTGGATTTATAAGTGATTTACCCAACAGCAATATAGCAGGAGAGTGTTCTGAGTTTAAATACATATTTACCTTTACTGGTGAGATTTATATTTTCATGTTTTCTTGTTACTAATTAGCATCCTTTTGTTTAGGTTTAAGAAGTCCTTTTAATATTTTTCACTTGGTCAGCCTAGTAGTGCTGAACTCCTTCAGCTTTTGCTTCTCTGGAAAATTCTTTATTCCTCCTTCAACTCCGAAGGAAAACTTTGCTGGGGAAGTATTCTTGGTTGGCAGTGTTTTTCCTTCAGCTTTTTGAATATGTCCTACTCCTTGCTTCTTCCCTGCAAAGTTTCTGCTGAAAAATCTGTTGATAGTTTTATGGGTGTTCCTTTGTATGTAATGTTGTTCTTCTCTTGCTGCTTTTAAGATTCTCTCGTCTATAATTAAATTTTCAGAAGTTAAAATGTGTCTCAGTATGACTAACCATCTTTTAAATTACATTTCCAGTGGGTGTTAAGTGGTATTTCATGTGATTTTAGTTTGCATTTCCTTAACAATTAATGATGTTAAGCATCTTTTCATGAACTTATTAGCTATACATATATGAAGTGAAGTGAAGTGAAGTGAAGTGCAGGCTTCTCCGTCCATGGGATTCTCCAGGCCAAAATCCTTCTCCAGGGGATCTTCACAATCCAGGGATTGAACCCGGGTCTCCCGCATTGGAGGCAGACGCTTTAACCTCTGAGCCACCAGCGAAGCCGCCGTATATATGTGTCAGTTCAGTTCAGTTCAATTGAGTCACTCAGTCGTGTCCGACTCTTTGTGACCCCATGAATCACAGCAGCCAGGCCTCCCTGTCCATCACTAACTTCCAGAGTTTACTCAAACTCGTGTCCATCGAGTCAGTGATGCCATCCAACCATCTCATCTTCTGTCATCCCCTTCTCCTCCTGCCCCCAATCCCTCCCAGCATCACGGTCTTTTCCAGTGAGTTAACTCTTTGCATGAGGTGGCCAAAGTATTGGAGTTTCAGCTTTAGCATCAGTCCTTTCAATGAACACCCAGGACCAATCTCCTTTAGAATGGACTGGCTGGATTTCCTTGCAGTCCAGGGGACTCTCAAGAGTCTTCTCCAACACCACAATTCAAAAGCATCAATTCTTCAGCGCTCAGCTTTCTTCACAGTCCAACTCTCACATCCATACATGACCACTGGAAAAACCATAGCCTTGACTAGATGGACCTTTGTTGGCAAAGTAATGTTTCTGCTTTTCAATACGCTATCTAGGTTGGTCATAACTTTCCTTCCAAGGAGTAAGCACCTTTTAATTTCCTGGCTGCAGTCACCATCTGCAGTGATTTTGGAGCCCAAAAAAATAAAGTCTGACACTGTTTCTGCTGTTCCCCATCTATTTCCCATGAAGTGATGGGACCAGATGCCATGATCTTCGTTTTCTGAATGTTGAGTTTTAAGCCAACCTTTTCACTCTCCTCTTTCACTTTCATCAAGAGGCTTTTTAGTTCCTCTTCACTTTCTGCCATAAGGGTGGTGTCATCTGCATATCTGAGGTTATTGATATTTCTCCCCGCAATCTTGATTCCAGCTTGTGCTTCTTCTATATATATAAATTTCAGTAAAACATATACACAATATTTTGCCCATTTTAAAATTTGATTGTCTTACTATTGAACTGTAAGAGTTCTTTATAAGTTCTTGATACAAGTTTTTTTAAATCAAATATATGATTACAAATATTTTCTCACTTATCTTTCCATTTTCTTAATAGTGTTTTTAAAGCACAAAAGTTTTAAAGTTTGACGAAGTTCACTTCTTTAATGTATTGTGCTTTTGGTATTGTATCTAGGAAATCTTTGCCCGTGCCCAGAAAGATATATTTCCATGTTTTTCTCTAAAAGTTGTATAGTTTTCATATTTACATTTAGGTCTCTGATCCCTGTTTGTTAATTTTTTTGGTTTTGGTGTAAGGTAAGGGCCTAAATTCATCTTTTGCTTCCAATAACTTAAAAAAAAAAACCTTTTTTTATTGGAGTATAGTTGCTTTACAGTGTTGTGTTAGTTTCTACTGTACAGTAAAGTGAATCAGCTTTTCCCATTTAGGTCACCACAGAGCACTGAGTAGAGTTCCCTATGCTCTACAGTATGTTCTCATTAGTTATTTATTTTACACATAGTGATGCATCCGATAACTTAAAAAGAAAATTTTTGGCCATGCCCCACAGCATGTGGGATCTTAGTTCCCTGACCAGGGATTGAACTTGCACCCCCTGCATTGGGAATGTAGAATCTTAACCACTGAACTGCCAGGAAAATCCCTCCAAAAACTTTTAAAGAAAGGAATTTAGGAAAATAAACATTACATTTTTTTCATAATACAATTGGGATTTGTGATAACATGTTTTTCCTTTAACATACTTAAGACTACCTAATATTTTCTTATTTATTTATTTTTTATTTTTCTTTTGTCTGTCTCCTCCTTTAGGATAATTGCTAGAGGCGGAAATGGCCTTTTCTCTGTTTTCCATTGCTGTATCCTTAATGCCTTGCAAATGGTAGGTATTCACTAAATATTTGATGAGTGAGTGAGTGAATGAATAAATAAGTGAAATGCTAGGGTAGTAAATAAGTCAGAAAAAGCAAAAATGTTTTTATTACCTCAGAGGTTGAGGGAGGAGTATAGAAGGAAGATTCTGGAGCAGGAACCAGCAGGCAGGGAGTATAGCACTAGGGTGTGAGCGTTTACCTTAGGTTTTACGTTTCCTTCAATGCCACTCTGATCCAGAACTTGTGCCTGCACCTGTGAATGTGCTGATGAAGTGCCTTTTGGCAACCCTAAGTATGGTTTTTGAGGGGAATTGAATGTTGTAGTTAATTAGGCCATAAGCTTTATATATTATTCATTCAACAGGTATATCTGTGTCCCTGGTCACATACCAAGCACTTTGCTAGAATTTGGAGACAAGGCAGGTATTTATCCTGCCCTTATGAAGTGGTAGGCTTCCAGGCACTTACTAACTAGTTGTGTGACCTTGAGACTATTATGTAACCTCTCAGAGCTTGTTTCCTTATTTATAAATTGAGGATTGTAAAGTAGCTACTTCATTTGATTTTGACAAGTATTAAGTCATTATTTTAAAGAAATGACTGCTTCTATGGCATATCACAAGTATTTTAAATGATATTATTATTAGTTGTTCAACCTGTCACTTAAGACAGAGTTATTCTGTATTATTGACTCTCAACTTCCATTTGATATGATATTAATGATTCTAATTACCATGGGTCAATGAATCATCAAGGGACAGAAAATAAACATTTCTCTTTGAAAATCTTAAAACTTGTTTAAGTTTTAATACATACTCTTGAGGAAAAAACAAATTCAAACAATATAGAAGCATACACAATAAAAAGTAGGACTTCCCCTTCCACACACACACAACCCATTCCTCAGAGGTAATCACTGTGAGCAATCCTTTGTCTCCCCTTCCAGAAAAGTCTCATGCATATGCACATTCTTAGACAACAAACAGCAAATGCAATCAGGTACTACTAACTAGTTATCAGTAAGCATTCTCACTTCTGAGTATGTAGTGGAGAGCTTTCTTAGAGCAGCATATATTGTTTTTATTCAGAATTCTTTCTATTTTATTAAAATATAGTTTATTTTCAATGTTGTATTATTTTCTGGTATACAACTGATTCAGTTTTTTAATACACATATATGTGTGTGTTGATGCCTTCAAAATGTGGTACTGGAGAAGAATTCTGAAAGTCCCTTGGACAGCTAGGTGGTCAAACCAGACAACCTTAAGGGAAATCAGCCCTGAATACTCATTGGAAGGACTGATGCTGAAGCTGAAGCCCCAGTATTTTTCGTCATCTATGCGAACAGCCAACTCATTGGAAAAGTCCCTGATGCTGGGAAAGATTGAGGGCAGAAGAAGAAGGCATCAGAGGGTGAGATGACTGTATTGCATCACTAATGCAAAGGACATGAACTTGGGCAAATTTCAGGAGATGGTGAGGGACAGGGAGGCCTGGTGTGCTGCAGTCCATGGGCTCACAAAGAGTTCAACACGACTGGGCAACTGAAAAATAACAACAAATGTGTGTGTGTATAGATATTTATGTATATATATGCATACATTTGTACATATATTCTTTTTCAGATTCTTTCCATTATAGTTGCTACAAGATACTGAATATAGTTCCCTGTAATATGTAGTAGGACTTTGTTGTTTATCTACAGAATGAGTAGATACAAAAATTAAAAGAACAAAATTAAAAGAAAAGTTCTCTTAAGCTTCTTGAGAAAGCCTGCAGGCTGCAGTCTACTTCTCTCTCCACCCCCGCACTCCGCAGTCCCAGGTCCTGTAGCTTCTAGCAGTCAGAGACTGGCACCTGCCCACCCACGCTTTCTTGGCCTGTGGCCGGCTGTGGTCAAACCGGCAGCAGAGAGTGGGTGTGGAGATGTGGGTAGTAAAGAAGGAAGAGAAAACAAATTTTCCATGAGTTGTTGAAAAAGAGCAACAGGAGTAGAATCAAATTGACCTAAGAAACCAGCACCAAAAAATGCTTTATTACATGTATTTAAATAAAAGGTATCAGGAAGAATGTTCTAGAAAGGATTAAAAGGCAATGAAGGACTAGGCTTTTAAAGTAGTAGCAACAGCTGCTCAAGCCGTGTTGTGGGCGGTGAGAAAGGCCTTGGGGTCCCTGTGGTCAAACATGTTCCCCAGAAGTATAGGAAAGAGAGAGAGTGAAGGAGAGAGATCCCCTCAGAAATGTGAAATGGCAAGATAGCGAGATTGGGCCCAACGCCAGAGAACAGATGGGGAAACTTCGCCCTTCTTCACTGAAAGCTCAACTTCACTTCCTCACTTTCCACCTGCTTGTTTCTTCTCCCACCTCGCTGCTCTCAGCTCCACTGCTTCACTTCACTTCTGTGAGGGGCGTTGCTAGACCTCAATCCCCAGCCAAGACTCTAGGTGATAGATGTCTCCCTTGACCACAAGTGTTTCTCAGTGTGGTTAGATGTTAAAGCAAGTCACATCTAAAACAGAGATTCTGATCATTTCTGAGGATGTAGAAAAATATCTCTGCTTGTTGCCTCTTTCTTTTTGCTTACTCATTTAATCTTGGTTCTCTGAATTATTTCCACCTCTCCCTAGACCCGAAAGGAAGGTTATAGAATGGTTTAGAGCTTCTAAATGAGGCCGTTAGAGTGTGCCTCAGCCTACAGGGCTGGCTTGGAGCCCACACCCAAGAAAGCGAAATCTTTCCTTGGGTGGGGCTTGCCTAGACATAAAGTTTTTAGCATGCCTCCAAGCAAGGGAAACTTGGGCCAAGATTATATTGGGCAGGTAATAAAATTAAGGGCAATAAAACCAGATAAACCACCTATTTAACAGCAATTTACTGGTGAAGCTGTTTCAACAAGGAGAGGTAAGATGGAGGGCTCCACGAACTTGCTCCCAAGTTCTTTCAAGTACTTTCCTCTATAGAGAAAACACTTTTTTCAGGGGTCTTGGCTTGACTGAAAGGGGGTTAGTGCATTTATCCAACACCCAGTGAGAGTAAGTAGCAGCTCAGAGGGGAGTCTCTGGAATTTGTATCCCTCACTCTAACGCCAAGAATGATCCCCTCTGAGCTGTTCAAACCTCTCAGAACCTTTTTATCAGCCATGGAATCAAGAGAGTAGAGGTCCCTAACTGCACCCCATGTTCATTATAGAATTATTTACAATAGCCAAGGTATGGAAGCAACCTAAGTGTCCACTGACAGACGAATGGATAAAGAAGATGTGATACATATATAGAATGGAATATTACACAACCATAAATAAATCTTGCCATTTGCAACAGCATGGATGGATCCTGGAGAGTGTTATGCTAAGAGAAATAAGTCAGAGGGGAAAAGACCAATGCCATATGATCTCACTTATGTGTAGAATCTAAAAAGCAAACAAACAGTAAATGAAAATAGACATATAGATACAGGGACAAACGAGAGGGAGGTGGGAGTGGGAGGGACAAAATAGGTGAAGGGGGTTTAGAAATACAAATCTCCAGTCATAAATAAACTATGGGGATGTAATATAAAGTATAAAGAACATGGCCAATATATTGTAACAATTTTGTACAGGGACAGATGGTTACTAGACTTACTATGGTCATCATTTAATAATGTATGCAAATATAAAATCACTATGTAGCACACCTGAAACTAATATCATATTGTATGTCAATTGTATTTCAATAAAAAATTAAACGAAAAAATAGAGTGGAGGTCCAGTACCAATCTGTCTAGAGTCAATTGTGGATTGATTTACACATTAAACATCAAACAATCTGTAAAGATG
This sequence comes from Bison bison bison, assembly GCF_000754665.1. Taxonomy (NCBI): domain Eukaryota; kingdom Metazoa; phylum Chordata; class Mammalia; order Artiodactyla; family Bovidae; genus Bison; species Bison bison. The sequence continues at coordinate 1,081,751 of NW_011495050.1, forward strand.
GAATCGCTTCCTTAACCACAAACATCATGGTAATATTTTGTTGCTTTTAAGGGATTACGAAGCTAACACATGAAAGTTCAGTCAGATTCTCAAAACTACCTCACACAGACATCCTAAACATATATAGGTATGTGTTTATGCATATATCTATTGGCTTCCCAGGTGGAGCTAGCAGTAAAGAACTCACCTACCAATACAGGAGAGCCAGGAGACACAGGTTTGATTTCTGGGTCGGGAAGATTCCATGGAGGAGGGAATGGCAACCCACTCCAGGATTCTTGCCTGGAGAGTACCATGGACAGAGAAGCGTGGGGGTTGGGGGGCGGTGGGGGCTACAGTTCATGGGGTCACAAAGAGTTGGACACGACACACAGACGCACACCTCCATACATCCACACCTACACATACATACAGGTAAAAGACTAAATTAAGGTAAACCTCTAAATAGCTTTTATGTTTTTAAGCAATAGCAAATATTTTCTATCAATAAATACTTGCTCTTTTCAATTTTACTTTTGCATGGTACAAACTTTTCTAAATAGCATGTGGTGATTGAGTCTCTAAATATTAAATAAAATATCCTTCTATTGCTTGTAAACAGTATTTTCTGGTTAAGAAGAGGCACAAAACATTCGGTGACTGCATTATTCTTTGGGGTCTGAGTAGTGGTTATGTGGGCACCCAGGGTGGTGAACCACTGATTCATGAAACAGTGCCAAGAATGGCCTTCATCCAGACCCCAGGCCAAGTTCAGCCAGCAGCAGTGAATCAACCAGGCCAAGAAGGACTAGGCAAAAGTACAAATTTCTACCTTTGTCAGAATCCTAGGAATTTGGCAACTCTTCTCAATTTGTCTCATTTCCCTCTGTCCTATATCCAATCAATTACCAACGTGGCTCAGTTGGTTTCATCTCCTATGTGTCCCCCAAGTCTGTCCACTCTTCTTTTCTCTACTGCCTCTTTCCTAGGTCAGACTGGCTGGATTATTACAAATCTTCCCAAGTGGGCAAGATCCACTTTTGTCCCCTTCTAAGTGCCTACACTACGGCCACGTGGATTAAAAAACAAAACAAAACAAAGGCTTCCCTGGTGGCTCAGTGGTAAAGAAGCCACCAGTCAGTGCAAGAGACATAGGTTTGATCCCTGGTCAGCGAGGAACCGTATGCTGTGGGGCACCTAAGCCCATGTGCCACAACTATTGAGCCTGTGCTCTAGAGCCTGGAAGCCACAGCCTCAGAGCCCATGTGCCACAACTAGTGAAGCCCAAACTCTAGAGCCCAAGCTCTGCAACAAGAGAAGCCATTGCAAAAAGAAGCCCATGCAGGGCAATTAGAGAGTAGCCCCTGTTTGCCACAACTAGAGAAAAGCCCACGCAGCAACGAAGACCCAGTGCAGACTAAGTGAATACATAAATAAAATTATTTCAAGAAATAAAAACAAGCATCTACCTAAGCAGTCTTTCCTCTTAACAGTTTCCGTTGGATACCCTTTTGCTCTTAGACTGAAAATCAAAATCCACACTGTGGCCTAGAGGCCGGGAACCAGTTCCCCCTGCTCCACCTTCCACTGTCTTCCTGTACCTCACATCATAGTTCTCCATCCACTCCATTGCCCTACCTCCTCAGGGATCCTCACAGTTCAGGATGTTTGGAGACAGAGAAGATACAGGTCCTTGAATTTTCCCAAAGCTCCTTAGGTGATTCTGAACCACTGCTATGGTTGAAGTGACTAGACTAAAGATGGAACCATTGGAAAATTGTGTTATGGTAAGTTTGCACCTGTTAGCATGAGGGTTTGGCTTGGGCCAACCCTATAAAATCACTGCAGATGGTGACTGCAGCCATGAGCTTAAAAGATGCTTGTTCCTTGGAAGAAAAGCTATGACAAACCTAAATAGTGTATTAAAAAGCAGAGATACCACTTTGCCTACAAAGGTCCAGATCAGCAGTCATGTATGAATGTGAGAGTTGGAACATAAAGAAGGCTGTGTGACCAAGAATTAATGCTTTCAAACTGTGGTGCTGGAGAAGACTCTTGAGAGTCCCTTGGACATAAAGGAAATCAAACCAGTCAATCCTAAAGAAATCAACCCTGAATATTCATTCAAAGGACTGTTGCTGAAGTTGAAGCTCCAATATTTTGGCCACCTGATGCAAAGAGTCGACTGTTTGGAAAAGACCCTGATGCTGGGAAAAATTGAGGGCAGAAGGAGAAGCAGGTAATAGAGGATGAGATGGTTGGATGGCATCACCGACTCAATGGACATGAGTTTGAGCGTACATCGGGAGACAGTGACGGATAGGGAAGCCTGGGGTGCTGCAGTCCATGGCGTCGCAGAGTTGGACATAACTGAGTGATGAACAACAACAACCCTACAAAGCAGACCAGAAAAATTCCCAAACTGGCAAGTCACTAGCCAGATGTTCTACACGAGGAGGTCATTGTTGCTACTTCTGCTACCCAAAAAGGGTTTAAAGAGTGAGTTACACACAATCCACTTGGTAGATGCCTTTTTACTTTCTAGAAAACCTAAAGCTAGCTAATATACGCAATTCTGAGACTGAGGATGCATTCACACAAAAGCTTTGAAATGTTATTAGATGAAGCAGATGGTTCCTACATAACCACAAACTCAGTTGGGAATGTCTTTCTCTGACCTTCCTCTTTGTAGATTTATTCCTGTTATAACAGCACTTGTTAAGTGGATTTAGATGTGTTCTGAGTCCAGTTGCGTTCCAGAAACAAGACAACTAGTAAAGGCAAAGTCTGATCAAACTGGGTATTTCTGTCACCCAGTTTTAGTAGAGAAAGTCTCCAATGTGTTGTCAAGTTCACTTTTCTGCCGCGCTCTCATGAATTGCATTTGGAAAGCAGGATTGAATTTGTTTGTCCCTGTTATTTATAGCACCCACTGAGTCCTCAGCCAGTTGTGGGAGGATGTGACTGCGTTTAGATTCCCATCCAAGTTGTATGTGACAGTATCTGGCACCCATTCAACAGCTGCAGTCATTACTGGGAGAGTAAGCACAAAGGGAAATAAATCAACTTTTAATGTCAGGATGTCACACCCTCTCTAACGTTTTTTGGATATAAATGAGGCACTATGATATAATTAGTCTTGATCTTATCTCTCAGTGTTCTTGCCTGGAGAATCCCAGGGATGGGCGAGCCTGGTGGGCTGCCATCTATGGGATCGCACAGAGTCGGACACGACTGAAGTGACTTAGCAGTAGCAGTATCTCTCTATAGTCCGATGACTACTTTACCAGAGGGTACTATCTGTAACATCAACAGATTTAATTTAATTATAAAAAGAAGCTTTCCAGATTAGACAAAAATGTCTTCTTAAAAAATGATGATTTTATGAAGGTAATATATATGTTAGTTTCCAAAGTCAAATGTTCAAAAGGACATACAGGGAAAAATGTATCCAACTCCCACACCTGTACTTCAACCACCCAATTCCCTAGGCAAACATAGTAGCCAGGATTTTAATCTGTCCAGAGATATCTTATGCATTTATACACAAACGTACACACACACACAAACATAGCTGAATATCTTGTTTTTTCTCTTTTCTTATCTCTTTTTTTTGTTTTTTGGCTACATGGCATATGGGATCTCAGTTCCCAGACTAGGGACTAAATTTGTGCCCTTGGCAGTGGGAAGCATAGAGTCCTAATCACTGGAGCCCCAGGGAATTCTCTCATTTTAAAAATTGTTCCACATCACTTGTTAATTTTTCCACATCAAATATGTAGAGATGGGCCTAACTTCATTGTTAATGACTGTGTTTCATGCAGTGATTTCTTGACTGCCAAGTGAACCCTTCTCCACCATGAAGACCTTTGTTGACTACTCAGCTCTTGGGTAGGACCCAGAAAGTCCTTCATAACCATCTCAATCGGAAACTATCCTTTAACCTATATCCTTCCCTCCAATTAAGCGGACCTACTGTGGCTCTTGAATGGAGCTCTAATCGTTGCTCTTTCATGAACTCACTGTCTTTGCCGACCAGTGATCTCATTCTTCTGGCCCTTGGTCTTCTCATCTGGGAGTGGTACTGGGAGGGGGATGCTTTTCTAAGGTCCTTTTCAGCCTTTACCTTCTGTAAATCTGTGACTAGACGAGGTCAAAGGGCCTTTTCAAGTCTACACTTGGATCAGCAACTTATATTTTCCTTAGTTTCCTTCATAAGCTTTTTAACGATGAGAAAATCTCTGCGTGCAGTGTCCCCTCCCAATGTCTGGCTGGAATAGTAGCTCCAGAAATGTTTGTCGATTTTCTGGGTTATCACTTAAAGTGCTATGCATTAATAATTCCTCCAATCCTATTACTGGAAATAGGTCAATTAACCCAGTTTCTTTCTTTGAGGACAAGTGATAAGAATCATGGTACTTGTGTTCTATCAGACCAGTTGGGAACAATTTGAGCAGTAGATCCTCACCAGTACATCTGACTTAGGCAGTCTGTGCATTCCTGGCATGATCTATATCCATATTAGCAATTTGAAGGGTAAAAGAGTAGTTTTAGAAATAAAGAGGACATTGGGGATGGCAAAATTCAAACTTTTTATTTTGTAGATGTGGAAAACCAAGGCTTAGAATTTGAAAGATGTGTCTAAGGATTACAACTCAACTAGTGATAGAATCAGGGTTAAGATCTGGCTTTCTTGACTTTTATTCTAGAGAAAAAAAAAGGAGAAGGGGAACAGAATCTTTACGGAGTGTTATTATACATTGTCATTAATTGGAACTTGCTGTTCCATGAAACTATGCCCACATACTATGTAGGATATGATGGTTTGTATTTTACTACACTTCTTCATCTGAAAAACTAGATTAATAAACCTACTTACCTCACAAGGTGGTAGAAGGATTATAAGAGATGCCTATAGGGTCCAGGGAAAGCCCCAGGCATGTAAAGGTTACCTACAATTATTATTTAAAGGTCTTCACAATGAAAGGTCATTTTGTAATATAATTTCCTCTTCACTTGATTTTTTTGGAGGAGAGGGAGTTGAATTTAAATAATCAAATTTTGTTAAGGGAAGGTACACCTTTCTGTTATTACTCTGATAAAAGTCATAGCCACTCATTAACTTAGCCTTCATCTTAAAAATGGAAGAATTATCCCTGGTTTTTGTCCCATTTTTAGTGACTATGAAGACTAAGAAAATTTCATTTATTCACACATACCTTTTTTTTTTAATCAAAGTTGAAACACAACTCTTTTATAAAATTTTAAAAATTGTATTTATTTATACATTTACTGATTTTTGGTTGCAGTCTGTCTTCGTTGCTCTGCCTGGACTTTCTCCACCTGCAGTGAGCAGGGGGGTACTCTCCAGTTATAGTGATTAGGCTTCTCCCTGTGGTGGCTTCTCTTGTTGCAGAACACAGGATTTAGGCACACGGACTTCAGTGGTTCTGGCTTATTTGCTCTGTGACATGTGGATTCTTACCAGGCCAGGGATCAAATCCATGTCCCCTGTGTTGACAGGTTGATTTCTATCCACTGTGCCACCAGGGAAGTCTCATTTACACATATCTTCGTGTCTTTTGCCAAACCATCTCTATTATTACTTACTTTTTGTTTTTATTTAAATAGACCAACTTTTAAGTAATTTGTGTATAGTCATGTTACAATATAGAATTCTTTATCGTTCCAATTTTAGTATATGTGCTGCTGAAATGAGCACTGGAACTCTTAAGTAAAAAGGTATTGCTATTCCACTTAGAAAATACAGAGTGAAATGTATTCAGTTGAAAGATTAGAAGACTTTGGTTTAAATTCCAGCCTTGCTTTTGGTGGTCATGCAATTTTGAACAAGTTGTCTCAATTTTATCTACAGAATGATGAGCAAAATATATAATTCACAGTGTTTTTATGATAATAAATAGGATCAGGTATATGATAGCACTTTGAAAAAATTTAAGACAGTGCACATTATTCGTTATTGTTAAATAAAGGGAAAACTAGCAGGTTGGGAGAAGAGAGGGGCACCATTTAATAGTGTACAGTTTATTCAGAAGGTGGGAGGATATGGAAAACCTCAACATCTTAAAGAATGGATATAGGGTTTCCCTGAATGGTCCCGTGGTAAAGAACCTGCCTGTCAATGCAGGAGACTCAAGAGATGCAAATTCAATCCCTGGGTCAGGAAGATCCCCTGGAGGAAGAAATGGCAATCCACTCCAGTATTCTTGCCTGGGAAACCCCAAGGACAGTAAAGCTTGGCAGGCTACAGTCCATGGGGTTGCAAAGACTCAGATACTACTTAGCCACTGAACAACAACATAGATCAGTGCAGCTATGAGAAGGGGTTGAAAATGGCAAAAAAGTCAACAAAAATCTTGCTAAAGGAGAGGGCATAATCCACCTGCATTCACTTTGATGAAAAGAATTTGTACAACATGAAACTGCGGCAAGTTTATGTCAAGTTTTAAAACTACAGCGTCAAACAGATAACTAATGAGAACCTCCTGTATAGCTGAGGAAGCTCTGTTCAGCACTCTCCGGTGCCCTAAATGGGAAGAAAATCCCAAAAGAGGGAATATATGTGCACGTATAGTTGATTTACTTTGCTGTACAGCAGAAACTAACACAATATTTTAAAGCAATTCCCTGGTAGCTCACACCATAAAGCGTCTGCCTACAATGTGGGAGGCCTGGGTTCAATCCCTGGGTCAGGAATATCTCCTGGAGAAGGAAATGGCAATCCACTCCAGTATTCTTGCTTGGAAAATCCCATGGATGGAGGAGCCTGGTAGGCTATAGTCTATGGGGTCGCAAATAGTGGGACACGACTGAGCAACTTCACTTTCATACTCCAATAGAAATGAATTTAAAAAATTAAAAATATACCACCAAGTGTTAAAACTTAATCATATATATAATGAATATAAGATATCTTAACAGTAATTCATATTTTTTATATTCTATTGCAATCATTCATTTTTCTAAGACTAACATAATTTTCTTACTTGATCTCTAGAGTATAATGCAAACCATGTCAAGAGTCCCAAATACTTATGACTTAAATTGCAAAGTGTAGGAATAGTCAAGACTACAAGCTCCCCAACCAAACCACGCTCACTTTAATAAAAAGCTTTTTGGCCTGCAAACGGCTCAGTGGCATGCAGTGTCCAGCAGTCTTGCTGGTGTGATGCTGAGGCTTGAGCAGTATGATGATGGAGACCTTTGTGAAGTATATCAAGCCCGGGCTCAAGAACTTGAACCTCATTTCATTGTGCTGGAGACAGTCTGAGTGACCAAGACAAAGAATGGGGACGAGGTGTGGGCCTGCGAAGTGGCAGACAAAACTGGCGGCATCAATATCTCTGTCTGGGACGATAAGGCCAACCTGATCCAGCCTGGCTACACTATCCAGCTCACTAAAAGTTATTCGGTGTTCAAAGGTTGTGTGCCATTGTGCACTGGCCATGGGTGTGATCTTCAGAAGATTGGAGAATTCTGTATGGTTTATTCTGAGGTTCCTAAATTCAGTGAGCCAAACCCAGAATACAGTGCCCAGCAGGCACCCAACAAAATGGTTCAGAACAGCAGTCTTAAGGCTCCCTGGACTCCCTGCCACTTCTCCAGCCTCTAAGAGCCAGAACGCATTGGACTGAGCACCCCACCGGTCCTGGTGGTGGCCTGCACCCCCTCACACTTCCTCTGACTCCACTCCCCCAGCACTTGAATTATCTGAAGTCAGCCCAACCACAGCTACTGCCCTCCTGGCCCCTCCAGCAACCATGTCAGTAAAGGCAAAAAAAAAACCAAAACAAAACAACCCAGAGGAGCAGCAAAAGAAAGCAAAAGACCTTTTCCCTCCCTGCCACCAGCCATAACCCAAGTGTTTGCTAGAGAACACAGCTTTCTACTGGGCTGCAGGCTCTGTGGGGCCAGGAGGTAGAGGAGTCACTAAAGTTCACTGTGCGGGAGTGGTGAGCAGTAGCCTAATCCACCCTCAGCCCATACTCCCCTCCTTGTTCAGCTGAAGCTGCCTGTCTCCTGGGAGTCAGGGTGCTCTGCCTCCCTTCCTTCCGCTTTAGAAACAATGGTTACAGTCTGTTTCTTATGTGTGATGTAGAAGTGTAATTGAATCCCTCCTTCCTAATAAATGTTACCACTCTGTTGAAAACATAAAAATAAAAAGCTCTTTGGAATGTATTCCAATCCTTTCCTACTCTCTTTACTTCCTGATTACCTGCTGTCCCCTCCTATTCTCACTGGTGACCTTGTCTGCAACCTCATGAAGAAACTAGAGGGAGCCAGCTGGACCACTGCCAACTTCCCGTCTCCGAATCTCCATGGCGACACTGCCTTCCCCTTCTCCCTGGACCTCTCCTCTGAGTCTGAAGCATCCTACTCCCTGTTGGAATTTCTCACTCTCTCTGCCGTCTGTTCTCCTTGTGGCTCTAACCTCGCCTTCACTGCAGTTTTTTCTCGTCAGCATTAAACATTTTCACTCCTCACGCTGTCCACAGTTCCCACGTGGCACTGCTTTGACTATCTTTTACGCCAAACGTGTTCCAACAGTCTCTTCCTAGTGTCCTATTTTGTCCTCTTCTTCACTCCTAACCTCCCAAGTTAGTTTCCAAATTCCCTTTTCCTCCAAGAATGCTATTTTTCTTCCAAAGTTTAATCCACAGGAATTTGTATATACTATTATACAAATAGTATAATAAAGAATAAATACATAGAAGCTTGCTATAGTGCCAAATAAATTGTAATGCCACATAGATCGTCCATATGCCCCCATTTCTGCTTACGTGACTTTTTTTTTTTTTTGCAGGTGAATAGGTTTCTTGTAGTCATAGCAGCCACACTAACTTTTTGATCCACTAAAGGTGCAGGTCAGGAAGCAACAGTTAGAACTGGACATGGAACAACAGACTGGTTCCAAATAGGAAAAGGAGTATGTCAAGGCTGTATATTGTCACCCTGCTTATTTAACTTCTATGCAGAGTACATCATGAGAAATGCTGGACTGGAAGAAACACAAGCTGGAATCAAGATTGCCGGGAGAAATATCAATAACCTCAGATATGCAGATGATACCACCCTTATGGCAGAAAGTGAAGAGAAACTAAAAGGCCTCTTGATGAAAGTGAAAGAGGAGAGTGAAAAGGTTGGCTTAAAGCTCAACATTCAGAAAACTAAGATCATGGCACCTGGTCCCATCACTTCATGGGAAATAGATGGGGAACAGTGGAAACAGTGTCAGACTTTATTTTTTTGGGCTCCAAAATCACTGCAGATGGTGACTGCAGCCAGGAAATTAAAAGGGGCTTACTCCTTGGAAGGAAAGTTATGACTAACCTAGATAGCATATTGAAAAGCAGAGACATTACTTTGCCAACAAAGGTCCATCTAGTCAAGGCTATGGTTTTTCCAGTAGTCATGTATGGATGAAAGTGTTGGACTGTGAAGAAAGCTGAGTGCCGAAGAATTGATGTTTTTGAACTGTGGTGTTGGAGAAGACTCCTGAGAGTCCCTTGGACTACAAGGAGATCCAACCAGTCCATTCTGAAGGAGATCAGCCCTGGGATGTCTTTGGAAGGAATGATGCTAAAGCTGAAACTCCAGTACTTTGGCCACCTCATGCAAAGAGTTGACTCATTGGAAAAGACTCTGATGTTGGGAGGGATTAGGGGCAAGAGGAGAAGGGGACGACAGAGGATGAGATGGCTGGATGGCATCACCGGCTAGATGGATGTGAGTCTGAGTGAACTCCGGGAGTTGGTGATGGACAGGGAGGCCTGGCATGCTGAAATTAATGGGGTCGCAAAGAGTTGGACATGACTGAGTGACTGAACTGAACTGAAGTTAGAATAAAACATGGCCTGCTACCAAAACAACTGGTCTACCCAAGAGAATGTTGCCTTCACTTATCTGAGAACATTCTTCTGAAGATTAGCAAAGACTTCTCTTCCACTAAATCCACTGTAATCTTAAATATAGATTTGAATTTCAACTTCCTATTAGTGTTTGATGCAGCTGATAACTCCTTGGTGACAACTTCTCTTTCCCTGGTTTTGTGATGGTATATCCTGCTGTCTACCTTGGTTGTTCCTTCTGTTTGCCTGTTGACTATTTCTCCTCTACTGTTCATTCTACCTCGAAGTTCCTAAGGGCTCCTTGCTGAGTTTCTCAGCTCTTGTCACTCTATCAACTCTCCTTAGAGAGTTTCACTTACTCTTGAGACTCCCATTATCATTGTCATGCTGGTGATTATCAAATTCATTTCTCCAGCAAAATATCTTCCCCAGAACATCATATCTGCCTTTCTAGTGTTCAGCTAGGTATGCCACAGAATGTTTCATAACAGGCATGTAAATCTCAATGTTTTCTAAAACAGAACTCACCTTCCTACTCCCAAATTTTTATCTTCTCAAGTGTTCTCTAATTTAGTAAAGGCCATCACCATCCACTCAGTTGATTTAGCCAGTAACTTAGGAGTCATCATTGATCTATAATTACATCTTCCTCACCATGCCTCCTTCTCCCCATTAATTAATCACCAATTCTTTTTTATGCTATCTCTTACACACTTCTCTAATCCATTTACTTTTCTAAATTGTCACTGTCATCACACCAAGTCCGAGGTATCATCATCTTTCAACTGGATTCTGTGACAGTCTCTTACCCTCCCATAAAGCACATCTGATTGTGTCTCTCTCCTTACACTCTTCAATGGTTTCCCACTGATTTGAAGATGAAGGCTTCCCAGGCTCTGTGTGATTTTCCTTCTGCCTCATTGTGAAGGATTGCTGTGTGTCGTTCTTTTCCTCACTCTTTTCCATTTCAGAAACTGGCCTCTTGGTTCTTTGTGATGAGAGGTCACCCTTCTTCTTACCTTGGGATTTTGCCTAGAATACATTAGCTTAATTTTCAGGCCCCCTGCTGCTTTTCTTCTTCTGTCATCCCCCACAATTCTCCAGACTTCCCCTGACTACAACTTTAACATGGTTACCTTGTTCTTTCAGTCTTAACATAAAAATTCCATCCCCTGAAAAGGTTTTGTGAACTCTCTAAACCCTTATATAACAGTTTGCACTTTCTCAGCCTTGTCATAATTATATTTGCATGTGTTCAATGTCTTCCCAGCTGCTAATCTATAAGCTCCACAATGACAGTGAACTTGGATTGTGTCTGACACATGGTACTATAGAACAAATATTTGATGAGTGTTAATTCATTATTTATTTTATTTCGAGTGCTCTGGGTCTTCATTGTTGTTTGAAGGCTTTCTCTAGTTGTGGCTAGTGGAGTTACACTCTAGTCGCAGTGCACAAGCTTTGTGGTGGCTTCTCTTGTTGCAACGCAGAGGCTTTTAGGCATGTTGGCTATGTAGGTGCGGTCACAGGCTCTAGAGTGCAGGCTCAGTGGTTGTGGCACGTGAGCTCAGTTGCCCCTTGGCACATGGGATCTCCCTGGACCATGGATCAGACTTGAGTCCCATGCATTGGAAAATAGATTCTTAACCACTGGACCATCAGGCAAGTCCCAGGAATAATTTATTTTTGAGAAGTCTTTTACTTGTGTGAATTAACTTCTTTAAGATTTATTTATAACAAAAGATTTGAGTAACTCCTTTCACTCTTTAGACTGCAATAATTGGAAGTATGAAGATTAAAAAAAAAAAACCTTCTGAAAAATAATGTGTAAGTAAATTGAAGGCTTAAGAAAAAAAGATGATTTTCTAAGACTTCATGTCTCTATGTGGAGAGGGTTTCATCTTTGAAGAAGAAAAAAGATTTCCCAAATGAGAAATCAATAATATCAATAGCTGTCACTGGCCAGGCATTTGCTACTTTTCAGGGATAGTTCTCAGTGCAAAGAGGGTATTAATGAATTTAAAACAACTCTATAAGGAGGTTGCTACTTTCACGCCTGCGTTGGAGTGTGATTGCCGTCACTTTGTTTATCGCTCTGAGGGAAGCATGAAGGCACACTCTCCATCTGTTGCTGACACACCTCTTAATTAGGTCATATTTTACAGTTACACTAGATTCTGATAATGACCGGGATTCTTTCCTGGCTGCCTAGGGAGATCTCAGGCCACGCTGCCAGAGAACTGTCTCCCATCATGTGTTGCTTCTTGCATCACAGATTCTTCCCCAGTTGACTTGGCTCCATCCTATCTCATTCCTGCCAGAGGAATTTATCTAGTCATGCATTGCCCTTGAGGCCACAGTAACCAGTCCTTGTGATTTTTTTAAACACTGCCATTCCTAAACAGTGTTCAGAAAGGAGCATTCTGCAGGGTGCCCACATTTGACTCCTATCCAAAGAGGCCTCTGGAAGTGCTTAAGTATGTGAAGCAGTGAACACGTAAGGGGGAGGCTGGAGCGTAACACATCTTACTTCATTCATTCAGTCATCCATCCCTTGATTAATTAACTCTATTCCATAAATACTTATTGCTCATCTACTGTGTGCCAAGCTGCACATTAGCTGCTGAGGACATAACAGTGAAGGAAAAATCCCTGTCCTCAAGGAGCTTATAGTCTAGTTACAGATGCAGATGAGCAAATCTAGCACATGCCATTGAAAGAGCATGAGAAGAGTGTTGTAAGGTTAGTTCATGGTGACAAGAGTCATACATCCAACTTAAAAATTGATTAGGCGAAACTGGTAATATTTATTGGCTTAAGCCACGGAAAAGCAACTGGAATAATGAACCACTGAGAAGGGTCACAGCAAGGACTCAGCACCAACCAGACCCAGGCACTTGAATGTACCCAGGAGCCTTGTCGTTCTTGGTCCACATGTAGGCACTTTGCTCATTTATTGCAGATCAGCTCTCCTTACAGGTCAAGAAGCAGCTCCTCCATCGATTCGAAGCCTCATGTCAGCTCAGGGTCTGACTCAGAGAGGACTGGTTCTTCTTTTTCAATTCTAATCTAAAAAATCCCAGGGTAGAACTCAAATCGGCTCACTTGGGTTATATCCTACCTCTAGATTGATGATTCTCAACTGTAGGTGGTTCTGCCTCTCAAGGAATATTTGGCAATGTCTGGAGATGTGTAACTTTGTCATGACTAGAGGGGTGGAGAGAATGTTATTGGTATCTAGTGGATGGAGGCCACGGTTGCTGTTGAACATCCTAACAATTTACAGTACAAAATGTCAATAGTGCTAGGGTTGAGAAACTCTATTCTAGGCCAATCAGTTGTGGTTGTGGGAAGGTCGGGGTGGGGGGGGGGGCGGGGGATCAAAGTTTTTCTAAAAGACATTTAAGTGATGAGAAGGAGTTATCCAGGTAAAAGCGGCCAGGACAGGCTGATCCATGGAGGGAGGTATATGAGCAAAGAGTCAGGACTGCCCAGAACAGGTTCCCATAAATAGCATTAGTTATTCTGCCTTCCATTCCTACCTGGTAAAATGTTACGAGTCTGTGGAAAGCTCACGTGGAGCAGAGTGTCTGGAACTTCAATAATATCATTGTCCTGCAAAGCCATTTATCAAGCACAAGTCATAGATTTTATCCATTTCCTCTACTATACTAAGCTTTTGGTCGAAGGCATTCCATCAACTGAGATTCACTTATAGTTTTCAGGAGATTGTTTTAGTCGAGTATTAAAACACATCAATGGACAAGACCCAGTAGTTAGAAGCACTGGTTCTGGAATCAAACAGACCTGGCTTTGAAATCAGGCTGTATGTCTGCCTACTGGTGTCCATGACCACCACAAGTAGGACAGGCCAGTGCTCGGGAGACGCAGAAAGGAGGCCATGTGACAGAGGGAGGAGGACCCTGGACTTTTTAGGATGAGAAAAAAATTGGGTAAATAAAAGGGAGGAAGGTGTTCTACATAGAGAAAGCAGCACGTGCCAAGGCTTGGAGTTGTATGTGTGGGAAATGAGAGATGATGAAGCTGACTAGAGGAACAAGGAGCAGTGTAATTTTGTGTGTGTGGTTTTTTTTTGTCACACCCCATGGCATATGCAATCTTAGTTCCCTGACCAGGGATCAAACTCATGTCCCCTGCATAGGAAGCATGGAATCTTAACCACTGAACCACCAGGGAAGTCCTGAAGAGTGCAACTTTGGACACACAATGAGTATTTCCTGTGGAGGACAGAAGTAGGGATGCTCAGAGAACAGACAGAGTTTCAGGCAGGATTCAAATTCAGGTGAGAGGTAAAAAGCTGGCGATATATATGTGTGAGAAAGAACTGTTCCTGAATGCAAAGACCTTTGAGAGGAGGAGAAAAGGGGAAAGAAATATTTGTCGAAAGAAGGGAAGGAAGGAAAAAGGAGGAGAAAAAAAGGAAACACATGAGTGTGTGAAGAAAGAGAGAAAAAGAATAAAATCATGATGATGGAGTGTCATGGATGTCCATGGAGGAGAGAATGCGAAGAAAGGAAGAGCTGTCAGCGGTGTCAAATACTGCAAAGAGGCCAAAGCTTATAAGAGCTGTTAAAGAGATCGCTGAACATGTACAGCGCAATTTAAGGTGTGTATTTCTAGTTGGAGAGTAGAGGCAAGCATCTGATGAAGGGAGTCCCTGAGTAAACATGGGTAAGCTCCTGGAGGCAGCTAGTATATAATAATAGTGTTGTACAAATCTGGATATAAGACAGAGATGCCCATTATTATTGCTGTTAATTCACATTGATTTGAAACTTCTGATCCAATGTACAAGTGCAAGAGAAAGAAAGAGGAATAGCTATCGAAAATCAGTCAGCAAAACATATTCACTGTTTATAAGTTATATTACCTTCTACTCACAGTGCCTCAAGATACAAACTGAAAAAAAAAAAAAAAAACTGAACTAAAAAAAAGAGAAAGAAACAAGGCTAATACAATAGTCCACAAGGTGATTAATTACAAAGTAACTATATATGGCCATCAGTTAATTTGGAGAAGAAATGGCAACCCACTCTAGTGTTCTTGCCTGGAGAATTCCAAGGACAGAAGAGCCCGTGGGTTACACTTAGTGGGGTTGCAAAGAGTTGGATATGACTCACACACACATAACTTAATTAAAAAACAATCCACTTTGCAGTGGGAACTCAGGGTGACTAAAAAGAAGGACTGAATCAGCAGTAAGACATAAGATGTTCAATATTGTATATATATCAATTTTCCTCAAATGAATATAAGCGCTTAGTATAACTCCAGTCAAAACCCCAGTGTACTCTTGGGGTCACTTGATAAATCATTTCAAAATACCATTAAGAATAGAAGGCTGGATCCCACAGAGAGAGGTAGTCAGTAAGAAATTCTTGATGATGTGACAAAAGATTTTAGAAAAGGGATATTAATATTCACTTTTGTCTCATATATTTAATATAGCTCCCTACTGTTTCCCCAGACATTCAGAAAATCTGCTAAATATAGGAAAAAAATGTCTTTTATGGCAGTTTCAGGGGAAAAAATCTGAACGAAAGAGAGGGAATTCCACCTGTAGACTAATGGGGAAACAGAGAAAAAGAACATCTTGAGAAAGTAAATTTTTTAGTTAAATTCAGTGGAATCAGAAGTAGGAGCCAGAAATGATTATGTAAACCCCTGGGAATTTGAAGCAATCCTAAAGAATAAATTGCAACTCCATCGAGATATGGAAGGAACCTTATCCTATTATCTCAAAGTTCAAGGTAATTTCAATTGATATCTCACTTAGAAATGTAAAATCTTATTAAAAGAAATTCCTAGAAAAAAGACAAAATGTTACTAGTACTTATCTCTGTAGTATTAAGTTTTTATACTTTTTGAGTTTTCTGAATTTTCTATGATGAGCGTAAGTTATTTTTCTTTTTTTTTTTTTTTTTGTCTGTGCCTTGCTACTTGTGGGATCTCAGTTCCCTGACCAGGAATTGAACCCCAGTCCCCAGCAGTGAAAATGCCGAGTCTGAACCACTGGACCATCAGGGAATTCCCATAAGTTATTTTTCTAAGAAAGATTTGTCAGTGAAAAAAAAAAAAAAAGAGAAGTAGGAAGAATGCTTGGTTGGAGAGCAAAGGTCAAGTAAAGGTTTTCAAATTCATTTGCTTGGTGGTTTCTAGAATGATCACGGTAAATGATTCTCTGTGTCCCATCTTCAACCATAATTATCGTGGTTCTTGTTTTACACGTTTTGCTCTAATTTTGGAACCAAGGACCAAAGGTTAACAACACATTTCTATCCATTGATACCTCCTCTTTCTGACTTTCCACGTAGACGACACCAATTATACACTTTTCTGAGTTGTCTAGTTGCTTCATGTGCTTACTTGTTATCTTACTAAATAGGCTATAAATTTGTCATATCTTATATTTCTGCTGATTCTTTTGCGGTACCTAATAGAGAATACTGGTTTTGTATTTAATTCAAAAATTATAGGGGGAACAAGATGGCGGAGGAGGAGGTGGACGTGGAGTCCATCTCTCTCCATGGATACACCAGGAATGCACCTCCAGACACAGAAGTCCATGCAGAACACCAGCTGAGATCGGACAGGAGTACCTGACCAGTGGAAAAGAATATATAGACCCATGCAAAACTCGGGAGGACGAAAGAACTAGGGGGAAAACAGGAGTGTTAGTAGAACTGGACCTGCCCTCAGCAGGTGGGGGAACTGAAGTAGGGGTCCGATTCCCACATCAGGGCAATTGTCTGAGTCAGAGGAGAAACATTTAAGGCTGAGAGTGAAATAGCTGATCTGTGGCAGCCTAAATGGAATGAGAATCAGACAGTCCTTGCTGCAGCCATACGTACCCGACAGGGACATAGATCCCCTGAAAGGCTGGAGCTGGAGTTTAGGGATCGTGGAGCAATCCCAGGGCAAGGGCTGTTGTTGACTGTGGAGAGACAGATCGAGAGGATGTGAGGGAGGAGATTGTGGTGGGAAATGCCTGTGGACGAAAGCCTGGCAGCCACGGAAGTAAGGCAATACTGCTGAGTCACACATAGAGGGTAGAGCCATCACCATAGACTCTCCCCAAACACGCCAGCATTGGCAGCTGAACAATAGAGAGGCTGGCCCATCTAACGCCTGACGAGCTGAACTACAGAGTAGGAGCCCAGGCAAGGGAGCTCTGTAAGTGCCTGAACAGGCGGAGCTAGGGAGAAAGACTGGCCAAAGAAGCCTTCTGATTGCCAGCTACAAGAGGCTCAAAAAAAGGCTCTGATAGGGCCATAACTCCTGTGGTGGAGGCAGTCCGTGTCTCTGCACACTTGATGCCACTAGGGTCCCTGCAAGGCAAGCAGCTGCACCACCTTCATGCTCAGCTCTCACTGGGGCAGAGCTGCCACAGGCAAAAAAAGTCTTCCGTCTGTGCATGCAGGGTTGCTTCAGTAGTGTCTTCAGTTCCTTCAATAGTGTAGACTGTGGCCTGCCAGGCTTCTCTGTCAGGGAAGGGGGCCCTCCAGGCAAGAATACTGGAGCGTATTGGCCAACACTGGTTGCCATACCCTTCTAGAGCACTATATTTCCTGCTGCCCTAGCTGCCACCTCCCCTGAGTACCTGGTGCTGCAACCCAAGCAGCTGCACCACCTCCACACCTGGCCCTCAGAGGGGCAAACCCAAGTCCTCCAAGGCAGCCTCAGGAGCAAACCCCAGTGGACGACCCACATGTAGAGGTGGAAGTAAAAACCCAATTGAAACCCAGGGGCAGTGTGGATAAAGGAGAAGATTCAAAACTTTCCCTCCAGCTGTACAAGCTGCAGATTAAATCCACACAATCAACTAGGCAGACTCTGTATCTATGGAATATATAAGGTCACTGAGAGCTCCCACAAAAGAAAGTGCACTAGTTCTGATAGCTGTGGACATTGGAAGCAAGAACACACAGGAGTAGGACCAGATTAGACTCTGAGCTGTCCCCATAGCAGGTCCAGAGATCAGCACAGTGTTGGAGGGCATCCTAGGGAGGTGAGGTGGACTGTGACTCCAGTGAGAGAAAGGACTTTGACAGCAGTGACTCAAGAAAAACATTTATTATTCTTATGTTTTGACTTGTTCTATAGATTCTTTTAGATTTTTCTTTTCTTTCTTTTTTTTTTTTTTTGCTTCCTTCAACCCTGGTGGTAGCTGTCAATTTTACTGACTTTATGAAATCTAATTAAGCTTTTGAGCTTTTTTTTCCCCTCAGTCACATTTTTAAATTGTTGTTATAAACCTCTGCTTCTACATTGGGCTTTTGCAGTTCTGAGGAGTTTTCCTTTTTTCTGTCATCTCCCTTTTTTTTTCTATTTTTTATAATTTTAATTTTCTTAAACCTATTATGGTTTTTTTACATTTATTCCTTTGGTTGCCTTTCCTACTGTTCTTTTCCCCTTGCAGTTAATCTTCAATGTATATAAATCTTCTTCATCTACCTCTATGTAACTTTGCATATCTATTCTTTCTTTACTTTCCTCTCAAAACATTTGTTAGTTTTATTTTTATTGCTTTATTCCTGTTGGCACCTTGCTTTAGTTTTGTTTTCCAGTTTGTGCTCTAGTTAGTTTTGTTCTGACAGATATAATTTTTGGTTTCATTTGTAAGCCGGGTCAATCTATTGTATTTTATTTTTGTTGGATTGTTTTGACTTTGCTCATGGGTGTACATGTATATGTGTATATTCCATTATTTTAATTATTATTTGCCTGATTTTGTAACTGCCATTTGTCTGGGGTTCATCTTCCCTTTCTCATTTTGAGATATTTGTTTTAATCTCACTTAATGCCATAACAAACCACTTGTGGAATCTTTGTTCCTGACCAGAGATCAAGCCCTGAGCCTTTGCAGTGGGAGCACTGACTCCAAGGTCCTAAACTACCAGAGAACTAACCTTAGGGAGGATTGAATAGTGAGAACTCACACAAAGGAAACCAGTTGAATACAAAACCAGCATCACCCAACCACCAGTAGCACCCTGTGCAAGACACATCATCTAAACAACAAACAAAACAAAAATACAAATGCAATCATCAGAAGACAGGATTACCACCTCACTCAGCCTTGCCCATTAGAGGAAAAACAAACAAACAGAAACTAAGCACAAATCTCACCCTATACAAGGCTTACACAAACCACTGGACCAACCTTAGGAGGGCAGAAACCAAAAGAAAGAAAGAATGCAACCTTGACGCCTGGGAAAAGGAGACCTCAAACACAATAAGTTAAAAAAAGTAATGAAAAGGCAAAGAGTTCAGGTCAGTTCAGTTGCTCAATTATGTCCAACTCTTTGCAACCCCATGGACTGCAGCACGCCAGGCTTCCCTGTCCATCACCAACTCCTGGAGCCTATTCAAATTCATGTCCATCGAGTCAGTGATGCCATCCAACCATATCATCCTCTGTCATCCCCTTCTCTACCCACCTTCAATCTTTCCCAGCATCAGGGTCTTTTCTAGCAAGTCAGTTCTTAGCATCAGGTGGCCAAAGTATTGGAGTTTCAGCTTCAGCATCAGTCTGTCCAATGAATATTCAGGACTGATTTCCTTTTGGATAGACCGGTTGGATCTCCTTGCAGTCCAAAGGACTCTCAAGAGTCTTCTCCAACACCACAGTTCAAAAGCATCAGTTCTTCAGTGCTCAGCTTTCTTTATAGTCCAACTTTCACATCCATACATGACTACTGAAAAAACCATAGGTTTGACTAGACAGACTTTGCTGGCAAAGTAACATCTCTGCTTTTTAATATGCTGTCTAGGTTGGTCATAACTTTCCTTCCAAGGAGTAAGCATCTTTTAATTTCATGGCTGCAATCACCATCTGTAGTGATTTTGAAAGTGAAAGTGAAGTCGCTCAGTCGTGTCCGACTCTTTGAGACCCCATGGACTGTAGCCCTCCAGGCTCCTCCATCCATAGGATTCTCCAGGCAAGAATACTGGAGTGGGTTGCCATTTCCTTCTCCAGGAAATGTAGTGATTTTGGAGCCCCCCCAAAATAAAGCCTGCCACTGTTTCCGTTGTTTCCCCATCTATTTGCCATGAAGTGATGGGACCAGATACCATGATCTTAATTTTCTGAATGTTGAGTTTTAAACCAACTTTTTCACTCTCCTCTTTCACTTTCATTAAGAGGCTCTTTAGTTCTTCACTTTCTGATGACACCAGAAAGAGTGGTGTCATCTGCATATCTGAGGTTATTGATATTTCTCCTTGCAATCTTGATTCCAACATGTGCTTCATCCAGCCTGGCATTTTGCATGATGTACTCTGCATATAAGTTAAATAAGCAGGGTGATGATATACAGCCTTGATGTACTCCTTCCCCAATTTGGAACCAGTCTGTTTTTCCACATCCAGTTCTAACTGTTGCTTCTTGACCTGCATACAGATTTCTCAGGAGGCAGGTCAGGTGGTCTGGTATTCCCATCTCTTGCAGAATTTTCCACAGTTTGTTGTGATCCACACAGTCAAAGGCTTTGGCGTAATAAATAAAGCAGAAGTAGATGTTTTTCTGGAACTCTCTTGCTTTTTTGATGATCCAAAGGATGTTGACAATTTGATCTCTTGTTCCTTTGCCTTTTCTATACCCAGCTTGAACATCTGGAAGTTCTCAGTTCATGCACTGTTGAAGCCTGGGTTGGAGAATTTTGAGCATTACTTTGCTAGCGTGTGAGATGAGTGCAACTGTGTGGTAGTTTGAACATTCTTTGGCATTGCCTTTTTTGGGGATTGGAATGAAAGCTGACCTTTTGCAATCCTGTGGCCACTGCTGAGTTTTCCAAATTTGCTGGCATATTGAGTGCAGCAGTTTCACAGCATCATCTTTCAGGATTTGAAGTAACTCAACTGGAATCCCATCACCTCCACTTGCTTTGTTCATAGTGATGCTTTCTAAGGCCCACTTGACTCTACATTCCAGGATGTCTGGCTTTAGGTGAGTGATCACACCATCGTGGTAATCTGGGTCATGAAGATCTTTTTTGTATAGTTCTTCTGTGTATTCTTGCCACCTCTTATCTTCTGCTTCTGTTAGGTCCATACCATTTCTGTCCTTTATTGTGCCCATCTTTGCATGAAATATTCCCTTGCTATCTCAAATTTTCTTGGAGAAATCTCTAGTCTTTCCCATTCTATTGTTTTCCTCTATTTCGTTGCACTAATCACTGAGGAAGGCTTCCTTATCTCTCCTTGCTGTCCTTTGGAACTCTGTATTCAAATTGGTATATCTTTCCTTTTCTCCTTTGCCTTTTGCTTCTCTTCTTTTCTCAGCTATTTGTAAGGCCTCCTCAGACAACTGTTTGACCTTTTTGCATTTCTTTTTCTTGGGGATAGTCTTGATCACTGCCTGCTGTACAATGTCAGGAATCTCTGTCCATAGTTCTTCAGGCACTCTATCAGATCTAATCCCTCGAATCTATTTGTCACTTCCACTGTATAATCGTAAGAGATTTGATTTAGGTCATACCTAAATGGCCTGGTGGTTTTCTTCAATTTAAGTCTGAATTTAGCAATAAAGATTTCATGATCTGAGCCATAGTCAGCACCTGGTCTTATTTACACAAATTAAGGGACAAACTAGAAACACAGAAGTCCAAATAAATGAGGAGGAAATAGGCATACTACCTGAAAAAGAATAATGATAGTAATAATGATTAAAAACCTTGAAAATAAAATGGAGAAAATGCAAGAATCAATTAATGAAGACCTAGAAGAATTAAAGAATAAACATACAGAGACAAACAACACAATTACTGAAATTAAAAATACTCTAGAAGGAATCAATAGCAGAATATCTGAAGCAGAAGAATGAATCAGTGAGCTGGAAGGTAAAATGATGGGAATAACTTCTGAAGAGCAGAATAAAGTAAAAAGAATGGAAAGTACTGAGGATAGTCTCAGAGACCTCTGGAATAATATCAAATGCACCAACATTTGAATTATAGGGTCACAGATAAAGAATAGAGAAGGAAAGGATATGAGAAAATTTTTGAAGAAATTATAGTTGAAAATTTCCCCAACATGGAAAAGGAAGTAATCAATCAAGTTCAAGAGGCACAAAGAGTTCCATACAGGATAAACCCAAGGAAAAACATGCCAAGATACATACTAATCAAACTAACAAAGACTAAACACAAAGAAAGAATATTAAAAGCAGCAAGGGAGAAGCAACAAGCAACAAGTAACATACAAGGAAAACAACATATGCCTCACAGCTGATCTTTCAGCAGAAACTCTGCAGGCCAGAAGGGAATGGCAGGATAATATTTAAAGTACTGAAAGAGAAAAATCTACAACCAAGATTACTATACTTGTCAAGGATCTCATTCAAAATTGATGGAGAAATAAAAAGCTTTTCAGACAAGCAAAAGTTAAGAGAATTCAGTACCACCAAACCAGCTTTACAACAAATGTTAAAGGGACTTGTATAGTCAAGAAATCAAAGAGAAGAAAAAATATCTACAAAATGAATCCCAAACAATTAAGAAAATGGCAATAGGAACATATATATCAATAATTACTTTAAATGTAAATGGTTAAATGCTCCAACCAAAAGACACAGACTGAATAAATGGATACAAAAACAAGACCCATGTATATGCTGTCTACAAGAAACCCACTTCAGACCTAAAGACACATATAGACTGAAAGTGAGAAGATGGAAAAAATATATTCCATGAAAATGGGAAGCAAAAGAAAGCTGGATAGCAATTCTCATATCAGACAAAATAGACCTTAAAATAAAGAAGATTACAAGAGATAAGAAAGGACACTACATAATGATCCCTTGATCAATCCAAGAGGAAGACATATAATTGTAAATATCTATTCACTGAACATAGGAGCACCTCAATACATAAGACAAACACTGACAGACATAAAAGGAGAAACTGACAGTAACACAATCATAGTAGAAGATTTTAACACCCCACTCACGCCAATGGACAGATCATCAAAAAAGAAAATTAATAAGGAACACATCTTAAATGATACAGTAGATGAGATGGATCTCATTGATATCTTCAGGACATTCCATCCAAATGCAGAAGAATACACCTTCTTCTCAAGTGTACATGAAACATTCTCCAGGATAGACCACATCTTGGGTCACAAATCAAACCTCAATAAATTTAAGAAAATTGAAATCTTATCAAGCATCTTCTCTAGCCACAACACCAGATACCAATTACAAGAAAAAACCTGTAAGAAACACAAGCACATGGAGATTAAACAACACATTTCTAAATGACCAGCAAGTTACTGAAGAAATCCAAAGGGAAATAAAGAAATTTCTAGAAACAAATGACAATGAAAACATGACAACTCAAAATGTATGGGATGCAGTAAAAACAGTTCTAAGAGGAAAATTTATAGCAATACAATTCTACCTCAAGAAACAAGAAAAACATCAAATAGACAACCTAACTTTATACCTAAAACAACTGGAAAAAGAAGACCCCCCCAAAAAAATCCCCAAAATTAATAGAAGGAAATAAATGATAAAGATCTGAGCAGAAATAATTGAAAAAGAAATGAAAGAAATAATAGTAAACATTAATAAAACTAAAAGCTGGTTCTTTGAGAAGATAAACTAAGATCACGGCGTCCGGTCCCATCACTTCATGGCAAACGGGGAAACAGTGGAAACAGTGGCTGACTTTATTTTGGGGGGCTCCAAAGTAACTACAGATGGTGATTGCAGCCATGAAATTGAAAGATGTTTACTCCTTGGAAGGAAAGTTATGACCAACCTAGATAGCATATTCAAAAGCAGAGACATTATTTTGTCAACAGAAGTCCGTCTAGTCAAGGCTACTGGTTTTTCCAGTGTTCATGTATGGATGTGAGAGTTGGACTATAAAGAAAGCTGAGTGCCAAAGAATTGATGCTTTTGAACTGTGGTGTTGGAGAAGACTCTTGAGAGTCCCTTGGACTGCAAGGAGATCCAACCAGTCCATTCTAAACGAGATCAGTCCTGGGTTTTCATTGGAAGGACTGATGTTGAAGCTGAAACTCCAATACTTTGGCCACCTGATGCGAAGAGCTGACTCATTTGAAAAGACCCCGATGCTAGGAAAGATTGAGGGCAGGAGGAGAGGGGATGACAGAGGATGAGATGGTTGGATGGCATCTCCGATTCAATGGACATGGGTTTGGGTGGACTCCAGGAGTTGGTGATGGACAGGGAGGCCTGGTGTGCTGCATTCATGGGGTTGCAAAGAGTCAGACATGACTGAGTGACTGAACTGAACTGAGAAGACAAACAAAATTAACAAACTTTTAGCTAGACTCATGAAGAGAAAAAGAGAAGAATCAAATCAACAAAGTTAGAAATGAAAAAGGAGAGGTTACAACAGACAATGCAGAAATACAAAGAATATTTATAAGAGACTATTATGAACACTATATGACAATAAAATGGATACCCTGGAAGAAATGGACAGGATTCTTAGAAATGTTCAATCTTCCAAGACTGAGCCAGGAAGAAGTAGAAATTATGAACAACCCAATTACAAGCACAGAAATCGAAGGTGTGATCAAAAATCTCCCAAAAAACAAAAGCCCAGGACCAGATGGCTTCACAGGAGAATCCTATCAAACATTTAGAGAAGAGCTAATGCCTATCCTTCTAAAACTCTTTGAAAAAATTGCAGAGGAAGGAACACTTCCAAGCTCACTCTACGAGGCCACTATCACCCTGATACCAAAACCAGACAAAGACAACAAAAAAAAGGAAAAGTACAGGCTAATATCAATGATGAACATAGAAGTAAAAATCCTCAACAAAATTTTAGCAAACAGAATTCAGCAACACATCAAAAAGCTCACACACCATGATCGAGGTGGGTTTATTCCAGGAATGCAAGGATTCTTCATACAGAAATCAATCAGTATGATACACCATATTAACAAGTTGCAAGATAAAAACCGTATCAATAGATGCAGAAAAAGCCTTTGACAAAATTCAGCACTTTTATGATTAAAACTCTTCAAAAACTGGGCATAGAAGGAAACTACCTCAACATAGTAAAGGCCATATATAATAAGCCTACAGCAAGCATTATTCTCAATGGTGAAAAACTGAAAGCATTCCCCCTAAGATCAGGAACAAGATAAGGGTGTCCACTTTCACCACTATTATTCAACATAATTCTGGAAGTCCTAGCTACAGCAATCAGAGAAGAGCAAAAAATAAAAGAAATCCAGATTAGAAAAGAAGTAAAGTCCTCACTGTTTGCAGATGACATGATACTATAGAAAACCCTAAAGATAGTATCAGAAAATTGCTAGAGCTAATTAGTGAATTTAGCAAAGTTGCAGGATACAAAATCAATACACAGAAATCACTTGCATTTCTCTATAATAACAATGAAAAATCAGAAGGAGAAATTAAGGAATCAATCCCATTCACCATTGCAACAAAAAGAATTAAATATCTAGGAATAATCTTACCTAAAGAGACAAAAGAACTGTACACAGAAAATTATAAGACACCAATGAAAAAATCAAAGATGATGTAAACAGATGGAGAGATATTCCATGTTCCTGGATAGGAAGAATCAATATTGTGAAAATGATGATATTACCAAATGCAATCTACAGATTCAATGTGATGCCTATCAAATTAGCAATTGCATTTTTCACATAACTAGAACAAAAAATTTCACAATTCATATGGAAACACAAAAGACTCTGAAAAGCCAAAGCAGTCTTGAAAAAGAGGAATGGAGCTGGAGGAATCAACCTTTCCGACTTCAGATTATACTACAAAGCTACAGTCATCAAGACAGTATGGTACTGGCACAAAAACAGAACTATAGACCAATGGAACAAGATAGAAAGCCCTGAAATAAACCCATGCACCTATGGGTACCTTATTTTTGACAAAGGAGGTGAGAATATACCATGGGGCAAAGACAGCCCCTTCAGTAAATGGTGCTGGGAAAACTGGACAGCTGCATGTACAAGTGTGAAATTAGGGAGATGGTTCAAAAGGAAAGGGATATATGTATGCCCATGACTGATTCATGCTGAGGTTTGACAGAAAACAACACAATTCTGTAAAGCAATTATCCTTCAATAAAAAAAAAGAAAAAATTTTAAATTACTTCATAACAAGAATAGGGGTAGATAATCAATGATTTTCAAGAAAAACTGAGAGGTGAAAATAACTCTTTAAGATCACATAGATGATATAGCAATAGTTTATTTCAGGTTTCTAATTTTTTAATAAGATCTTCTTATGAGGTAATCTGGGAAGACGCTTACTATAGTTAACTGAGTTATGCTTGCTGAACTGATAGGAGGTTAATTCTTTTTCTTTTTTTTTTTGGAATTATTGGTATCATTCAGTTTTATTGTTTTGTTTTAATTAATTAATTAATTTTACTTTACAATATCGTATTGGTTTTGCCATACATTGACAAGAATCCACCATGGGTGTACAAGTGTTCCCCATCCTGAATCCCCTTCCCACTTCCCTCCCCATCCCATCCCTCTGGGTCATCCCAGTGCACCAGCCCTGAGCACCCCGTCTCATGCATCAAAACTGAACTGGCAATTCGTTTCACATGTGATAATTTACATGTTTCAATGCCATTCTCCCGAATCATCCCACCCTCACCCTCTCCCACAGAGTCCGGAGGTTAATTCTATTAATAATTTCTTATTGCCGTAGAGCTATAGAGTTGTACTTAATATCTGCATTTAGAGTTGTAGAGCTTTATCAAACCAGTGCCTTCCTAAGTAAGTTCTTTGAAGGACCTCACATTTATATTCTGCACCCATTGTAATCCTTGGCACATAGCAACAACTCAATAAATGCTTAGAGGCAGTGATCTCATTTGGCTTCCAAACAACCCAGTGAGAAAATCAAAGATGATAAGGATAAAAATAAAATTTAAAAAGTGCTAATGTTCATTATTAGGCCTTCCCTGGTGGCTCAGTGCTAAAGAAACTGACTGCCAATACAAGAGAGGCAGGTTGGATCCCTGGGTCAGGAATATCCCCTGGAGAAAGAAGTGGCAACCCACTCCAGTATTCTTGCCTGGAAAATCCCATGGACAGAGGAGCTTGGTGGGCTGCAGTCCATGGGGTTGCAAAAGAGTCAGATACAACTTAGTGAATAAGCAACAACAGTGTTTAATGAGTATACCCTGTGCTTAAGGCATTATGTTAAGCATTTCACATAGAGTACCTCATTTACTCCTTAGAATAATTCCAGGAGACTGGTATTATAAACATTTCAGTTTATGGATGGGGATGGAACCTGAGAAAGGTTAAATGGTTTGGCCAGTGTCTAAGAAGTTGCCAAACTCAGAGAATTGAAGTTGTCTGATGATAAAATCAGGGCTCTTTCCATTTTCTTCTTCCATATTTCATTAAAACCAAATTTTGTCTCAATATGTGGAATCTTCTCTTTGCCCAATTGGGAAAAAAAATAACTGAGTTTCTGAAAATAAAATTTAAGGAATCCTGAGCCCCCTTGTTGCAACTACTGAAGCCTGTGAGCTCTGGAGCCTGTGCACCACAACTAAAGAGTCCGGCACCACAATGAAAGAGCCGGCATGCATGAAGATCCCAAGGGCTGCAACGAAGACCTGACGCAGACAAATAAGTAAGTGAAAACTGCAAAAAAAACCCTAGAGTCCTAAAGTATAGAATAATGCCACTCTGCATAGTACAAAAGGATGAAAGATTTAGTGCCAAGGTCAGCAACCCAACAACACCAAGAGAGTAAAAGTTTTAGGCCAATAGGAGACTGATATTTTAGATCATTAAATTCAAGGGGGAAAGGGTTTGATATCAGTATGAACTGGTTCACAGGAGAAAGCATTTGGCCTATCCACCCTAACACCTCGTCTTTATAAAATGTTATCAAATTCATCTCTATATTTAAAGTGATGAAGGCTGTATTAGTTATTATGTTTGTCTCATTTGAAACAGATTGGGGCAACTCCAAACCACAAGTGAATTATGCCCTTTTTCCCTAGACTTTCTAAACTGGGTTCTTTAGATCACTTCTTATTACTCTTTGAGCAGAAATTCAGGGTGAGAGTGAAAACAAGGATGTGTCTTTGTTTAAAAACCCTAAATGGGCAGGGCTCTGGTCTTACATGGGCACCTCCCCCACTGATGCCACCATTTTGCCGGCCACCCTCATCTCCAGCTTGTTGGCCCAGTGAAGGAAAACACCCAGGGCAGGTTTCAATTCTTTATCCTGCCTCAGTCTCCCTCTCAAAGGTGAGCATGGAGCAAGGGCAGATGGCTGGACAATTAGCTGAGTATTGCTTGGCAGGAAGCTGTGTGCAGTTGGGGGACAGTGGATCAGAGCACTGCTTGGCTAGGGTAGGATAGGGGGGCAGTCTCCTGTTATTATACCCACCCCCTGGCATCTGTATGAGGCAGGTTAACGATCAGAATTGCCTGTGGCCTGGGATTTCCCTGGTGCTCCAGTGGCCAGGACTGTGCTCCCAATGCAGGGGGCCTGGGTTCCATCCCTGAAAGTGGAACTAGATCTCTTATGCCATGACTGAAGATCCTACACACTGCAAGGAAGATTAAAGATCCAGTGTGCCACAGCTAAGACCTGGCACAGCCAAATAAACAAACAAGATAAAAAAAAAAAAATTGCCTGTGGTCTGAAGATGGCCAGATTGGGTGGCAGTGGGCACGAAAGGGCAGGGAGCACTGGGGGTGGATTCAGCAACACGTGGCTTAACTTCTTGAAGACCTAGAGTGAAGGGGGAACAGCTGACTGGGTCCCTTCCAGTACATGCATCCTACCACCTCCCATCATGGGACCTGAGAACCTGGGGAGAGTCTTACCAGGTCAGAACTGTTTAGCTCTTGACAGTGGCAGCAAAAGTGGGAACCATAATTAAGGAACTTTATAATATATTTTATTCCTTTGGGATCCACATTCCCCCATATAACACGTGTTAATTTGCTACAGCTCCTATAACAAATTCCAGGTAACAGGTAACAGCTTCAACGCGACAAGTATATTAGAGTACGGTTTGGCAGGTCAGAAGTCTAACAGGGTCTGCTGGACT
Source organism: Bison bison bison (assembly GCF_000754665.1). Taxonomy (NCBI): domain Eukaryota; kingdom Metazoa; phylum Chordata; class Mammalia; order Artiodactyla; family Bovidae; genus Bison; species Bison bison. Next base: position 1,110,687 of record NW_011495050.1, read on the forward strand.
ACGCTCATTCTGGAGGTACCAGGGCAGGATTAGTCTACTATTCCAGCGTCTAGAAGCCCTTTCCTTCGTCTTCAAAGCTAGAATGTGGTGTTGCCTGTCTTTTCGGTTTTTTTCTTTTTTTTATAATAATTTTATTTATTTATTTTTGGCTGTGCTTCCTGGCAGTGCACAGGCTTCTCACTTAGGTGATTTCTCTTGTTGCAGAGCACAGGGCTCCACAGCGCAGGCTCAGTAGTTGTGGTGCCAGGCTTTGTTGCTCTGAGGCATGTGGGATCTTCCCAAACCAGTGATCAAACCTGTGACTCCTGCGTTGGCAGGCAGTCTTTACCACTGAGCCCCCAGGGAAGCCCCTCCTCTCCTTTCTGATATCCTGTCTTCTCCTCAGGCCCTTGTGGTTACAGTGGGTCCATCTGGATCATTCGGATAATTGATCCATCTCAAAACCCTCAACTTGATCATAGCTGCAGAATTCCTTAAACCAGGTAAGGAAACATATTTGCAGGTTCTGGGGATTAGGATTAGCGGACATTCGTGGGCGCCATTGTTCACCTTTACAAAGCAGTGAATCTGATTTTCCATCTTCACAATCTGATCTTCAAACCCATTTACAGAAATGCACAGACATATGTTATATTAAAGTTGAGAGCTACCTGCAGTGAGGTAGAAAAAGATTTCATTAGAAAATAAAATATGCTCTCTGCTCCCAAGAGGTACTACTTGGTTTTGGTTTGTTTTAAAACCTCTCCTGCTCTTTTAAAATAGAATGGGGAATCAGAAAATTGGGAAAGCAGAGGAGATACTGAGAAAGACAAAGCTACTAACGGGTATTCTAAGATCAAAGAGAGCACTAGTAAAGCTACTTTTCTTGTTTTTTAAGTGTGAACAGGTGGCAAATTATCTTGTAAGAACTGTAAGTAAAGGCAAGGGATTTTTAACTAAGTTGCCTCTGAAGTTTATGTGTTTTTTCTTTCTTTTTTTCTGCTGAAGTCTTCTTATTTGTTTCTGAAATTTCAAAGGTTTGAATCCAGGATAAAATTTGAATCTTTGATCCAAAAATAAAACATTATATATGATTATCAAATACTTCCTTGTCCTCACTTAAGGAAGCTGTTGTAGGACAATTGTCTGTGCTACTTAGTATTACTGGATATTTATCAGAATAAATTTGCTGACCCTTTTTAATCTAAAGGTAAGTCTTTCTGGTGAGCAGACAGAAATATTCTCCTTACGCCAGAGATGAAACTAAGGTCAAATCAAATTGGAGTTTATTACATTTAAGAAATTGAGAATGGGGTTTTTCTATATTTACTTGAACATGTGGCTTTACCAATGTTACTTAATATTTGTATGTGGCTGCTTTCCTAGGGAGTTATACCATTTGTTGAAGGAAAAAATGATTAGTAAGTGAGAAAGACAACTAACTTCTCTGTCAGTAATCCCTGTGATGGTATTTCTTCTTCCAGGAGGCCATCCTAAAGCATTATCTGGGGACAATGTGGCCTGCTTCTGGGTAAAATTTACAGGAATTTTAGATAAAAGTCCCTGCAAATTTAAATTGATAAAGTAAATGTAAATGTCAGATTTCATACTGTAGATAGGAATGCAAAGGAATTCTAAATGCCCTTTTGGGACAGGTTGAATTTACTGACCCCTCAAGATAATATATCTAGGGGAAAATCTTTAAAGGGAACCACAGTCATATACAAATCTTCTCCTTTCTTCCTTCACGGTCTCTTCCCCATACTCGGATCTATTGATCTAAATGATAACAATATTTATATTTGTGCAGCATGTATTCTGTGTCAGACACCGCTCTGAGCATTTTACATACAATATTTTATTTGATCCTCAATAACGCTGTATAATTGGAGAAAGGCATGGCAACCCACTCAAGTATTCTTGCCTGGTAAGTTCCATGGACAGAGGAGCCTGGTGGTCACAAAGAGTTGGACATGACTGAGAAACTAACAAAAAGTTGGCTTAAAGCTCAACATCCAGAAAACAAAGATCATGGCATCTGGTCCCATCACTTCATGGGAAACAGATGGGGAAACAGTGGAAACAGTGTCAGACTTTATTTTGGGGGGCTCCAAAATCACTGCAGATGGTGACTGCAGCCATGAAATTAAAAGACGCTTACTCCTTGGAAGAAAAGTTATGACCAACCTAGATAGCAGATTGAAAAGCAGAGACATTACTTTGCCAACAAAGGTCCGTCTAGTCAAGGCTATGGTTTTTCCAGTGGTCATGTATGGATGTGAGAGTTGGACTGTGAAGAAAACTGAGAGCCGAAGAATTGATGCTTTTGAACTGTGGTGTTGGAGAAGACTCTTGAGAGTCCCTTGGACTTCAAGGAGATCCAACCAGTCCATTCTGAAGGAGATCAGCCCTGGGATTTCTTTGGAAGGAATGATGCTAAAGCTGAAACTCCAGTACTTTGGCCACCTCATGCGAAGAGTTGACTCATTGGAAAAGACTCTGATGCTGGGAGGGATTGGGGGCAGGAGGAGAAGGGGACGACAGAGGATGAGATGGCTGGATGGCATCACTGACTCGATGGACGTGAGTCTGGGTGAACTCTGGGAGTTGGTGAGGGACAGGGAGGCCTGGCGTGCTGAGATTAATGGGGTCGCAAAGAGTCGGACACAACTGAGCGACTGATCTGATCTGACCCTCCTTTTATAGATGAGGAAACTAAATTTAAGTAATTTTCCCAAGGTCATACAACAAAGTGACAGAGGCAGCTGGAGTATGAATATTTGACTGTAAATTCCACACCCTGAACCAATACACTGAAATTTTGCATCTTTTGCCAGGACACAGCTTCTAAATTCCAGGTGGAATTTTTGCACCATAGATATTAGTAAGGAGTATAAATGTCACGGAATTCCCAGTTTAGCTGTTTTTGTTTCCCTCTGCCTGGTCATGGGACAAGAGGCGGCCCCTCCTGGATTTGCAGCAGGCTGCTTTCTCTCCCCCAGCTGTGAATAGAGAGCCTTCAGGGTGCTGAATCACTCTGTGGTTTTCCTTCTCTGCTCTGGACTCACAGAGGCCCGTTTCACATTCAGTGAATTCTGTATCTATCAGCCAGCTTGTAAGCAGTGTGACTGTCACTAAAGAAATGAAGGAATTTTACACCCTCTTTCAAAAGCAAACAAACCTGGACATCCCCCTGAACTTTGCAGCGAGCCCAGGAGTGAAGGCGGCCCCCGCGCTATGAAAGTGGACGTTGTGTGGAGGAAAGGCAGTGTTGCTTTTGGAAGTTCACGGGGACTTGCTAAGCTAACTTTGATCCCTTTTTCTGGCGCCCTGGATCCTGAAATCACCCTCTGCTACCCAATCAGTTGATGAAACACTCTGATGATTTGATATGCTTGATTTGAGGTGCCAGGAATGCCTAGATGGTATGCATGACCCAGGACTGTCACATGGGGTGGGGCTGCCGGTTGATCCACCCAAGAGAGCTCAGTCTGCTTACCCCTTGATGTTCGTGTAAACACAAAATCAGGTTTAAGTGAATTTGTGGAGGGCAACATGTGAAGGCAAAAAAGGGACCAACCATAACTCCTGTGCTAAGAGTGAAGGATGTTAAAG
>NW_011495050.1:1114380-1139098 GCF_000754665.1 Bison bison bison
CTCCCTCAGCCTGCCCCCTTAAGACACTACCCAGATACCTGGGCTCAAAGCTTGGAGCCTAGGAAAATTTCAGAATTTAGTACAGATGGCAGTGTGCAGACACAGATTTGGAAGCATGAGAAAAGGAGAGAAAAACTCTAGCTCCAAAGACCAAAGCCTCTCTCTTCTTCTCCCTAGTACCATCAGTTAATCTTCATTTGTTGTTATTCAGTTGCTAAGTCATGTCCAACTCTTTTGCAACCCCATGGACTGTAGTCTACCAGGCTCCTCTGTCCATGGGATTTCCCAAGCAAGAATAATGGGATGGGTTGCCATTTCCTTCTCCAGGGGATCTTCCTGGACCAGGGATCGAACCCACATCTTCTGCATTGGTAGGCGGATTCTTTACCCTTACACCACCAGGGAAGTCCAATTTCTTCCTTTACTTCTTCTTTTTCTTTTTTCAAAACTCTGTTCAAGAGCAGAACAGTGACTTAATGGGTGACACAGAAAAAGAACAGCATTAGACACCAACAGTTCTCAGTGCTATGATTAGTAGTTGCTGCTGCTTGTCATAATACATCAGAAAAACAGCAACCCATCTGTTCCAAATTGATATAGCAAAGGCTCTGAGAGAAGTGTTTATCCAGCTTCTATGGGAAAGTGTCTGCATTTTATGGCATATTGACATGTGTGCCCGTGTAGCTAAAAGATGTTAGATGCCAGCTTACTACCTAGCTGTGCATCATGTAACATCTGTCACCACAATAGAAGGGTTTGACAAGTGGGCTGTTTTAGATGAAAATGTCCAAGTGGGAGGAAGACTCTGCTTTGCTGAAAGTGAAATGCCACTTCAAATCTCCAACGCCACTTGGACTAGTCTGTACTGAGGATATAATGGGAAATGGAATCAAACCACCTCTCCAACCCACAAAACAAATTGCTCTAACACTGTGTTGGCGTCTCCCAGGCACTTCTCACTGGTGGTAATTAGCAGCACATAAATGCTAATGACTAATTAGCTTGGCCTATTTGATTCAGGAGAATCAAAGTGAACTATTGTCCAAAAGCCTGACTTAACAGGTAAATATAGACAGTAAAAGTGCAAATTTTAATAACTTTCAATAACTCCTGGGTTTGGGGAGCAGTAGGTGAAGGGAGAGCTGGGGTGGGGATGAGGGGGATCGGGCGGGAGGGAGGGTATGTGAATAAACTAATGTTATTTACATGTTAGGAGGAAGAACTGGGTAATTCTCAGCCTTTGATTGCCAAGGTCTCAGAAAAGAAATTTAATTCACAGAGACATATGAATTTTCTCTGTATACATTGATGTGAAGTTCTGTTTTTCCTCTGTTGTCAGAGGCTGTAATACCTAAAACTTACTGCAGGAACATCTGGTATCCTTAATAAAACATGTCAGATAAATGGGTGGCTTCTGCACAGCATATGTGCATACAGGGGGAAATAAATAATTCACTTTTCTGGAAAAATATCAAGGTCAAAGAGATGCCTCTTTACAACAAGTTGTTAATGAGGTGTCACAGGGCTGCCTGCTAAAGGCCCCCTTACTGTGTCCTTCAGTGAGCAAAGATTCCAGAATTTCTATAAAGGATGGTTCAGGGACAGCAGTGAGTTACCACAATGGACTGGAGGGCTTGTCTTAAAGCTGCATTGGCCAAACAAGCATAGCTTTGACTTGTTGATTTGTTGGATTGGACACATGTCTTTAGAGAAGGGAAGGTTATAGGAAATGAAAAGTCCCCCCTTCCCTGTCCCCAGGGGACCTTCTGGAATGGCACTAGGGGGTGGGGGTGGGGGTGTGGGAACTGCTTTTTGGAATATTTTTATTCCTTACTGGATTTCTTCATGTACCTGATGTAATCAATTTTTCTTAGAGAAACCAGGAGGAGGGCTTGGATTTTTGTTAGTTTATCTTACATTTAAGTGCCTGTATTCAAATCTTGTTGATTCATTTTATGTAACTGAAATGCTTTTTTTCCATTGGGAAATTGGAGTAAAGTTTAGCTTCACTTTTATATTATTTTCAGTCCTTTAAAGTGGTTAAAATGGTTCTTCAGGGATGAAATCGCATACATGTGACCTTTCTCAACTTCACACAGCACCTAAAAACTGAACGGCACACATCTTACTCACTCAGAGTCTTCTATTTTATTTTCACGGCATTGTAAGTGGGGACCTAAGATACTCAAATATATATTCTAATTTCAACTTCTCCACATCAGACTCATCCTAAGATACATATTATAATAAAGCCCCACCAAAAGTAGTGTGAGCTTTGGTTTTTCTTTGAAGCTGGTATATTTGTATACCCCATATTGGCTCAGACAGTAAAGCGTCTGTCTACAATGCGGGAAACCTGGGTTCGATCCCTGGGTTGGGAAGATCCCCGGGAGAAGGGGACCCATTCCAGGACTGCTGCTGCTGCTGCTAAGTCGCTTCAGTCGTGTCCGACTCTGTGCGACCCCAGAGACGGCAGCCCACCAGGCTCCCTGTCCCTGGGATTCTCCAGGCAAGAACACTGGAGTGGGTTGCCATTGCCTTCTCCAATGCATGAAAGTGAAAAGTGAAAGGGAAGTCACTTAGTCGTGTCCGACTCCTAGCAACCCATGGACTTCAGCCTACCAGGCTCCTCCATCCATGGGATTTTCCAGGCAAGAGTACTGGAATGGGGTGCCATTGCCTTCTCCGATTCCAGGACTATTGCCTGGAAAGTCCCATGGACAGAGGAGCCTGGTAGGCTACGTCCAGGGGGTTGCAAAGAATCAGACACAACTGAGCGACTTCACTTCACTTATATTGCCGTTGAACTGTAATATGTAAACACAACAGTACTATGAGATCCAGAATCATTTAAGAGTTCTGGTTATTGAAAATGTGACTTGGGCACTCCCTGGCAGTTCAGTGGTTAGGACACTGTTCTTCCACTGCAGGGGGCCCGGGTTCAATCCCTCACTGGGGACCTGAGATTCCACAAGATGCTCAGCATAGCCAAAAAAAGAAAGAAAGAAAATGCAACTCTATTCTGACCATGTCAGTCAAGCATCTTGTCACTTCTGAAATCCTGGTTACAATAAAACTAAGGAGATAAGTTAATATTCTTAGGCCCCTGGAAGTCAGATTACTTCAAAACCCTAACGTAGTTTAGAAAAACAACTTTCAACGTCACTGCATAATCTCATCACACACATATCACAAACACGAGGGCCAAACAGACAGGATAACAGCCTAGCACCCCTTCAAAAGAAACTGTAAGCATCTACCCCAAAAGGGCTGATTTACTCTACTGAGGGCTAGCTGAGTAGTTTACAGCTCACATAATGCTATTTGGAACTTCATTTTCATGGGCAAGAGTTTTTCTTGGAATAGTCATGTTCTACTAATGCAGGCAGTGAATAGTAATGTCACATTAATAAAGACAGCAGACTATGTGAGTACAGATGGTTGGGTCTCATTATGAAAATAGCAAAATGTACAAGAATAAGATGCTGTGAGATCATCATGCTTTCCTCACCCCATACTCATCCTTTTTCTTGTATTTTTCTGTTTCATTGCATCTCTTTTTCAGATGAAATATATTTCATCCATTTCATAATGTTTCTACCCATCCTGACAGCCAGGCTGAACACCAGAGGACCTGCCTTGACTCTTGGCTAATGTTTAAACTCTTCTGCCTCTTTAAGGTGCTATATGTTTCCTGAATCCTTTGGCTCCTTTTCAGTCTTGGTGCAAACTCTCCTCCTTCCTCACCCAGCTATAGCAATACCCTCCTAACTTCCTATCTCAAGTCAGGTAAGTACCCCCTGCATTAGCAGGTAGATTCTTTATCACTGAGCCACCTGGCTTCCCTTGTGTGTGTGTGTGTGTGTGTGTGTGTGTGTGTGTGTTAATCGCTCAGTTGAGTCCAACTCTTGTGACCCCATGGATTGCAGCTTGCCAGGTTCCTCTGTCCATAGGGATTCTCCAGGCAAGATTACTGGAGTGGGTTGCCATTCCCTACTCCACCCCTTATGTATAGTAGTCTGTATATACTAATCCCAGACACCTCCTTTATCCTTCCCCCCTCCACCTTTCCCCTTTGGTAGCTATAAGTTTGATTTCTAAGTCTGTGAATTTGTTTCTGTTTTGTAAATATGTATCTTTTCTTTTTATATTTCACATATAATTGCTGAACATGTATTTGTCTTTCTCTGTCTGACTTCACTTAGTATGATAGTCTCTAGGTTCATCCATGTTGCTCCAAATGGCATTATTACATTTTTTAATGGTTGACCAATATTCCATTGTATTTATGTACCATATCTTCTTTCTATTCATCTCTTGATGAACATTTAGGCTGCTTCCATGTCTTGGCTATTGTAAATGATGCTGCAATGAACACTGGGGTACATGTGTATTTTTGAAATATGGGTTTTTCCAAATATATGCCCAGGAGTAGGATTGCTAGATCGAATGGTAGCTCAAATTTTAGTTCCTTAAGGAACTTCCATACTATTCTCAGTAGTGACTGTACCAATTTACAATCAGGAATACATTCAATAGATAGCTCTAACCCCTACCCCACTGCTAAATCACTGCCATTTTACTTCTGAGTGAGTGGTGACATCATTTCTGTCCTTGGACTAACTAAAGGGATAAAAGACAAGGTGATAATCAGCGATGAGGGGAGGATAACTAGAGCACATATTAACTGGAGATCAAGAAGGCTGATTCTTTTAAAATGGAGTCAAACTTTTCTGACAAGCAATGTTTCCAAGTAAAAGAGTACCTACAAAAGTGGGAGTCGCAGAGAGTCGGGCACAATTGAGCGACTGAGCACGCACCCACAGATGTATGCATTACCATATATAAAATAGGTAATTGACAAAGACATAGTGAATAGCACAGAGAACTGTATTCAATATACACTCAATATCCTGGAGTAATCTAAATGGGAAAATAATCTGAAAAAGAATAGATAAATGTATACGTGAATCACTTTGCTGTACCCTTGAGATGAACACAACATTGTCAGTATATGTCAATATGTATTGGCAATTATATGCCAATATAAAATAAAAATGACTTATGAAAAAAAGAGTAAAAAGAAACAAGAAGTCCCACTTTACTCCAGTTTTATCACCTGTGGATACTGTTGGTGTCCTGCTCTAATTGCTTTCATCCTTCACCCCCTCTGTTAGTCCGCCCCTGAATTGTGCATGCTTTTCTGGGACTGTAATGGAAAGAGGACTGTCCTTTGGCAATGCAGCTGCCTAGCCCACAGGAAAAACAGGAACTGCCCAAGAGTCTTTATTTCCCCCAGAGTGGCCAGAAGAGGACAACTAACCGGAGTGGGAGTACAAGACACCAGCTACTTTCCTAAAGGTGGGGCAAATTCTGAGATGCAATCGTTCTTTTTTGCTGAGTTGATTTATACTCTTGTATTAGTTTCAGGTATACAGCACAGTGACTCAGGTATTGCTGTTGTTTGGTTGATAAGCCATGTATGACCCTTTTGCCACCCTGTGGACAGTAGCCCACCAGGCTCCTCTGTCTGTGGGATTCTCTGATAACTCAGTGGGTAAAGAATCCAGTGCAGGAGACTTGGGATCGATCCCTGGGTTGGGAAGATCCCTTGGAGGAGGAAATGGTAACCCTTTCCGGTATTCTTGCTTGGAGAATCCCATGGACAGAGCTGCCTGGCAGGTTACAGTCCATAGTATCACAGAGTCAGACACGACTCCATCAATCAAGCACACACACACACATGCTTTTCCAAATTCTTTTCCCTTTTATAAGTTATTACAAAATATTGAGTAGAGTTCCCTGTGCTACACAGTAGGTCCTTGTTCATTCTCTATTTACATTCAGTAGTGTGCATATGTTATTCCCAAACTCCTATTTTACCCTTCCCATCAAGCCCCATTCCCCTTTGATAACCGTAAGTTTGCTTACTATGTCTGAGAATCTACTTCTGTCTTTGTATGGCTTACTTTACTTAATATGATAATCTCTAGGTCCATCCATGCAAATGGCATTATTTCATTCTTTGTGTGTGTGTGGCTGAGTAATATTTTGTAGTATATATGTATCGTACCTCATCTTCTTTGCCCAAACATCTGTTGATGGATATTTAGGTTGCTTCCATGTCTCAGCTATTGTAAATAGGGCTGCTATGAACTAAGGTGTACTTTTCAGGCCGAATGTAGGACTTAACTTGAAACTACTCCTGTGTTTGACTTCTTAGCTTCCCCTATCCTGTTTCTCCTACTTCCTTTTTGGCTTCTTCTGGAATCATTTCCTTAAAAAAAAAAATTACTTGAACATAAACCCTTGGTTCAGGGTCTGCTTCTGGGAGAACCCCTGAAAAATCCGTTCATCAGAAATCCATCGAAAATAAAGATTGGACCATGTCACTCTCCTGCTGAAGCCTTCATAAGTGCTTGTTACCTAGGTGACATCTTTATGCGACACTCAAGGTTGGCAGCTATCAGCATTACCTACCAAGTCTCTCCTAGCCCAGGATCTTAACCTAGGGAGCAGTGGGGTTGAACAGCTCCCTTGTCTCCTGCTTGGTTTCTGACGTTCCCATTATCTAAGAAATTTCTAGAAGCCCCTCAGCTTCCACAGCTCCCCGGATGGGTTGAGGCTCCCCTTTTGTACTCTTGTAATAACCTATCAATCACTTTCAAATGTGTTCCATTTACTACATTGTATTATGATTCTCTTGTTTGTCTCCCCAGCTAGAGAGAGGCACCCTCCAAATCAGGGAGCATGCCTTCACCATTTTAAAATCCCCACTGGCTAGCACAGTGCCTAACACATAGAAGGCCATCATTAAAAAGTTTTTGAATGAATTCACATAACAGCTTTCTCATGCAGAGTAACCAGAGATAGGAAAGTAATTATAGCAGTATGTGCTCCAATTCTGTCACGTGGAAACTAGAAACACACTCTTAGAATAATAAAAATGGCAAAGACTTTCAAAATATTTATGCTTCTGGCAGTCAGGGTGTCACTACAGTGGTTAAACTGATTAGACATAGGTGTTAGGACTTTATCCTGTAATAATATATACCTTGGACTTTTTTGGCTCAAAATTCTTTTACTCCATCTTAGATTATATAACTGGCTGGTTAGAGCCTTTATGTAACCATTGTTGTTTTTTTTTTAGTGGCTTTGTTTACAAAATATTTTTTTTAACTTAGTGGTTTTTGTGGACTACACAGGACTGCTCCCTGACCTACCTCCTGCATCAGGAACACAGCCGACTAGTTCCACAGCAACCACTCAGCACCATGCCTCATTCCTTGGCTGGGTTGGCATAAGTGAAAATGCCACAGGAAAAACAAGAGAGAGCGCTAAAATAAGCTCCCTTGGTTTCATCCTGCCAAAAACTATTTGGGAGAGTAATTCAACATCCATCAAATGTGCAAATGTCAAAATTAGGCAGAAAAGAAATGTATCTGCTATTTTTAAGGAGAAGTCACATCCCATTAATTGGAGAAGAGTGTTTGCAACATTCAGAAACTTGACAATAGGGTTTATGGCATGGAGAGCCAGGATCCCAGTGAGGAGACAGGCCAGAGCAAACGTGGTCCACAGACATTCAGCTGGGCGAGGGGAGGTTTTCCTTTATCTACAAGCAGTCCACATCTGGAAGACAGAGAGTGCTGGGAGCACCAAGAGACTAACAACACAATCAAGGGTCCTTTCCTGTCTTCATGTTGCTCAGATTACGGGCTACATGTCATCCACTCCCATCCCCTCTCGCCTACTTAAGGACATCATCATCTTTTCTCTTCCCCACATCATCACTTTCTCCTTTCTACTGGACCATACCCATCAGTATCAATGCAGCTATTTCTTCCATGTGTCTCCAATCCTTTCTTTATGTTCCCTTTCCCCCAGCGGCTCCTGTGCCATTTCACTTCTCCGTCTCACAAAAGTCCTTTTAAAAGTTTTCTCTATTGCTGTCTCTAATTTCTTTCCTCATGTTCTCAGTTTATCCCTCTCCAGTGAGGTTATTGCTCTTTCTCCATCAAAACCTGCCATTATCAAGGTACCATGGACCATCACATTGCTAAAACCAATGGTCAGTTCTCCGTCCTCAACTTACTTGACCCATCAGCAGCATTTAGCACAGCTGCTCATGCCCTCTTTAAAAAGACTTCCTTCCCCTTCAGGACTTCTGGGAAAATGCACCTCCTGGATTTCCTCCTAGCTCACTGGTCCCTCTTTCTCTGTCTCTATGCTGATTCCTCTTCATCTGTTTGGCTTCTTGACATTGAAGTGATGTATACTCAGTCCTTTAAACTCTTTTCTCTCTACTTTCTTAATGAGTTCATCCAGTTTTGTGCTTTAAACACTCTTTCCACGCTAATGACTTCCAAAGCTACATTTTCAGTCTAGAATTCTCCCTGACCTCTAGATTCCTCTCCACTTGGGTGTCTCAGATGCATCTCAAACTTAGCATGAATTCCAAATGAATTCCTGGTCTTTCCCTGAAAACCTCTCTCTGAAGTTTTCCCCCATTTCAGTGCTGAGAGTTGCATAGGCTTAAGGTTTAGGACTTATCCTCAGTGTCCTCTTTTACTCACACTTCAACCCCAAGTCATGAGTGAATCCTCTTGGCTTTACCTTCAAGATCAACCCAAATCTGACCACGTCTCACCATCTTCATTGTTGCCATCATGGTCTAACTTGCACCATCATCTCTCTGCTAGATTTTTGCAATAACCTCCTAATTGGTATCCCTGCTTCTCCCTACTTAAAAACTACCCTGACACCACATTCCCAGGCATTCCCTATCCTTCCTCGGTTATTTTTCCCCTGACCACTTACATCATATGTATATGATACAGTTCAAAGCACTTCTTATTTGAAGTGTACATTTTGATGAGTCTGACAGATTTATACACCTGTAACTACTACCACAATCAAGATATAGAGCATTTCCATCATGTTAAAAGATTTCCTTTTGCCCCCGCCTTTTTTTTTTTTTTTGCAGTAAATTTATCTCTTCAATCCTGGCTCCAGGCAACCGCTGATGTGCTTTTTAATGACAGGGATGGAAGTGAGAGAAAGAACATGTTTTATCCTAATAGAAAAGATCCAGTAGAGAAGAAAAATAGATCATGCAGATCACTATAGATTGTATTTGCTTTTTCTAGAATTTTACATAAGTGGAATTGTTACCGTATGTACTCTCTTGCGTCTGGTGTCTTTTATTTAAATTAATTTTTATTGGAGTACAGTTGCTTTAGTCCCTGATGCTGGGAAAGATTGAGGACCGAAGGAGAGGAGGGCATCAGAGGACGAGATGGCTGGATGACATCATTGATGCAATGAACTTGGGCAAGCTTTGGGAGATCGTGAGGGACAGAGAGGCCTGGCATGCTGCAGTCCATGGGGTCGCAAGGAGTTGGACACGACTGGGCAACTAAACAACAACTGTTGCTTTATAATGTTGTATTAGTTTCTACTGTACAGCAAAGCGAATCAGCTATGCATATACATATATCCTTGTTTTTGGATTTTCCTTCCCATTTAGGTCACCCTGAGTACTGAGTAGAGCTCCCTGTGATATACAGTAAATTCTCATTAGTTACTTATTTTATATATGTAGTGTATATATGTCAATCCCAATCTCACAATTCATCCTACTCCCCACTTCCCCCCTGAATGTCCATACATTTGTTCTACATCTGTGTCTCTATTTCTGCTTTACAAATAAGTTCATCTGTACCATTCTTCTAGATTTCACATATAAGCGGTTTTATATTAATACAATATTTGTTTTTCCCTTTGACTTACTTCACTCTGTATGACAGTCTCTAGCTCCATCCACATCTCTGCAAATGGCACAATTTTGTTCCTTTTTGTGGCTGAGTAATATTCTATTGTTGCTATGTACCACATTGTCTTTATCCATTCCTCTGTTGATGGAGATTGCTTTCATGTCCCGGCTATTGTAAATAGTGCTACAGTGAACATTGGGGTGCATGTGTCTTTCTGAATTATGATTTTCTCTGGGTATATGCCCAGGAATGAGATGGCTGGGTCATATGGTAATTCTATTTTTAGCTTTTCAAGGAACATCCATGCTGTTCTTCATAGCGGCTGTATCAATTTACATTTCCACCAACTGTGTAAGAGGGTTCCCTTTTCTCCACACTCTCCCCAGCGTTTATTGTTTGTAGCTGTTTGATGATGGGCATTCTGACTGGTGTGAGGTCAGAAGTTTTGATTTGCATTTCTCTAATAATTAGGTATGTTGAGCATCTTTTCATGTGTTTGTTGGCCATCTGTATGTCTGCTTTGGAGAAGTGTCTATTTAAGTCTTCTGCCCATTTTTTGATCGGGTTATTTGTTTTTGATCTTAAGCTGCATAAGCTGTCTGCATATTTTGGAGATTAATTCCTTGTCAGTTGCTTCATTTGCACGTATTTTCTCCCTTTCTGAGGGTTTTATTTTCCTCCTGTTTATGGTTTCCTTTGCTGTGCAAAAGCTTTTTAGGTTTAATTGGGTCCCAGTGTCTGTTGTGTTTTATACAGATTTTTTTTTTTTTTTGAACTTCATTCATGTTGTTGGATGTATCAGTGGTTCATTCCCTTTTATTTGGGGGTAGTATTTGATTTTAGGGAATATACCACAACTTGTTTCTTGAACTGCTAGTTGATGACCATTTGGATTATTTTCAAGTTGAAACTCTTATGAGTAAAGTTGAATGAATGCTAATAAAACATTTATGTGCAAAACTTCACATGGATATGTTTTCAGTTTGGGTAAATACTTAGAATTTCTAGGTCCTATCATAAGTATATACTTAACTTTATAAGAAACTGTCAAATTGTTTTCCAGAGTTATTGTACCATTTTACCTCCCCACCAGCAGTGTGTGCTTCTTGTTGCTCTACATTCTTGGTGACACTTGATATTTTCAGTCTTTTTACACTCAGCTATTCTGGTGGGTGTGTACTGGTATCTCCTTGTGGTTTTAATTTGCATTTCTCTCTGACTGATAATATTAAGTGTCTTTTCATTTGCTGACCAGCCATCCAAACATCTTCTGGTAAAGAAAGTATCAGTTCAAATCACTTGCTGATGTTTTTCACTGAGTTACTGTTTCTTGATTGAGTTGTAAGCTGTTCTCTATAGACTCTGGACCCAAGTCCTTTGTCAACTATTTGCACTACATTTATTTCCTCCTAGGACATAGAGTGCTTTTCTTTTTCTTAATGGTATCTTTTGAAAAGAAGATACAATATTTTTAAATCTTTGATGAAGTCCAACTTATGTTTTTTCTTTTATTATTTGAGTTGTTTGTGTCCTAAGAAATCCTTGCTTTCATCAAAGTTATGGAGAATTTCTCTTATAAAGTATGTTTTGCTTATTTTATCTCCCACAAGATAAAAAATGCTACCAAACGGTCCAAAGTGATAGAGAATAATTTGAATATTTGACATAACTGTGCATGTCTATATTTTCCAATTTTTAGCATACCAGACTTTGCTATTTTACTTTGCTGATGAATTTCTATAGGCAGGCACTACATTATGGTGGTTAAGAGTAAAGACATGCAAATTAGACAGACCTGAAACTGAAATCTGCTGCCCATGCATAGAGGCCTTGACTGGGTAAGTCACTTAACTTCTCAGAGCCTCTTTCATCATAGGCAAAATGGAAAGAATGATGATTCAATGATACAATACACATAATCCTGGGCACATAGATAGGGTTGCATGAATTTTAGATGCCATCATCATCATCATTATTATTATTGAAGTAAATTTGAGCCTCCAGGGTGAACTTAGCCATCAGGCTACAGTAAGTAGTATTTATAAAATAGAAGTTTAAAGTATTGCTATGATTATTATTAAATTATTATCTAAGCATTTCCCAAATAGTAATAAGCCACACATTTCACAGTAGGCAGTATGTTTTCCTAACAAAAATTTGGGGGTGTTTGTAATCTGTTAGAGCCATATGTCAACAGATTCCTCCCAAACTAAGAATAGAATAACCTCAAATTATTTTTTACCACAAAAGGACCATCTAAAAATGTCTTGGCTGGTACTGCTTCTGTTTCATAAAGTCAGGTTTGGAAAAGTTCTTGCAAATTTAATGTATTTGTAGCAATTGCTTTTTTGTTTTCTTTTCATCCTTGACCATTGCAACCATTCATCAGTCACATGCTAGATCTTAGGACAGAATAGTACTTACTTGCTATATTTCTTTCTCATTCACCTTCTCTGATAACACATTAACAGAAATGATTCGGAGAGCTTGTGGGCAAGTTAGCAACATAGTTAGGTCCTCCTCATTATTTGTACATCATTTATAATTAAATTGACTTGTCACATTTAGAATCTAGAACTGGATATTTAATAAGCAATCTGTGCTCAAACATTGGTTGCATTTAATAAACAAATATTTTAAACCAGCCATTCAAGAAGGATAAATTTTGGGTTTCTTCTGATAACTGCTAAACCATATGCACAGAAGTCTCCTATTTGTTCTACTGTGACTTTCCCAGAGGACGTAAACACAGTAAGAACTGATTTTGATGTAAATAGGCTGTGATGACCCAGGGGCTTTTGCTGTTCGGATTGCTTTAAACCTGCATTGCTTGGGCAGCAGTGCTTACTCTCCAGTGAAACATCCTGAAAGTACAAAATGACTCACACTCTCACTGATCCATCCGCTTCAATTCAAAGCACACGAGCTACACACAGCTTGCTTTTGACTGTTGTAGTATAGTGAAGTAGGATTTAGCTACATGTTTGTTTGCTTCCTTCAGTTCAGTTCAGTTCAATTGCTCGGTCGTGTCCGACTCTCTGGGACCCCGTGGACTGCAGCATGCCAGGTTTCCTGTTTGTCACCAACTCCCGAAGCTTGCTCAAACTCAAGTCCATTGAGTCGGTGACCCCATCCAACCATCTCATCCTCCATCGTCCCCTTCTCCTGCCCTCTTGCTTCCTTATTCTTGAATTATATTCTATTTCCCCCATGTTTGCTCAGGGCATAATATTCCTTTTGGGGGGTTAGGAAAGTTGGTTCTTGTCAGAACAGAATTATTCTGCTTTCTGATCCACTTTCACATCACACAGAAGTCTCTGGGTGTCAATGTGTGCTTTTTTCTATTTCTCCACTTCTTTTGGGTGTGGCAGGAGGCTGACCCTGTGGGGGACCAACCAAGACACAGCTGTGTCAAGTGAAGCCCAGGGAATTATGACCAGAAGGACAAAAGGAGCAGGTTTCTTCTGGCCAAACAGATACTACATTTCTTAAGCACGAGAGGAACGACATTGGGACCCCACCAAATCCTGTCGCCTTTGGTGAATTACATCTTGATTCCCTGGGCTTTATTCTACATAAACAAGTCTCATTACTTGTTCTGTCAGTGCCCCTTAGAGAGCAATCATTTTAGATGATCCACTTTCTATGTCTTTCTAATGTGAATGGGTTCCTGATCATTTTTTGTGAACTGATGTGATGCAGAGGTGATATAGGAGGGAGGCAAAACCAAACAGAACACAAGATCACTGGTTGCGTGAGGAGGGATGTAGGGCCACTGAAGGATAGAGAAAAAAAAAAGAATGCCAAATTGTAAATCTTCATACTTTGCAATTGGTCTGAATAATGGAAGAGGCCTTTGCAGTGACCAGGCAGACAGCCTAAAGCAGTGGTTCTCCACTGTTCTCGACATTAACATCACCCAGAAGGCTCTAACACTACCTACATCTGGGCTCCACCCCTCACCCTTCAGCGAGGCTGATTTGATTGGCCTGGGATGGGGCCAGGGCTCAATGTATCATTCCCTCTCCCAGTGCCTTCCAAATGCAGCTGGGGTCGATAACCTCAGTGTAAAGGAAGCTTCAGGAGTCCCCAAGAGTGGGGATCCCCACTTTGGTATCTTCTCTTAAGGAGCCTGGGGAAGTCCTAAGGACTGTTCAGCAATGGAAGAAATCCCCACTTCTATTTTGTGGGAAGAGGAGGAGGAGATGGCCTGTCATCACCCCTGGAAACTCCCCGGGGCCTTATGACTCTTCCTGATCTCTCCATACAGATAGTCACCACAGATTGCCTTCCCAGCGAAGCATGGCCTGCTGCTCATGTCCATTTTTTCACATTCTTTCGGAACCAAATTCCTTTGGAGAGATTTACAATGAATCTTTTCTCAAGTTAGATTTCAGGCAAGTTGGTATTGGTTGTAACCAGTTCGGCTTGGTGTAGATGGAGACCTATTTCTCCAGCAGTAGGAAAGCCTGTGGGGTTTTATGGCCTGTTTCTTGAACACAAGCACAATGCAGTTTACAACCACAACAGGTGTGGAGGAAATGGGTCATGATCGAATCCAGCTTAAAATCAGGTGACTGATTCTGTGCTTCTAGATTAGAACAAATAACAACAAAAAGCTGCATCAATTTTCTCATCTGAAAGATGGGATGCCAAAGACCTCCCTTTCCTGTCAAAGATCTGTTTAGGAAGATTAAATTAGAAAATGTAGGTGAGTTTAGTTAAAAACTCTATGTTACTCTTCAGAGGTGAAATACTGCATAGTCCAGTTACAGTCTGGTTTTCAATTTAGAATTCATTGCATTGAAAGAAATCTACCTTCTTTAGCCAATTTCCAAATTTCAGGAGGGCATGGAAGATGAAAATGCCTATATTAGCTCATGCATGTGAATCAAGATTTGTTAAAAATACCTTGCATTGGTAAAGGTTTTCAGTTTTTTTTTAATTTTTCAGAGATTTGAGCCATTTTATCTTTTAATCACTTGGTAGAAAATAAACTCCAAACCTAAGAAATTTTCAGCATGTAGACTGTCTCAATTTTTTCTAGACTCAAATTATTCACATCTTCTTTAGTGAATCCCAGACTTTATAAAAAAAATCATTTCATTCTTAAGTACTTCAATATTAAAACACTTTTGGGATAAATGGTAGTGGTTTTAATGGTGATAAATGTGGAAATAGTCACCCTGGTATCTAGCTGAAAGTCACATGACTTATTTTTAGCACTAGGACTTGAAACTTTTGAGCTCTTCAATTTTATTAGAAAGAATTAATTCCCCCACCCTTTTTTAAAGTTCATTAAAAAAAAATGTATCACGTCTCATAAGTAAATGTGTTTTGTTAAAAACAATACCAAATAGGTGGTATTTGGGATTGGTTCTCATCAGTCAGGGGATAAATAAGTTGTAGAAAAGAGTCATAAAGTCAGAGAACTAGATGGAACTTGATTATCTTGTCCAGCTCCCTCATTTAATAATATGTATTTATTTATTTGGCTGCCTGGAGTCTTAGTTTCGACATGCAGGATTTTCTGCTGTGGTTCGTGGACTCTCTAGTTGTGGCTTGTGTTGTGGTTTGGGAGGACTTTGGAGCAGGTGGGCTTCAGTAATTGTGGCATGTGGGCTTA
This sequence comes from Bison bison bison, assembly GCF_000754665.1. Classification (NCBI taxonomy): domain Eukaryota; kingdom Metazoa; phylum Chordata; class Mammalia; order Artiodactyla; family Bovidae; genus Bison; species Bison bison. The sequence goes on from NW_011495050.1 coordinate 1,129,783, forward strand.
GTTGCTCTGTGGGATGTGGGGTCTTAGTTCCCCAATCAGGGGTTGATTGAACCTGGGTCCTCTGCATTGCAAGGCTGATTTTTAACCACTGGACCACCAGGGAAGTCCCCTCCCTCATTTTAAAGATGAAGAAAATAAGGTCTAGAGATAAATACATATTTGTAATATATATATTTATATAACACATTTATATACAGTTATAGTATATATACTTATATTGTATATATTTATAATATACTTCTATATATAAATATGTATGATTGCTGCTGCTACTGCTGCTAAGTCGCTTCAGTCGTGTCCGACTCTGTGCGACCCCATAGATGGCAGCCCACCAGGCTCCTCCGTTCATGGGATTTTTCAGGCAAGAACACTGGAGTGGTGTGCCATCACCTTCTCCGATGTTTGACCCTACTCACACATTAATTCAACTGTTCATTGTTGTATTTATTCAGGGATGGAATTATTCATGGAATATGTGATCATATGTTCAAATATACAAACACACAAAGAAAATGACAGAAATGCAGAATAGAAACAACCCCAAATAGAAATGATTTTCATGTACCTGTCTACATGTTCATATCTAAACTAGGAAGAGAGAATTAGTGGTATATGTAAAGATGAGTCATTATTCTTCTTTCTTACTGAGCCACATTTGCCTCCTTTTAAACTATTGCCTGTGATTAGAACTTCATCTATTTATATGTAAGAACACATCAATACCTAGGAACTAACTAACATTAGATAAGAAACTTGAATAATATTTATTATCTCCATATGTCTATTTCAATACCCACGGAGATTTAAAAACTACGTGGTTTTGTTGTTTTTAACAAAACTCAGTGAAAAGACTTGGATTAACAATAACCATTTTCATAAGGCACATTCTGAAGATGAGCTATGTTCATCCTTTTCTCAATTAAATAATTAATTAATCAGCATTTATTTATGTAATTTTTACCTTCTCTAAACAAAAACAACCAATTAGGAAACCACCTACATCAAGCAATACTACTGAATCTTATATACATCTACATACATACTCCTTTGAAAAAAGAGTCATATTTTATGAACATATTTCACTAAAATTCAGTGCTGTGTGCTTAGTCACTCAGTCGTATCTGACTCTCTGTGACCCCATGGATGGCAGCCCACCAGGCTCCTCTGTCTCTGGGATCCTCTAGGCAAGAATACTGGAATGGGTTGCCATGTCCTCCATTCAGTGCTATCGTAATGTATAATAATAATCCATGTTTGTTACATACTCACATAACTGGTCCATGCCCAGCTTTCTTTATATCTACCCATCTTTACATTTCTTCATTTACTCATACATTGATTTACTTGTAAAAATCAATCTATCTCCGGAAGACGTCTGTGATCCATATATCTGAATATTCTGAACTTCTGCTGTATACTCATTTCCATAAAGAAAAAAAAAAGAAGGCCACTGGTAAATGATAAATGTGTGATTATATATACAATTGTTAAAGCTTGTTTTCACTGTCTGGAACTTTATAAAGAGAATTAGTTGACATTTTACCAAGATGAGGCAAAAGATTTCAATGGGTGAAATAATGAAGAATTTCCTTGAAAACAGATGAGAATTTAAATGAGTTCTACACAGATTTTAGTTTATATTTTCTCAGCATTGTGTCTCAGCAACACTAATATTGGTGATTTTAAAGGTAAGATAGTGACGACAATGGCTGAGTGTCCAGACAGGTTAGATTCATGGTGGAGTCAGTAAAGTAGAACAAAGATCTTCATGGAGCAATGACCCCGGACTGAACAAACATGACAAAATATGATTATATACAGAGCACATCAGAGCTAAAACACTGTAGAAAGGAAAAGTTCATATTTGGGGAAAAAACAAAGCCAACAGCATTTAATTCAATAGTTTCCTCTGGAACCCCGGTGAAAGGATGTACGTGTGCATTTGTATCCAGCCACAGACAGTGGCAAGCAGATTAGCTTAAGTTATAGCGGAGAAGGTAATGGCACCCCACTCCAGTACTCTTCCCTGGAAAATCCCATGGATGAAGGAGCCTGGTAGGCTCCAGTCCATGGGGTTGCTAAGAGTCGGACACGACTGAGCGACTTCACTTTCACTTTTCATTTTCATGCATTGGAGAAGGAAATGGCAACCCACTCCAGTGTTCTTGCCTGGAGAATCCCAGGGATGGGGAAGCCTGGTGAGCTGCCGTCTATGGGGTTGCACAGGGTTGGACATGACTGAAGCGACTTAGCAGCAGCAGCAGCAGCATAGCTGTAGAATTATTGTCTCAGGTCACATAGGCTAGTGTCATTCATGGATGTAATATTCAGCAAGAGTTATGGTACCAGAGCAAGCAGATGGGACAGGGTTCCAAGAAGAACTTCCTGCGAGTTGACACTCTGCCAGCATCTTTCTGCGCACTGGGTTTTTCAGATGCACTATTAGTGCAGTTACCATGTTGGTTCTACCTGTTCCTTGAAAGATTTTGACTGCTTACATTGATGACTCTTGACCATGGGGTGTTAAAAACAAAAAACAAAAACACTGATGCTTGGGCCAAACTCCCAGAGATTCTTGATTGAATAGAAATGATTGAAGTCTGGGCACAAGTATATTTTTATATGCTCCTCAAGGGGCTTCGCTGGTGGCTCAGAGAGTAAAGAATCTGCCTGCAAATTGGGAGACCTGGGTTCTGTTGGGAAGATCCCCTGGAGGAGGGCATGGCAACCCACTCCAGTATTCTTGCCTGGAGAATCCCCATAGACAGAGGAGCCTGGCGGGCTACAATCCATGGAGTCACAAAGAACAGGACACGACTGAGCAACTAAGCACCGCACAGCACGAGGGATTTTGAGCTGTGCCTGGATTGAGAATTACTGACTTAGGTAACGAGGAGCCCTTACTGACTGGAGCTCTTCTGGGGAATGAGGGGTTGCCTTCTTATACCCAGAAGTCCTCCACATCACTGCCTAATGGGGTGTCACATTCTTGGGAGGATGTAGGACCAATTAGGATGGGGGCTGATAACGTGCTATCCATGTTCTCTCGCTCAATTTATTTTTTCAGTTGTGTCTGACTCTTTTTGACCCTATGGACTTTAGCTCGCCTGGCTTTTCTGTCTATGGAATTCTCCAGGCAAGAATACTGGAGTGGGTCGCCAGTCCCTTTTCCCTTTTCCAGGGGATCTCTCTGATTCAGGGATTGAACCCAGGTCTGTCTATGGAATTCTCCAGGCAAGAATACTGGAGTGGGTCGCCAGTCCCTTTTCCCCTTTTCCAGGGGATCTCTCTGATTCAGGGATTGAACCCAGGTCTCCTGCATTGCAGGCAGATTCTTTACCGCTGACCCACCAAGGAAGCCCAACTGGGTGGCAAAGCTCAACTGTGAAGATCCTCAACTGTGAAGATCCATCAGAGTTTTCATCATTAGAGACCAGGACATCCTCTGAAATCAGACGAGATGAATATTTTTAGGTCTGATCTGAACAGAAGACTTCGCAGGACAAATTTCTATTCTGTGTCTGGGCTGGATGTAGCCATCAGGAATTGGTTGTCAAATCAGGTCAGAGTGTCTGTGCTGGTTTTGAAGAAATGAGTATTATTTGCCAGCAAGGCACTGACCTGTCTCCTCAGGACACCCAGCCTTATTCTTTGGCTCTTTGTGGCTAAACTTACATAGAAAACACTATTTCCACTTTAAAATGAGAACTGAGAATGCAGATGGATTCTCTGAATTTGAATGAATGAAGCAATGTCCACACCCTTTTCACCCTTGAGCAGGAAATGACTTTCTTTTTTATTTCCTATGCAGGAGGTGTGTTTCTTATCCGGACAACAACATCGACTTTGGTACTGTAGGCAACTCATTTTAGCCAATAATGTTTCCCTTTAATACATGTGTTTGAATTTTTTTTCTATCATTTAGTTTTGCATTTAAAAAGTACTACATGGTTCATCAAGAAAGCTTAATATTTGGAAAAGGAAAATGAGAAAGAAAAAGAGAGGGGTAATATTACTATTTAGAAAATCACATTTACCATTTTGGCTTATATCTTTTCAGATTTTGGTTTTGTTTTTTAATTTCAGGAAAACACAACTGAGTAGTTAAAAGAGTCTGAAGAAGAGATCAAGTCAAAAGCTCAGTTATAAGAAGTAAGAAGCCCAGTAATCAAACTTGAGTGTTGGTCTGGAGACTAAGAAGGGTTTGATTTCCCAGTATAGGGTAGGTTCTGGAAACTATGGTCAGGTGGGATTTAAATGGCCACATCTTTGGGGAAGTAGAGGGCTACAGAGGTCAGGAAATAAGCTGAGTCAAGCAAATATCTTTTTTTAATTACATCATGGGCATTTTTTCCTTTGAAGTATCCTTTAAAACCATTCCTCCTGTCTACACACCTAAAGCAAACGCAGCCTGGTCTCCTCTGACTGAGAATCTTCCTTCCCCCAGATGACATTACATACTGCTGCCAGATGCATCTCCTTAAACTGCTATTTTAACATTATCTTTTTTCTCCTTGGAGATAAAAAAATGTCTCCGATTGTCAAATTGGGTCAGTTCCAGACTTCTCCTCCTGGCTTTCATAGTTCTCTGTAACTTAGCACTAATCCATTTGTTCAGCTCTGTTTTTCTTGTCATTCTCTCACTCCAATCAGGTAGATGGATTAATTGCTCTAAAAGGGCATCATAGTCCTTACCTTTATCCTTACTCTCATCCCCATTTGAGCATCCCACGTAGCTCAGCTGGTAAAGAAACTGCCTGCAATGAGGAAACTCCGGTTCAATTTCTGGATCGGGAAGTTCCCCTGGAGAAGGTATAGGCTCAGTTCAGTTCAGTTCAGTCACTCAGTCATGTCTGACTCTCTGCGATCCCATGGACTGCAGTACACCAGGCCTCCCTGCCCATCACCAACTCCTGGGGTTTACCAAACTCATATCCATTAAGTCAGTGATGCTGTGCAACCATCTCATCCTCTGTCGTCCCCTTCTCCTCCTGCCCTCAATCTTTGCCAGCATCAGGGTCTTTTCAAATGAGTCAGTTCTTCACATCAGGTGGCCAAAGTTTTGGAGTTTCAGCTTTAGCATCAGTCCTTCCAATGAATATTTAGGACTGATTTCCTTTAGGATGGACTGGTTGGATCTCCTTGCAGTCCAAGGGACTCTCAAGAGTCTTCTCCAACACCACAGTTCAAAAGCATCAATTCTTCCACTCTCAGCCTTCTTTAGAGTCCAACTCTCACATCCATACATGACTACTGGAAAAACCATAGCCTTGACTACACAGATCTTTGTTGGCAAAGTAACGTCTCTGCTTTCTAATATGCTCTCTAGGTTGGTCATAACTTTTCTTCCAAGGAGCAAGCGTCTTTTAATTTCATGGCTGCAGTCACCATCTGCAGTGATTTTGGAGCCCCCCAAAATAAAGTCTGTCACTATTTCCACTGTTTCCCCATCTATTTGCCATGAAGTAATGGACCAGATGCCATGATCTTAGTTTTCTGAATATTGAAGGGATAGGCTATCCACGCCAATATTCTTGGGCTTCTCTGGTAGTTCAGTAGGTAAAGAATCCTCCTGCAATGTGGGAGACCTGGGTTCAATTGCTGGGTCACGAAGATGCCCCTGGAGGAGAACATGGCAACCCACTCTGTTATTTTTGCCTGGAGAATCCCATGGACAGAGGAGCCTGGTGGGCTACAGTCCATGGGGTCACAAAGAGTCAGACATGACTGAGCAAGTAAGCACACACACACACACACACACATCCCCATATTATGGTCTGGTTTGGCATGTCCTACCTTCTTCCATCTGCCTATTTTTAGTCAAAGCTTAAATCTAGTAGCAGCTCCTTCACAATATGTCCCTTGATAAATACACATTGATTTATTATACACATTGATTATGTCTTAGACCTATCACACCAGTCATAATTTACCATTGCTGCTGCTGCTGCTAAGTCACTTCAGTTGTGTCCGACTCTGTGCAAGCCCATAAACGGCAGCCCACCAGGCTCCACTGTCCCTGGGATTCTCTAGGCAAGAACACTGGAGTGGGTCGCCATTTCCTTCTCCAATGCATGAAAGTGAAAAGGGAAAGTGAAGTCGTTCAGTCATGTCCGACTCTTTGCGACCCCATGGACTGCAGCCTACTAGGCTCCTCCATCCATGGGATTTTCCAGGCAAGAGTACTGGAGTGGGTTGCCATTGCCTTCTCCTACTTACCTACTAACTTGTATTAGTCATCGTTTTATTTTTGTTATATATTTCTCTTAAATTTAATCACAAGCTCACTGAAAATAATATGTATAGCTGGGTCATTTCTCATCTAGTATATAGGGTCAAATTTGTGTACATAAGTGTGTGTGTGCTCAGTCATGTCCAACTTTTTACCACCCAATGGACTATAGCCCACCAGGTTCCTCTGTCCATGCAATTCTCCAGTCAATACTGGAGTCAGTTGCCATGCCCTCCTCCAGGGGATCTTCCCAAGCCAGGGATCAAACTCGCATGTCCTACATCTCCTGTATTAGCAGGTGGATTCTTTACCACTCAGCCACTCTGTAAATAAATACTAAGTTCATTAGATAAAATAGATTGTACATGATTTAATATTCAAATTCTACTATAGAATCTAATAATAGAATTCAATTCTATTATAAATTCTATTTTCTTAGGATTTTAAATGAAATTATCATTTATTTTCTCCACTCACTGAAATAGTTTTTTCTGTTTATGCAACATAATTCATCATATGTAACATAATACATAAATATTATACAACAAAATTCATCAATAATAAAAGTTAGAAAAGACTGTAACTTGCAGATATAACAATCAAACTCCAATATTTTTACCTCTCTTTTTCATATTCACCAGTGGCATTAAAACAGATTCACTCAAAGTAATCTAGGATAAATATGAATTTATCATCCTCATGATAAGGAAGATAGTGCTCAAGGATAGATAAGAAGTTATATTCTCTAAGTTCATTTAGCTACCATTTTATCTATGTTTGCCTTCTACAGTTATACCAGAAATTTATGTTTAGAAAAAATAGAATCTTGGAGGACTCATATTTAAAGAACATGTAAAATGGTAATGATTGTAAAATCAAATAAAAAATAAAATCACAAGCCCAGCCATAAGAAAGTACCAGCACAGATAAGAACTCTCATCTGGGTACCATTTCCTCTTAGAAGACAGAACCATGAATACAGAGGGCTGACTGTAAGTTATACTTGGATTTTTTACAATGTGTGTGTGTGTTGGGGGGCTTGGCACCCTGAAATCCAGCTTGTTCAAAGTTCAACTGTATATCCTTTCAGTGATTTCTAATATAGATGGGCTCAAAGTATATATTAAGTTATATAACATTTATTGTGGATGATTTCCCATGAAATATATACAAATATACAACATCCTTTTCTATAGGCTCCTGATTTTCCATTGGATTTAACCAATCTCTATCGGTAGACATTAGTTTGATTCACAATATTCCATTGTCTTTAACCTTTTCAACCATTTAGTTCGCTTGCTTACTTTGTGCTAGTATAAACTCTGCACAAAGAAACATGTATGTTCTTGTACCTACATCTGCTTGTCCTTTACAGATTAGGAAACATGATTTAAAATTTTTTCTTCTGCTTCTGTATTCATGGAAAACAGTCACAGAAATAAGCAAAATCTCAAAGCGAAACCACCCATAAGCTCAACATTTAGAGAAAACCACTTCTAAGGATCTCTGTCCTTCCAAATTCTCTGTTTATCTATATGGTTTATTTCTTTTTAATTTGTTATTGAAATCTAGTTGATTTACAATATTATATGAGTTTCAGATTACAATATAGTGATTCAATATTTTTAAGGATTATACCCTTAAGTTATTATAAAATAATTATCTCTATGGTTTAAAAGAATAACTATATTCATATGTTTCTCAATAAAATCACCATTCAAAAATTTCTTTGTCCCCATTGCATCTAATGATGTGATTATGAGCACTCATGAAAAAAAAAAAAGTTTGCTTTGGAATATATATCTGGAACAAAAGGTCTTAAAAGATGTATCTGCAATAGTGAATCTTACCTTGTCTCTTCCTTTAAAACCCTTGAAGACCAGCTATTTTTCGGTAATGAAAACATCTACAGTTCTGGAGACTGAGCCATGCCAGGTACTGGTGAAGATAAGGTTGGGTAGAAGAGTAGGGACAGTTGAAAGGTGTCTGAGCAGCCAAACGGTGCATTTTTTTAAACATCTTCTATTTTTTGAAATTTATTTATTATTTAGTTTTTGGCTGCACTGGATCTTCATTTCTGTTCTTGGCCTTTCTCTGGTTGTGGCAAGCATGGGCTACTCTTCATTACGGTGTGAAGGCTTCTCATTGTGGTGGCTTCTCTTTGTTGAGGAGCACGGGGTGTAGGCTCATGGGCTTCAGTAGTTGTGGCTCGTGGGCCTGAGAGCACAGGCTCAGTAGTTGTGGCTCAAGGGCTTAGTTGCTCAGGGGCATGTGGAATCTTTCCAAAGCAGGGATTGAACCTGTGTCCCCTGCATTTGCAGGCAAACTCTTATCCACTGAACCACCAGGGAAGTCCAACATTGTGATTTCTAATCCTAAATTTCATCTTTCTCCTTCCCTTGGAAAGATGGTATGGGGTGAACTCAAACTTCCATTTAAAGTATACATAGCAACTTGAAATAATAAGTTGTAATTTGGGATAGGTTACTTGATCTTATATTCTGTGTATGAACTTTCTAGTTTATCAACAAGTTTCATGCTCTGTAAAGTGAGGAACATGGACCAGGTGATTTATACAGTTCTTCCTAGCCTAGCTGCAAGCTTCTGAATTCCAGGATTCTAGGTCTATTCCTCTCCTATTTGAAGGATACCATCACACATTGCCTGGCACCAAAAAGGCTCTTGATAAATGTCTGTTGACGTCAATTAAACAAGGACAGAAAAGATAAAATCTAACTAGATTAATTACTCTATAAAAAATAAATTGAGACTCTATAAATGACTGAAAAAAGCAAATTCCACTGCGGCAGGATGTCTGGTAATTATTTTGCTCTTAATTAGTCTTAAGTTGATAATGGCCAAAACGTTGACTGGTAATAGAATTAGAGCTTCACATATAACGTAACCAGATTGAGGAAATAAATACCAAAGTTTGAATTCATTCTGACTGCACACTAACTTAAAGTATGGCAACTCAGAGAAGAATCCATTACAGATATTCAAGATACATGGAAGCCACTATTGGATAAAAAAAAGAATGAACCCTCTGTTTATACTTCGTTTTGCCTCCTTTATCTTGGAATC
>NW_011495050.1:1139198-1152100 GCF_000754665.1 Bison bison bison
TATCTTGGAATCCTCCTCCATCTCATGTACTCACTTCTTGTTCTGCATGCTGCCCTTTGATGACTTCTTGTCTTCAAGATTGTTCACGTAACCAAGTTTCCCCTCTCTAAATACACTGGAGGTGGATCTGGGGTAACCCGGACACACTGGGGAACTTGTCCCAGCTCACCCCCTCTTTAAGCAAAGTGGAAGAGACCTGAAGGCACTGGTGCTGAAATCGAGGGTGAACTCACGGGGGCTGAGCCACATGGACACCTAGGTTGATTAAAATGTGAATACCCTTAAAGATACCGGCTCAGCTGTAAAGAAACTGCCTGCTAAGCAGGAGACATGGGTTTGACACCTGGGCCAAGAAGACCCCCTGGAGGAGGAAATGGCAATTTACCCACTCCAGGATTCTTTCCTGGAGACTCCTATGGACAGAGGAGCTTGGCAGGCTGCAGTCCATGGCATCGCAAAGAGTTGGGCATGACTTGGCAACTGAAAACAACAACAATAACCCTTAATGATACTCTTAATGATATCATACTTAATGATATCATAATTGTGTCTTTAAAGGGGAAAAATTAGGTAGTTAGGGGATCTGAAAAACTGAAGTTTCCAGTTTAACTCAAAGTCAAGTTTTTTTTAAAAAATTGAAATGAAATTGAAGGATTGACTCAATGCTTCACTTTCCACCACATATCTGGTTTCAGCCAACCTAACTCAGTATCTCAAACACCCATGAAACATACATGACTTTAAGAACATCAATGCCAATGACTGTTATCAAGTTAACACTGAGTTTAAGAAACATTCAAAAAAAAGAAACATTCAATTTACCAAGAACTTTATCAGGTGTGAGGTAGCCTCTGCTGCTGCTAAGTTGCTTCAGTCGTGTCCGACTCTGTGCGACCTCATGGACTGCAGCCTACCAGGCTTCTCCGTCCATGGGATTCTCCAGGCAAGAACACTGGAGTGGGTTGCCATTTCCTTCTCCAATGCATGAAAGTGGAAAGTGAAAGTGAAATCGCTTAGTCGTGTCTGACTCTTAGCGACCCCATGGACTGCAGCCTACTAGGCTCCTCCATCCATGGGATTTTCCGGGCAACAGTACTGGAGTGGGGTGCCATTGCCTTCTCCCGAGGTAGCCTCTAGGTGCATTTAATCTTTGAAAAAGATTTATGGTTATCTGCAGGTGGTATTCTCACACATGAATATATAAGATTTGCCTCTTTAGAACATGCATGTCTTGTCCATGTTGTCTTGCCATAGCAAACTAGTACAGTTATCACAACAATGCCCAGGAAATTTCCTCATGACAAAAAATCAACTACATTCTACTTGTCCCCATATTCTGTCTGCCTATGCTGCTGCTGCTAAGTCACTTCAGTCGTGTCCGACTCTGTGCTACCCCATGGATGGCAGCCCACCAGGCTCCCCGACCCTTGGATTCTCCAGGCAAGAACACTGGAGTGAGTTGCCATTTCCGCCAATGCATGAAAGTGAAAAGTGAAAGTGAAGTTGCTCAGTCGTGTCTGACTCTTAGCGACCCCATGGATTGCAGCACACCAGGCTCCTCCGTCCATGGGATTCTCCAGGCAAGAGTACTGGAGTGGGATGCCATTGCCTTCTCCGTCTGCCTACGCTAGACCACTTGAAAAACAGAATTGCAATGATACTCAAGTAGACCTCATTGACCAATGTGACGATGTCAGTCCAATTAGTAAAATATGCACCCGCATTATGTAGTGTGATGTTAGTCACTAAGGAAATTCTGTAAGTCACATTTACTCCAATTCATGGAGCATTCCATTTATTTGCTTCCCTTTATAATCTTTTATTATTTCTATAGTGTGCCAAATACGCATCTGAATGTGAATCCATGTGCTGAGTGTACAGAGAATTTGAGGTACCTTCACATTGTTGACTGTCTGCCTGTGGGGAGATTTTGGAATGCAAAATTGTGTTCACACCCTAAGAGGTCCTTCGCAGCCAAGGTCACACTGGTCTGTCCCCTACCAGATCATTAGCAATACGAGTTCAAGGACTATAGTCTCAGCCTCTTTTCCCAGTACTTAGATCCTCTCAATGGATGTTAGTTGCAAGAACAATTATATCCACAAACAGGAACAATTAGCAAAATTGTTAAAGTTCATTGATTCTTTTGCCTTCATGTTTGAATTACTATGTTCTGCTGCTAATGAGGGTGTTTGTGCTTGAAATGAAGGCTATTTTTGCCTAAAGATAAGTGAATAAAAGTTATCCTTCCTTAGGGCAACTGCTTAGAACAGTCTTCTTGGGTTCAGTAAATTATTATTGACTTAAATGGTCTTAGCCACCCCATATATTACAAAGATCCATTCAGATGATAATATTTTTACCCTGCTGAGTACTTTCAAATTGAAATTATATAGCAAAATAATTTTTTTAGTAATATAAATGATATCTAAAGTGCCTAGAAAAATGCTTGGCATCTTGTAAATACTCAATACATATTAATTCTTTCCCTCACACATATTAAAAAAACAATAAAAATTCTAACTTTAAAGCTTGGTGGAAATACATAAGATTAACTTAATTAGAGGGCAAATGACAAAAAGAATTATGTCAGAATTATCTTTTGACCTAGCAAAGAGGTTTAACTATCTCATCAGAATTTTTATGTGTTACTCTGCCCTTCTCATATCTCTTGACATCATAGTGGAAATGCATCTAAATTAAGGCTGTCAGATAAAATAGACAACGTCTAGTTAAATTTGAATCAGATAAACAATAAGTACTTTTTTAGCATAAATATGCCCTATGTAATATTTGGGACATCCTTATGCTAGAAAATTATTAGTTGTTTATTTGATATTCCAGTTTAACTGAGCACCTTGTTAAATTTTTAAAATTTTTATTTTTAGCTTATAAACAGTATAAATTTATTTCTCATAGTTATGGAGGCTGGGAAGTCTAAGACCAAGGCACTGACAGATTTGAGGTCTATTGAAGACCCACTTCCTAGTTCATAGGTATCTTTCTTCTTGGCACAACCTCATATGGCAAGAGAAGTGGCACTGAATTTTTATTTGCTAAATCTGGCAACCCAAATCTAACAGCAATGAGCACCAGCAATTTAAAAAACAGTAATACTTTGTTGAGCTCTTTTTTTTTTTTCTTACAGAATGTTTGACTGGCAGTTGACCAATTTCTTTAAAGGTTTTAAGCTAATTTTGTCCTCATCCTAAACCTATGGTTAGTTTGCATAAAGGCACTGTGATTTCACCTTTTTTTTAAATTGCTCTAGAATCAAAATGTCTATTTTGACTCTCCATGGTCACCAGAATGTGGCTTACAAAAAGGGAACAGTTGTTAGTCCTGGCTAAAAGCCAGACATTTGGTGTAGAATTATCAGTTGCTTATTCTACTAGAAGTTTCAGTGGAAGCTTGTAAAGCAGGTTTTCCTTATTGGTTTGGATTGAGTAGCCAGGAGACCATTTACACTGCTGTTTATTTTCACTGCATAGTGAAGAGCCCTGAGCATTCGCACTGGAGAAGACTGGGCAAAGCTCGATAAGCAGTGTGGCCACGGGCTAATCACCTAGACAGAGAGCTCGCCAGTGAGCTGCTGGGCACAGAGCAGGGAAGCCCAGAGCCAAGTTTGATTGGAGGTCTTGGCAGTGCAGCACTAGCAAAGAAAGGAAAACCAGAAGTTTTACTAAATTGGTCATTTTATGAACCCTTAGTTTCTTCATTACTTACCACTCTCAAGCAACCATATAAATCATCTCGTGCCTGAAATCTAAAATTCCAAAGAGTTGGTAGGTGAGCAGCTGTGGGCAGCTGAGGCTTCTTGCCAACATAAAACCCGAAGGACATTCCGGGTCTTTCGCCAGCTCCCCAAAGCCCTCTTTCCTTTCTTCTCTGAGCCCTGGGGATTGGCAGCCTGTTTCCTTTCCACTGTTACCACCTGTTCTTTCCAACTGCGTTTATCTGCTCCCTTGGTACAGAAGACAGCCCTGCAGCTTCTGCTTACCTTGTTCATAGCGACGGCCTACCATGCTTCAGGCACTCTCCTGTGTGCTTTACACCATAATATTGTTTAATCTTTATTATAGTCTTGAGATAGAGATTTCTGCCTCCCATCTTACAGAGGAGGAACTGAAATTCTGAAAGGTCAAAGAAAATACCAAGGCCTTAAGTAACGAAGATGCAATTCAAAAACAGTGCTATTATCTCCGTGTGGTTCCTGAGGCAGACAACATCCCTTGGCTGACACTGCCAGTAAAACCCTAAGAAATGGGCTTTCCCTCATTCAGCCCCAGATCCTCTCACAGGAAAATACAGAGACCACAGTCATAATAGTGGGTCTCTGAGGCTTAATGAGACTTTCTTAGGTGAGATGAGATAGATAAGAGATCTTGTAAAGAAGTGGTTTTCAAACTTTGATGTATATGACAGGGCTCCAGTTATTTAAGAGTTAAGTGGTAGAGTGTGTGGCTTCCTTCAGTACTGCAAAGCAGAGTGGGCAGAAGATCTAAATAGACATTTCTCCAAAGAAGACAGACGGATGGCTAATGAAAAGCTGCTCAATGTCACTCATTATCAGAGAGATGCAAATCAAAACTACACGGAGGTATCACCTCACACCATCATCCAAAAAATCTACAAACAATAAATGCTGGAGAGGGTGTGGGGAAGAGAACCCCCTTGCATTGCATTGTTGTCGGAAATGTAAAAAAGGAAATGCAAAAGCAGGTAGTCAGACTTTTGAATGTGGTTGCTCAGAGCAGTTATATGATAATGGTGGAAGCACAGAGGCCGGTGAGGTGAGGGCAGAGGTTTTAGTAGGGAAGGACCACTTGATCTAATTTCACCTATTACTTTAGCTAGAACTCAATCCAGTCCCCTTTCTTGAAGATGTGAGGTTTGGAGGGGTGGGGATTGGGTGTTTTTTTTTTTTAAACTTTTTTTCATTTAATTTTTGGCCAAAGGAATCTTGCTTACCCTTATAGAGTCTATGAGATCCTTTCTGCTCTCTCTGGCATAACAATAATCTCAGCACCCTTAATTTCCTGGTTTTTCACTCTATAGCATGAGAAACACAGGATCCATTGACAGTCCAAGAACTAACTTCTTTCAATACAGTAAGTCCCCTACATATGAATCTTTAAGTTGCAAACTTTCAAAGATGCTAACATGCATGCCAGCCCCAGTATGCCAGCTGTTGTTCTGTACTATAGTACTTTTCAAGGTACTGTACTGTAAGGTTTAAAATGTTTTCTTTATTTTTTTGTATTTGTTTTCTTATGTACATATTATTTGTGTGAAAAGTATTATACACCTATTACTGTACAGTACTATGTAGCCAATTTTGTTAGCTGGATACCTAGGCTAACTTTGTTGGACTTATGAACGCTCTCTTACAATGGAACTCATTCATATGTAGGGCACTTACTGTACAACAAAAGCTTTAACAATGGTTCCCGGCAAATGTTTACAGGTACTTATATTTTACAGTCTTGGAGAAGGAAATGGCAACTCACTCCAGTATTCTTGCCTGGGAAATCCCATGGACAGAGGAGCCTGGCAGGCTACGGTCCATGGGGTGACAAGAGTCAGAAACGACTTAGCAACTAAACAACAATAACATATTTTACAATCTGCCACAAGCCTGTGACAAATGTGAATTATAATCTAAAGAAGTTCTTATGGGAAATGCTCCTTTCTTCTTCCTAAATATTTTGAAGGCCTTCCATTAAAGCAAAATAATTTTGAAAAATAGGTATTAATCACAGAAATAGAAATGGGATCACAGGGAAATCTAACTAGTGGGTAATAAAGATGATACCAGCATAAGAAAATCTATGCACATTTACTGCACAGCAACTGAATTTTGTTTGTGGTCGTGAGCACGGTCATTTACCAGTTTGCTCTTAAAATCGAACATCTTCAGAGGAGGAAATAGAGAAGAAACTGAGTTTTATTACCAGCCTTCTCTATGCTTAGAATGTTCATTTTAGATGCTGTTTATTTCTCATAACAATCTTAAGGTATAAATGATATTCTTCTGTACTTTCTCACTGATGCCAGAAACCTCATATGTCCTCTCAGGGAAACTTCTAGTTAATTATTTAAAACAAAACAAAACACTTGAATACTATAGCAAATATAATCACATGTCAAAAACCAATCTTCAAACATCATAGCCAAAGATGCCATGCTTGCCTAAAATATACGATCTTGCCAATGTAAATAAATAACAGATTCACTTTAATGTGACTTATGGAAGACTGAAGTAACAGATTCTTGATCTTTGATATGTACTTCTGGACTTAGTAATGTAACCACAGAATTACATGGAAACTACAGTTGTTGAATCACATAAAAAATACAATAGGTGATGATTTATCAGTGTCTTGGAAAATGACATCAGGAAAAGGTAGAGAGGAGGAAGATTCAAGTGAGAGGGATTCAGAATGTACAAAGGCAGAGAGGTCTGAAATAACAGAGAAAGAAGACTGTAAATGATTCAGGATTACTTAGAACAAGGGTTGACAAACTGACCCATAGGCCAAATATGGCCAGTCATCTAGTGTTTATGGCCTGTGAGCTAAAAATGGGTTTTACAACACTTTAAAATGTTTGGAAAACAACCACAAGAAGAATATTTTATGAGGCATGAAAATTATATGAAATTCAAATTTTAGTGTCCATAAATATAGTCATATTGGAAGGCAGACATACTCACTTGCTTATATATTATATATAGTTGCTTTCACGTGATGACTGCAGAGTTGAGTAATTGAAACAGAGGGTGCATGAAATGCTCTCATTGCTGCCCAATGCATGATAATTTACAGCGATGCACTTATAACTCTACAGCATTTAAGTGTAGCACATATTACTATTGTTGTTGCTCATTGTTCAGTGGCTCAGTCATGTCCAACTCAAACTCATGTCCATTGAGTTGGTGATGCCATCCAACGGTTTCATCTTCTGTCGTCCCCTTCTCCTCCTGCCTTCAATCTTTCCCAGGGTCAGGGTCTTTTCCAATGAGTTGGCTCTTCACATCAGGTAGCCAAAGGATTGGAGCTTCAGCCTCAGCATCAGTCCTTCCAGTGAATATTCAGGATTGATTTCCTTTAGGATTTACCAAGACATTTATATTTATTACCAGAGCATACCTATCATGTCAAAACAAGAAGAGTAGGTTGTTGGGGTTTTTTTGGACATACTGTCTTGAAAGTGAAAGTGTTAGTCGCTCAGTCATGCCCTACTCTTGGCAACCCATAGACCATAACCCACCAGGCTCCTCTGTCCATGGAATTCTTCAGGCAAGAATATGGGAGTGGGTAGCCATTCTCTTCTCCAGGGGATCTTCCCCACCCAGGGATTATACCCAGGTCTCCCTCATTGCTGGCAGATTCTTTACTGTCTGGGCCACCAGGGAAGCCCATCTTATTTTATTCAAATAGCAGTACGCTCGTACATGGTCCAAGAACACTTGAATACTATAGCAAATACAATCACATGTCAAAAACCAATCTTCAAACATCATAGCCAAAGATGCCATGCTTGCCTAAAATATACTGTCTTGCCAATGTAAAACCACATCCACACTCAGTCACCACCAAACCATTCAGTAGAGCTTCCTTAACGGTGAGCTGTTGGAAGCTACCAGTTTGAGCACTGTTGATTATTTTTTTCAAGCCTGAATAGCTGTAGGGATCTCAGCAGGGGTTGGAGGAACCAGGTCAACCTTGGCATAGTGCCAAAATGTGGTCATCTGAAGCTTGGAAGTAAGTCACAGGAGCGTTGACCAGTGCTGGGACCTTCTCTGAAACGTTACAGACAAACAGCGTCATGGTTCTAGGACAGAAAGTCTGCCACCCCAACTGGCTGCTTGAGTGTCACCCATCTGGAAGTGAAAAGGAGGTTTTGAATGTCACATTTTAAGGTAAAGTGGAATATGGATGATTTTGTTATTATATGGCAAAAAATTTTGTATATTATACAAGGACTTGATAGCTGTGCTACAAGAATACAATATATATAGGCATTAGCAGACCCAGCCTTCGTAACAATATTTTAATTCACAGGAAAGCCACAGTCAGAAAAATAGATAATTTTAATTTTAACACAGAATATCTCATCACGCAAAATTTCTGTACAAAAATAAAAAAATGAAAATGGGGCTGCAATCAAAGTAAGTTTCAGAGTGATTTGTTATTCAAGCAGAAAGCCATTTACCAATACAAGTTAATTAAATTGTGCTTGATTTCAACAGCTGAAGAAATCTGTACATAAAAATAAACATGTTTAAGACTATTAGCTGCTTAGTGAGAACAGTTGCTTGAGGGCCTGGGGAATAGCATCAATAGTCAATTTAAAAACAAGACAAAAGATTTTTGCATTGTTTTCCTTGGCTCTTGATGAGCTGACAGATGCTGCCGATCCTCCTCAATGATTGGTTATTTGAGGAGTCCAGACAGAGTTTGAGGTGACCAAAGTATTAACCTCTGTGAAAAGTATGTGTGGAAAAGAGCAGAGGTGAGAGAGAAGTTAAGAAATACAAATTCAGCACAACCTGAAGTTGAATCTGCCATGATGTGTGACAACTGATGATGGTAAAAAAAGTATATGCTTTTTTACAGGAAATGGCTCAGTTGGACAAATTCACAAGGCTTGTGGAAAGGGAAGGTTGTACATTGTTCATCAGAAGCTAGTTTGCAGAAAATATGTGAATCTATTGTGTTCTTGAAATCTACTGTGTGTGTTATTGCAGCATCAGTGGTGAATTTCATTGCTGTTGGGGATTTAACAATTGTTAGTTCCAAGAATTCTTGCCAGAAACAGAAGCTAAATATCTTGACCTATCACACAGTAGTTCAATGGCTTAGTGGTGAAGTCTTACTGTAATTTTTTAAACTTTTAGGCCTGAGGGACTTCCTTGGTGGCGCAGTGGATAAGAATCTGCCTACCCATGCAGGGGACATGTGTTCAGTCCCTGGTCAGGGAAGATCCCACATGCCATGCAGCAACTAAGCCCGTGCACCACAACTACCGAGCCTGTGCTCTAGAGCTCTCGAGCTGCAACGACTGAAGCCCGTACCCTAGAGCCTGTGCTCCGCAGTGAGAGAAGCCGCCACAGTAAGTCCTTGCCCTGTAAGCAAGAGTAGACCCCAACTGCCAAAACTAGAGAAAGTCTGTGGCAGCAATGAAGATCCAGCACAGCAAAAAGTTCATTCATTAATTAAAAATTATGGAACTGTGCTTATTTTTTTTTTAAGTTTAAGGCTGAGCCATGAAACAAATTTCAATTAATTTCAAAAGACTGAAATCTTACACAGTGTTTTTCTGATGGCTAAAATAGTTAGAAATCAATAATAAGAAATCCTAAAGAGTTTCAAATATTGGAAATTAAACAGCACACTTCTAAATAACAAACACCTGCATCAAAAAATTATTCCCGAAGAATATTAAAAACTATTCTGAACTGAATAAGAAAAACACAAATGAAGTCTGTGTTATATATTAAAGCAGTGTTTGGAACAAAATCTGTAGCTTGAAATCCTTATAAGACAAAGATGTTTTAAGTCTAAGTTTCCACATTAAGAAACAAGGAAAATGAAAAGAAAATTAAATTTAAGATAGGGGAAAGAGGACATAAATATAAAAGCAAAAATCAAGGAAATAAAAACACAAATATAGAGAAACTTACAAAGCCAAAATTTGATTCTTTGAAAAAAATTAATAACATTGACAAATAACTAGATTGATCAAGAGAAAAGAAAACACAAATTGCCAATATAGACATAGAAGAGGGAATACCAGGGACTTCCCTTGTGGTCCAGTGGGTAAGAATCTTCCTTGCAATGCAGCGGACATGGGTTTGATCCCTGCTCCAGGAAGATCCCACATACCATGGAGCTACAAAGCCAGTGTGTCACAACTACTGATCCCGAGCTCTGGAGCCTGGGAGCCGCAACTACTGACACCATATGCTGTAACTACTGAAGCCCACTTGTCCTAGAACCTGTGCTCAACAAGAGAAGCCACCACAATGAAAAGCCGTCCACCACAACTAGAGAGTACCCCACCAGCTGCAACTGGAGAAAGCCCAAGTGCAGCAACGAAGACCCAGTGAAGAAAAAATAAAATAAATCTTAACAAAGAGAGAGAGAGAGAAAGATGAGACAGAATGATCAAGTTGGTTTTACCTCAAGGGTTTACATTTGAAGGATCAATGTTATCTACTGTATACACATCTCAAAAAATGCATAACACACATCTCAAAAGATGCATTAAAAGAGTTTTACAAAATTCAACATTTATTCTCGATAAAAATTTATGAGAAACAGAGGGGGGTTTCCTGATTCTGATAAAGGGCATTCTTCAGTTCAGTTCAGTTCAATCACTCAGTCGTGTCCGACTCTTTGCAACCGCATTAATCTCAGCACGCCAGGCCTCCCTGTCCATCACCAACTCCCGGAGTTCACTGAGACTCATGTCCATCGAGTCGGTGATGCCATCCAGCCATCTCATCCTCTGTCGTCCCCTTCTCCTCTTGCCCTTAATCCCTCCCAGCATCAGAATCTTTTCCAATGAGTCAACTCTTCGCATGAGGTGGCCAAAGTACTGGAGTTTCAGCTTTAGCATCATTCCTTCCAAAGAAATCCCAGGGCTGATCTCCTTCAGAATGGACTGGTTGGATCTCCTTGCAGTCCAAGGGACTCTCAAGAGTCTTCTCCAACACCACAGTTCAAAAGCATCAATTCTTTGGCGCTCAGCTTTCTTCACAGTCCAACTCTCACATCCATACATGACCACTGGAAAAACCATAGCCTTGACTAGACAGACTTTTGTTGGCAAAGTAATGTCTCTGCTTTTCAATCTACTATCTAGGTTGGTCGTAACTTTTCTTCCAAGGAGTAAGCGTCTTTTAATTTCATAGCTGCAGTCACCATCTGCAGTGATTTTGGAGCCCCCAAAAATAAAGTCTGACACTGTTTCCCCATCTATTTCCCATGAAGTGGTGGGACCAGATGCCATGATCTTCGTTTTCTGAATGTTGAGTTTTAAGCCAACTTTTTCACTCTCCACTTTCACTTTCATCAAGAGGCTCTTCACTTTCTGCCATAAGGGTGGTGTCATCTGCATATCTGAGGTTATTGATATTTCTCCCCGAAATCTTGATTCCAGCTTGTGCTTCTTCCAGCCCAGCGTTTCTCATGATGTACTCTGCAAAGAAGTTAAATAAGCATGGTGACAATGTACAGCCTTGACATGGAACTCTGTTGTTCCATGTCCAGTTCTAACTGTTGCTTCCTGAACTGCATACAAATTTCTCAAGGGAATTCTTAGCTACACCATATTTAACTCTGAAAAACTGAATTGTCTCCCTCTAAGATCAAGACCAGGCAAGGAAGGATGTTCAGTCTCACCATTTCTATTCAACATTATACAAGATGCAATAATACAACAAAAAGAAGTAAAATACATGTAGACTGGAAAGAAAGAAAACTATCTTCATTCACAAATAATATGGTCATGCACACAGAAAATCCTACGGGGGTAGCCAAAAGCTTTTAAAACTAATGAATAAATTTAGCAAGGTTGTAGGATACATGGTCAATATACAAAAGTCAAATGTGTTTCTAGGCACTAACTTGGACAATTGGAATCTGAAAATATTTACAATTATATTTTATTGTTGTTTAGTTGCTAAGTTGTGTCCAACTCTTTGCAACCCCAGGGACTGTAGCCTGCCATGCTCCTCTGTGCCTGGGATTTCCCAGCAAGAATACTGGAGTGGGTTGCCATTTCCTTCTCCAGGGGATCTTCCCAACCCAGGGATCAAATCCTGCTTGGCAGGTGGATTCTTTACCACTGAGGCACCAGAGAAGCCCCAAATTTTATAAAATATATTAAGTGCTTAGCATTTAATATACTTAACCAACTATGGGGAAGACTTGTATATTGAAAATATTGCAAAGAGAAATTAAAGATCTAAATAAATGGGAAGATAAACTCTATTGTTGAATAGAATGACTCAATATGGCTAAAAATGTCAATTCCCCAAACTCATTTCTAGAACCTGTGCGTTCTCAGGCACAGTCCCAACAGGCTGTATTGTAACACTGACAGATATGTTCTAAGTTTAAATGGAAATGCAAAAGATCTAAAACAGCCAAAGTAATTCTGAAAATAAAGTCCAATGTTGGAATAGTCACACAGTTGTATTTCAAGACTTAATTTAAGGCTACAGTAATCAAGACAGTGTGGCATTGGCATAGACAAGGATACTTATACAGCTCAATGAAGCAGAATAGCATCCAGAAAAGACCCATGCTTATATGGTCAATTGATTTTTATAAATGTACTATTTCAATGGGAAAAGAAAATATTTTCAACAAATTGGGCTGGAATAACTGAATAAACATATGAAAAAATTGGACTATGGTCCCTACATCACACTACATACTGAAATTAATTCAAGATAAATTCTAGACCTGAATATAAAAGCTAAAACCAAAGAAAGTAATATAGGAAGATATTTTTCAAATGTGAATAAGCAGATTTCTTAGGAAAAGTACAAAAAAAACCTCTCAGTTCAGTTCAGTCGTTCAGTTGTGTCTGACTCCTTGCGACCCCATGAATCGCAGCACGCCAGGCCTCCCTGTCCATCACCAACTCCCGGAGTTCACTCAGACTCACGTCCATCGAGTCAGTGATGCCATCCAGCCATCTCATCCTCTGTCGTCCCTTTCTCCTCCTGCCCCCCAATCCCTCCCAGCATCAGAGTCTTTTCCAATGAGTCAACTCTTCACATGAGGTGGCCAAACTACTGGAGTTTCAGCTTTAGCATCATTCCTTCCAAAGAAATCCCAGGGCTGATCTCCTTCAGAATGGACTGGTTGGATCTCCTTGCAGTC
>NW_011495050.1:1152304-1153548 GCF_000754665.1 Bison bison bison
TATGCTATCTAGGTTGGTCATAACTTTCCTTCCAAGGAGTAAGCGTCTTTTAATTTCATGGCTGCAATCACCATCTGCAGTGCTTTTGGAGCCACAAAAAATAAAGTCTGACGCTGTTTCCACTGTTTCCCCATCTATTTCCCATGAAGTGATGGGCCCAGATGCCATGATCTTCATTTTCTGAATGTTGAGCTTTAGGCCAACTTTTTCATTGTCTTCTTTCACTTTCATCAAGAGGCTTTTGAGTTCCTTTTCACTTTCTGCCATAAGGGTGGTGTCATCTGCATATCTGAGGTTATTGATATTTCTCCCAGCAATCTTGATTCCAGCTTGTGTTTCTTCCAGTCCAGTGTTTAAATAATAATTAAATGTATCAAAAATTTAAACTGATATTTTGCCCCTCAAGAAATGACTTAAGTAAATGAAAAGGCAACCAACTAAAGATGAACAAAAATCTTGTATCCAGAACACGTAAGGAACTATAAACCAATAATAAAAAGACAACCCAATGAGTAAATGGGCAAGAGTTAAACAGGCACTTCACAAAAGATTACAAATGGTCAGTAAGCACATGAAAAAATGTTGAATGGTAGTAGTCATCAGAGAAACACAAAATAAAGCCACAGTGGATTTATTTCTGGATTCCATTTCACACCCATAAAGTAACTAAAAATTTAAACACTGACAACACCAAATGCTGCTGCGTGTGGAATAACCGGAACTCTTCCTCGTTGCTGATGGACACATGAACTGTTTCAAACACTTTGAAAAACCATTTCAAAATCGTTACAAAAGAAGCCCCAAAGTTCTACCCCTAGGTGTTTGTTTATTCAAGGAAAATATGAGCAAATGACCAACGAAATACTTGCCTAAGAATGTTCCCAGTAGCTTTATTCATAATAGCCAAATATGGAAACAACTCAAATGTCCATCAGAAGAAAAATGGATTGAAAAATTGTGGTATATTTCTACCATATGATAGTCCTTAGTGATTAAAAAAAAAGAATTGACTTATTGCCTCCCCGCCACTCGGTTATCTGGGTGTAAAACTGGCGCACCATGATCCAGCAACCCCACTGCTGGGCATACACACTGAGGAAACCAGAAGGGAAAGAGACACGTGTACCCCAATGTTCATCGCAGCACTGTTTATAATAGCCAGGACATGGAAGCAACCTAGATGTCCATCAGCAGATGAATGGATAAGAAAGCTGTGGTACATATACACAATGGAGTATTACTCA
>NW_011495050.1:1153648-1168378 GCF_000754665.1 Bison bison bison
CATAAATACAGTATACTAACGCATATATATGGAATTTAGAAAGATGGTAACAATAACCCAGTGTACGAGACAGCAAAAGAGACACTGATGTATAGAACAGTCTTATGGACTCTGTGGGAGAGGGAGAGGGTGGGAAGATTTGGGAGAATGGCAATGAAACATGTAAAATATCATGTAGGAAACGAGTTGCCAGTCCAGGTTCGATGCACGATACTGGATGCTTTGGGGCTGGTGCACTGGGACGGCCCAGAGGGATGGTATGGGGAGGGAGGAGGGAGGAGGGTTCGGGATGGGGAACACATGTATACCTGTTGTGGATTCATTTTGATATTTGGCAAAACTAATACAATTATGTAAAGTTTAAAAATAAAATAAAATTAGAAGAAAAAAAAAAAGAATCATGGATACATAGGAGAATATGGAAGTCAGGGGCAAAAGAGTACACAGTATGATTCTTCTTATATGAAGTTCAAGAACAGGCCTAACTAATCTTTAGAGATGGAAATTAGAGCATGTAGGATATTGTCAGTTACTCAGTCGTGTCCAGCTCTTTGTGACACCATGGACTGTCACCAACCAGGCTCCTCTATCCATGGAATTTTCCAGGTAAGAATACTCCAGGGGATCTTCCCAACCCAGGGATCGAACCCAGGTCTCCTGCGTTTCTGAGTTTCTTTTGTAATGATTTTGAAAGTTTTTCAAAGCGTTTGCAGCCTTTTATGTGCCCACCAGCAAAGTAGAAGAGTTCCAGTTATTCCACATGCAGCAGCACTGGTATTGTCAGCGTTTAAAATTTTACCAGTGGGGTGATGGAATGTTCTATATCATCACAGGAAGTTGGTTACATAGGCTGGTTACATTTTTCAAAACTCTTGAATTGTACATGTAAGATTTTTCCATTTCATTATATGTAAGGATTAGCTCAACTAAATACGAAGTACAATTAACTGAGAGAGCCTGGGAAGATGGGGCAGGGCCCACATGCTCATAGAGGAAGGGCCCTGTACACCATGCTAGGGAGGTCGGCTTGGGCTCTGAAAGAAATGAGGAGCTATTGATGGGTAACATGTAGGATAGCGCCATAAGGTGTGCATTTGAGAAAGGTTACTGAGATGCTTCATATGAAGAAAGAATAAACTTTCCTGATATTCATTTTTTATATCAGTTATGTAGATGGAGATGTTATAGTCCGTTTGCTGTTAAGCTTAGCATGGCACAAAAATGAGGGCTTGTGCTTTTCCTCTCTCCATCACTCTTTCCCAAGACAGCCCTTCTAGTTCTTGCAATTTTGTTTTATAGAAAAGTATATCCCTAGATTGGAATTATTTTCCTAAGTGTATTCCATAGGCTGAGATGGAACTCTTGCAAGAGATCCAGAATTTCATTGATTTACAGAATGGAGGAGACTCTAGACTTCAGAATGCAAAGGCTTCAGAGGTGCAATTCTAGTTACAATTCAGGAGCTTTAGAGGAAAAAAATGAATCAACATAAAAAATGTGAGGATTTTACATAAAAACAGAGAAGTGCTAAATTCTGGCTTATGCTTTCCGTTTCGGGGTGGCTCCCTCTACCCTGCTCCACCCTATCATTGTCCCCCTCTTGGCTCATTGGCATTGTGTTTGTGGCCTTGAGGGGACATGATGTTGCCTGTAGCAGTCTTCACAAAGTCTCTGAGAGGGTATTTTAACTTTGTTAGTGTTGGCTCTTTCACTGATAGTTGTAGAAAATCTAAATTAGGATTAAAGTTATGAGAAAGGCCATTGGCTTCACAGAGCTTCCAAGGCATGTTTTGGTTAGGTTTGCATTGTTTTATAAATATAGAATCATCTTTTCATGTGCCTGTTGGCTACCTGTGTGTATACTTTGGGAAAAATGTCTTTTTAGATCCTCTATCTATTGTTCCTTTTTTGATTAGGCTGTTTATTTTATTAATATTGGATTGTAGGAGTTGTTTATCTACTTTGGATATTAACCTCTTGTCAGTAGCATCATTGGCAAATATTTTCTTCCAGTCTGTAGGTTGTCTTTTAGTTTTGTTCATGGTTTCCTTTGCTGTGTAAACATTTTTAAGTTTGATTAGGTCATATTTGGTTTTTTGCAGGGGTTTTTTTTTTTTTGCCACACCAGGCAGCATACTGGATCTTATTTCCCCGACCAGGCATTGAACCTGTGCCCCTGGGGAAGTCCCACATTTATTTATTTTTGCATTTATTTCTTTTGCCTTAGGAAATTGATCTATAAAAATATTACTATAATTTATGTCAGAGGATGGTTTGTTTTGCCTATGATCTCTTCTAGGAGTTTTATGGTGTCCTGTCTTATCTTTAGATCTTTAAAACCATTTTGAGCTTATTTTTGTATATGGGGTGAAGGAGTGTTCTAATTTTATTGATTTAAATGTAGCTTATTAGAGAAATGCAAATCAAAACCACAATGAGGTATCACTTCACACTGATCAGAATGGTGATCATCAAAAAGTACAAATAATAAATGCTTGAGAGAGTGTGGAGAAAAGGAACTTCTACACTGTTGGTGGGAATGTAAATTGGTACAGCCACTATAGAGAACAGTATGATTGTTCCCTAAAAAATTGAGAATAGAGTTACCATATGACTAAGCAATCCCACTTCCAGGTAAATATCCAGAAAAAAATGAAAACTCTAATTCGAAAAGATACATACACCCCAATTTCATACCAGCATTGTTTACAGTAGCCAAGATATAACAACCCAAATGCCCATCAACAGAAGATGACTTAAGAAGATGTGGTATATATGTGTGTGTGTGTGTGCTCAGTCATGTCTAACTCTTTGCAACCCCATGCATGGGCTGTAGTCCACCAGGCTCCTCTGTCCATGGAATTTTCAAGGCAAGAATGCTGGATTGGGTGGCCATTCCCTTCTCCAGGGATCTTCTTGACTCAGGGATTGAACTCATGTCTCTCGCATTGCAGGCAGATTCTTTACGATCAGAGCCTTATAGTATGAGGGAAGCCCCATACTATATACACATAGTGGAATATTACTCAACTATAAAAAATATGGAATATTGCCATTTGCAGCAACATGGATACACCTAGAAAATATTATACTTAGTGAAATAAGTCAGACAGGGAAAAACAAATACTTTATGATATCACTCAAATGTGGAATCTAAAAAATAATGCAAATGAATCTATATACAAAACAAAAACAGACTCAAAAAATAATAAAAACAACAAAACCAGAATCACAGACATTGAAAACAAATTTATGGTTACCAAAGGAAAGGAGGAGGACAGGAAGGAGAAATTAAGAGTATGGGGTTAACAGATACAGACGCAGAAAAGAGACAAACAACAAGGATTTGCTGTATAGCATGGGGATCTATGTTCAATATCTTGTAATATACAGTTTAATCTGATAAAATAACTGAGTCACATTGCTGTACATCTGAAACTAACACAATACTGTAAATCAACTCTACTTCCATTTAAAAAATATGGAATCAAATTGAATTTCTGTAATCAGTGGTGTTCTTTCACGATTTTCTGGAATCACCCATCCATCTTCTCTGATAATTTTGCTGAAGCCAAGCCCAACAGGTCACCAGTCCCCCAAGAAGTGGCTGTTTCCATGAAATTAAGCAAAAATTCTGCTTAAAATATGATGCTTACGTCTGCTCATTCAGTTGTAATACTTCAAAGAGAAGAACAAATAAAACCCAACTTCCTGTCATCTCCTAGCATTAAAAAATGACAAACTACAGTTGTTTTCCCTTTTGTCTAGAAGCAAAACTGCAGATAAATAACATGACAGATAAAGAAGCCAAACAAACCGAAGTAAAACTTCATCAGCAAAAGCCAGCCAGTTAAAAAACACGGTGAGAATCTCCCACACTGACACCCTCTCCACCTCTGGTAGAGGTAGGGGAAAAAAAGAAAGAAAGGAAAGAGAAATTCTTTTCTGAAAAAGACAATTATCACCTCATACTGTACCTAAACCACTGAAATCTATATGTTCTTTTCAACTACTTACTTGGAACTGCTGTACTCACCATGGAAGCATTTCCTTTTCTAGAGATGAATCTCAACACAACATTTAAATTAAGTATACTTCAATTTCAAAAAGTTATTTTAAAAGTATGTAAAGATGGATCCCTCTTCCTGCTACCTGACCGAAAACCTTGACTATCAGAGACCAGGATGGGGGCTTTTGGGGCACCCTGACACAGGCTTCACACTGTCTGAACCTTTTCTCTCCTATCTTTATGCAGGAGTCATTGTTTCAATCATTCATTTATTCACCATGTATTCATTCATTCGTTCATTCATTTATTTATTTAATGAATGTCAATACCCTGTCCACAAATATTGTTAGAGGACCACATGAAAACAGTATATATACTTTTATGGTGGTTGTTTTTTGATGACGCCAACGTTTGATTAGTTTCCTTGGCAAGGCAATGGCATGTACCTTCTTTCGCAAATGTCCAATCCCACCTCCACCCCCTCCTCCCCATTAGGGTAAAGAGAAGCTTTTCATAAGAAGGCAACCAGTTTCTGATCCCTGTTGTTTAGAATGTAAGCAGAGGGATGTCGAGAACAGCTCTGGAAACACTTTGAAGACAATTACATCAATCAGATCACCAAGATGATGAGCAGGTTACATCTTCTACCCTCAGCATCCTTACTATAGAAAAAAAAAGTTTAGAGAAAGATTCCTCAGTGTGTTTTCTGTACACTCAGAATTCCATGGGGTATTTTTAAAAAATGTACATAACTGGGCTTTTCTCCAGTTTTACTGAATCAGAATCTCTGGGACTGAAGTCCCTAAATCTTCTTTTAGAACAGACGCCCTAGGAGAGTTGTTTTTTTTTTTTTTTAATGTAAAGGAAATGATTTATTTATACAACTCAAAGTAACATTTAGTGGTAGAAATCTACATAGACCCTTTTACTTCAATAGCGTTAGTAGACAGGAGCCTGACTCAATTCTCTAAGAACAATCAGCATTTTAAACTAATGGGAGTAAGCCACTCTGAGAACTAAAACTATTCTTTAAGCCAAAATATTCAGACAAGGACTAACCAAAGGCATTACCATATCCACAGAGCACTAGGTTTGGCTTGTGGATTAAATCCATAGCAGTTTGTACTTTGCATGCGTGTGTGTGTGTGTGCTTAGTCACCTCAGTTGTGTCCAACTCTTGCGACCCCATGGACTGGAGCCCGCCAGGCTCCTCTGTCCACAGCTCCAGGCAAGAATACTGGAGTGGGTTGCCATTCCCTTCTGCAGGGGACCTTTCCAACCCAGGGATTGAACCTGCATCACACCTCCTGCATTGGCAGGTGAGTTCTTTTTTTTTTTTTTTCCTGATTATGCTGAAAACATCTTAAAAAATTTTTTTTAATTAATTAATTAATTTTAACTGGAGGCTAATTACTTTACAATATTGTGTTGGTTTTTGCCATACATTGACATAAATCAGCCATGGGTGCACTTGTGTCCTACCATTCTGAGCCCTCTCCCATATCCCTCCCCACCCCATCCCTCTGGTTGTCCCAGAGCACCAGCGTTGAGTGCCCTGCTCCAAGGAGAGTTTTATATTCTGTCAGGTTGACAACCACTGACTAATAATCTCCAGGGTGTCTTCCATTTCCAAAGGTCATGACCAGTGTCCACTGTGTGGCAGAGAGTGTCATTGAGAAGATAAGATTTATTTGTTTTCTTTTGGCCATGCCACGAGACTTGCAGAGATTTTAGTTCCCTGACCAGAGACTGAGCCCATGCCCTAAGCAGTGAAAGCATGGAGTGCTAACCACTGGACTGCCAGGGAATTCCCCAGGACGATGAGACTTTTTTGATCGAGGTTGGGGAAATATTGTGGTAGGGAGATAATTTTGGATAACTTTAGTAATTATACAATTGAGTATACATAAAAAATTATATGGAAACAAGTATGATATTTGCCCCCCAAAAGAGGAAAATCAACGTTATTTTGAAAAGAATACTTCTAGCATGGTTTTCTAGTGGGCAAGCCTACTAGGAATAACCATCTTAAAAATGTGCAGTTGATAAATTAAGCTATAATTAGAAAGAGAATAAGAGAATAAATTCCAGATGCCTCTATTTCATGTAGCAGCATGGTGACACTTAAGCATGGGCTGTTCAACTTAAGTTAGAGATGACAAGTGCTTGCCACAGAATGGAGTAAATATTTTTGGTAGAATGCCTTTAATCAACATTCTCGTGGTGGGTTATTCTTTATTGATGATAGAAGAAAAATAAACTGAAGAATCTTAGCATAACTGAGGAAACATAACATTTTGATTTACAGTTAAGGGTGATTGTTTAAAATCTGTCATTTATTCAGCTGTTTTGAGAGAGTCACTGAAATAAAAAGCATATTTCTGGGTCAGAAAAATCACAAAAGGAAAACATTTTAAAATCCGATAAATCCTCTCACTAAGTAAACAAAATTCTCTAGGCTAGAAGGAGCCATTCATACTGGGATATTCAATATCTTCCAGGAATAGAGGTAATTACTGAAGGAGGGACTTTCTTGGTGGTCCAGTGGTTAAGAATCTGCTTTGCAGTGCAGGGAACACGGGTTCAAACCCTGGCCAGGAAAGGAAGATCCCACCTGCTGTGGAGCAACTGAGCCTGCGTGCCACAATTAGAGAGAAGCCTGAGTGCCACAACAAAAGATCCCCTATGATACAACAAGGGTCCCATGGGCTGCAACTAAGACCCATCACAGCCAAATAAATAAAAAATTTTTTTTAAAGTATTGAAGGAGCCACAAAATGGGTAAGATGATGTCCTCAAAACAGAAACAGTGAATTCTTGCCCCATCAACACATTGGGCCATACCTATTATCTTTCCCTCTGGCATCAAAATTAATTTGAAAATACATGTTGTCCGTATAAGTTTATGCGTGATGATTCTCTGGAGGGGTCTAACGTTATTAAATTTGCAAACTCATGAGTCTTCTAGAGAACAAGTGCATCTCGGCAAATGTAGAGTTTATGTAATTATTGTCTATTCATGGCTCCACAAACACTGCATCCTCCCTGGCAGTATAACCCAACTATTAATTCGTGGAATGTGTTGCATGGTACTTTTGTAAATAATACTGCACATCCCAATTCATGTCCAATTATGTTGTCCAGAAAAATCACACAAAGCCCAGACTTCAATTACTTTGTCTCACTGTCTCTTTAAGAGCATTGTCTGCTTGTTTAGCACCATTAAAAAAAAAAAAAAAATATATATATATATAAATAAATAAGTAAATAAATATATATATATATTTCAGTCCTGTTAAACTTACCTTTAGACAACTCCCTCTTCTGCTTCCCTTTGTATGGGCTGTTCCACATTTTTGCCACTTCCTTCATCTGCCCTCTCCTTGGACCAGTATGATGAAGAAAAACAAATGTATGAACATTAAAAAAGTAACTTTTTGTCTACATTTCCTCTTCTTGACTACAAACACATATGCAGATGCAGTATTTGATCCCTTGTTCTCAGAACAAGAGGTTTTCCTCCTAGTATGTAAAAACTCTGTAAATAACACTTAAATTTAAAAATTCTTTAAATTTTTACCTAGTAGTATTACACACTCAGGGCTTCCCTGGTGGCTCAGATAGTAAAGAATCTGCCAGCAATGCAGGAGAACTGGGTTTGATCCCTGGGTTGGGAAGATCCCCTGGAGGAGGGCATGGCAACCCACTCCAGTATTCTTGCCTGGACAAGAATTCAGTATTCTTGTCCCAGGGACAGAGGAGCCTGGAGGGCTACAAGTCTACGGGGTTGCAAAGAGTCAGACACCACTGAGTGACTAAGCACAGCCCATTACATACTCTTTATAGAAAAAATTTAAAAATCAGAGGGTATAAGTACTCAAAAATGACTTTCATCTTCTCCCTACCCTAACTTTAATTGACCCTTCTTTTTCACTTCTGGAAGTCAACAACAGTAAGTAATTATGAGCTCACTAATTAACCATCACCTACTGTTGTTGACTTCCAGATCTTCATCTTTAGCCCAGACTTCTCTTCTGAGTCCATCCTAGCATACCCCTTGACTACAGACTGTTCACATTTGGATGTCCACAGACACCTTAGTTGAATTTCTTTAACTGTCGTCTTTATCTTTTCTCCAATATCTATTCCTTCCTCCATAGTTATCTCTCCAGTGGGGTCATGATCAGAGTGGTTCTGATCCCTTCTGCTCCTCATCTCTTCACCTAATCAGTTCTCAAAACCTGCCAATTTTACATCAGTGTTCTTGAAGATGTCCCCCAGGCTCCCATTTCCTCATCTCCTGACACCATCATCATATCCTACCTGGATGATGGCACTCATCTCCCAACTGGTCTTCTTGCATCCAGTCTGGTCCGTCCTGCACTCCATCCTCATTACATTGCCAGATACACAATTATGTTCACATCCATCACCGTAAATGTGATCCACAGTTAGAATGTGTTGGCCTCCTTGTCATCTTTGAGCAGTTACACATGCCTTCCCTTGGTGGAAATGCTCTCCGCTCCCTTTGTTCTGCTGGTGAACACATGCTCATCCTTCAGTTCTAGTTTTCTCCCTTCTGGGCATCCTTCTCTGACATGGACGCTGTTAAGCGCATCTTCCTCTGTGCTCCCTAACACCTCTGTCTAATCCCCTTTTCATATTCTCTGTCCAGTGATGTCAGACTTTTGTCATTTCCTCATATGTGCCAAACTCTGTATTACTCCTAGGCCCTCCAACATGCTTTTACCTCTACCAGAACTTTCTCTCCCACATGTCTCTTTATCTGTCTTTCAGTTTTCAGCCTAAACATCATTTCCTTTAGGAGGTCTTCTTGATCATACACTGATTGTTGCTATTGTTTAGTTGCTAAATTGTGTCTGACCCTTTGCAACCCCATGGTCTGCAGCATGCCAGGCTTCCCTGTCCTTTATTATCTCCTGGAGTTTGCTCAAATTCATGTCCATTGAGTCAGTGATGCCATCCAACCATCTCATCTTCTGTTGTCCCCTTCTCCTCCTGCCTTCAATCTTTCCCAGCATCAGGATCTTTTCCAATGAGTCAGCTCTTTGCATCAGGTTGCCAAAGTATTGGGGCTTCAGCTTCCATGCTTCCAATGAATATTCAGGGTTGATTTCCTTTAGGATTGACTGGGTTGATCTTCTTGCTGTCCAAGGGACTCTCAAGAGTTTTCTCCAGCACTACAGTTCGAAAGCATCAATTCTTAGGCACTCAGTCTTTTTTATGACTACTGGAAAGACCATAACTTTGACTATATGGACCTTTGTTGGCAAAGTGATGTCTTTGCTTTTTAATACACTATCTAGGTTTGTCATAGGTTTTCTTCCAAGGAGCAAGTATCTTTTAATTTCATGGCTGCAGTCACCATCTGCAGTGATTTTAGAGCCCAAGGGGAAAAAAAATCTGTCACTGTTTCCACTTTTTCCCCATCTATTTGCCATACACTTGATTAAGTCCATTTTCTTTTTAAAGATCACTCATAGAATTTCCATGGTGGCTCTGATGGTAAAGAATCTGCCTGCAATGTGGGAGACCCAGGTTCAATCCCTCGATTGGGAGGATCCTCTGGAGAAGGAAATGGCTAGTCACTTCTATATTCTTGCTTGGAGAATTCCATGAACAGTGGAGCCTGGCAGGCAACAGTTCATGGGGTTGCAAAGAGTTGGACATGCCTAAGCACTAACACTTTCATAGTTCTCCATACTTCCCTTGTCACAACTGTTTATTGTTAAAACTTCTGCCTTCTCCACTATACTATATATATGATGGGATCATGGGACGAGTCTTTCTTCTTTCCTATTGTACCCAAGACACTAGCACCAGGCCTAGCACCCAATAGGCACTCTATAAATACTTCTTAAATAAATAAATGAATTAAACTTCTTATCACATTGTAGTAATAATCTGTTTAAGGTGTCTCTCTTGGCAAGGACTGTTCTATTTGTAGTTGCATGATTAGCACCTAGTACAATGCCTGTACTTGGCAAGCAGTTAATAAATCTATGTTAAATGAATGATCTGCAATCAGCAACTCAGAATGGCTCAATTTTTTACTGAGCTGGTGTGGGTGTCTTTAACTCATTCACTTTAAAGCCCTTAGTTTATCTGCTTAAGAACTTAGACCCACAGGTTATAATCAACATATTTATCCCATCGGAAAAATAAGCTAGAACCTAGATCATTTCAAATTTGGTTTCTTCTCTCTTATGTTTCAAGTATTATGATATTAAATTATAAGTCAGTTTCTGCCCAGAAAGGGATGGGCAGAGAATGTTTCACTGTATAAGCCTAACTCTACTGTAACAGTTCTGGGAGGCAATACAGTGTTCAATTAATTGAGAAGCATGATGAAGATAGACAGGTTACTCAATCCTACACTTTTCCCATTCTATCATACCACCTAGGCACAAAAGATGTCTTGTTTATTTACCTCTAATGTCTCTATTGTGTTGTATTTTTTTATACTAAAAAGTATTCATTGTTTGAACAAATTAGCTAAGATTTATTTGAATCCTACTATAATCCAGGGTCTAAAGTTAAGTATTCTAGATATCTTAAACTTGAAAAAGTTGTCAGACCTTCTTATATCATGGGTGTCAAAACTGAGAGAATGACTTGGAATATAGTTTGTAAGCAATAAGCAACAGAATAGGAATTCAAACTCTGATTTGTGTGACTATAAAAACACTGATTTTGAGCTTCCCTTAGGCTCCCTAGTAAAGAATCCATCTGCCAATGCAGGAGACACAGATTCGATCCGTGGTCTGGAAAGATCCCTCAGGTTGCGGAGCAACTAAGCCTTCAAGCCACATCTATTGAGCCTGTGCTCTAGATCCCCGAACCTCAACTACTGAGCCCTCAAGCCACAGCTCCTGAAGTCCATGTGCCCCAGAGCCCATGCTCCACAAGAGAAGCCACAGCCATGAGAAACCCGTGCAACACAACCAGCGCACACCCCCATCTGCCACAAGAAGAGAAAAGCCCGTGCAGCAACCAAGACCTACTGCGGCCAACAGAACAAAACGAAACAAAAGCACAAGTCTTTTATTTTCCTGTGGTCAACACTGTGTTTCTGTTGGGCTGAATAAGGATGACACTTCGGATAATCCAACCAAATATCTCTGGATCTTGCCCCTACCTTGGAGGAAAGGAAATGTTCTTGTAGGGGGAAAACATTCCAGTCCTTCAGCTGACACCTTTGACCTCTTCAATGTACAAACCAAGTCAGAATAATAAGCCTCAGCCCTTCAGGGAATTAAAAGGATAAAGAGAATGGAGAAATTTTGTGCAAGTCAGTTTACAGAAAATAAATAAGAAAGTGAGTTAAGTTGCCAGGTGCTAGACAAATGATGATGTAAATTACTTAATGACAAGCAAATATTAGTGTTGGACAGTAATTGAAAAGCACCATGGATATCCTCAAAATGATGTCAACAAACAACTTTATTTGCAAAACATACAGTAAAATATTGACTGTAGGCAGAATGTGCCTCTAATAAGCTCTTAGTTCTTTAGCAAGTTCCATATAAATAAGGAAGGAGCATTTCCGTATGCTGAACTGCTTCTTTTCAAAATTAGTATAAAAATTTTTTTGGAATTTTTCAAGTTTTCTATGGCTTCTACCCCCAGAAAGGTGATCTGCAGTTTCACTTTTAATCCAAATCAATTTTCAGCAATATAAGAATTTCAATAGAAGAATCTTTTTTTTTTTAAAGAATTTGTCATAAAAAAGTTGACTGTCCTTTAAAGGTAATTTTTTCCAGGTCATTTGTTGGCCATTAGTATCAAGTGTAGTCTAAATATCATGTTTTTCCTGATTAGCAACTTTGTTTCAGGCACATTCTTTTAACAGTTTCTTTCAGACTCTAGGAAATAGCCACAGAAACGGAATTAAACTAAAATGCTACTTCTTAGTTGTCCTTCAGAAATACTTCAGTGTGTCTGTATGTTGTGCTCATGAAACTGGCAATGATAAAATCCCCTCGTATTTATAGCATTGCAATACTATGAAAACTGATCAGTCTATGCCAAGGCTGTTCAGGTGGCTCTCCCATAATTTGTAAGAAAGGAAGTCACTTTTCCTAAGATAATTTTTAAAAACTCAAAAATTGTTTTTAAAGATAGTTTCTTTGATTCTGGAAAATATTACTTAACATATATCTAAGAACAACTGTGGATCTTTAAGAACATATTTTTCAAACCTAAATGCATGGTCTGTTAAGGAGTATAATGAAAGGAATAACAACATAGAATCTTTGAAATTGGGACTGTCCCAGGAAATTTTAGATATATGGTGACCATGACAATCATATACAATTTTCTCACTTTTCATTATCCTTTAAGTAAGTAGTCTGCAATCCCTAGCTGGCAGTGCAGAGTTATGAGTTTACACTGATGATT
The DNA here is from genome assembly GCF_000754665.1 of Bison bison bison. NCBI lineage: Eukaryota > Metazoa > Chordata > Mammalia > Artiodactyla > Bovidae > Bison > Bison bison. The sequence continues at coordinate 1,166,079 of NW_011495050.1, forward strand.
GTAAATCATCAGAATCTGTTCTTTGTGTCTGAAAAAGAATTAAGTCATGCAGAAAATGCCTATGGTATCTTCTGAATGCTCACACACCAGTACACCCTATTGCCCTTAAAAACTTCTCAGGGAAAAGGAAGTGACAGATTCATATTTGCTTCTTCGGAGAGTCATAATGTGCACGGTCTACTTTCAAGTTCATTTCCATTTGCTCAATCAATGATTCTGCTTCATTCATAAGAATCTGAGAGTTAGGAAATCAGAAAAGATGAATCTATAAGCTGTTTGCTGCCACTTACTGGATAACCAATCTGCTTGCCTAAACAAACAGAGAAGAATTTTTAACTACTTCCTGGCAGTCATATACGTGAACCTTCAAATGTCTCTAAAGGTCAGAAACATTTTAGGGACAAATTGATAAAAAAAAAATTACTTCCCTAATCTGTAATATATTTCCTCATAAAACATATACTCCTTCCTGCTATTTATGGTATTTTTATTTCCTGCCCAGGAAAAGGAAAGTATAGTTTGTATCTAAAACAGAATTTCTTGGGAATTCCTTGGCAGTAGAGCAGTTAGGATTTGGTACTTTCAATGCTGAGGACTCAGGTTCAACCCCTGCTCTGGGAACTAAGATCTTGCAAGCTGTGCTGCATGGGCAAAAAACAACAAGAAAACAAACAAACAACAAACAAACAAAAAAACAGAACTTCTGGGGATAAAAAAAGGGGGAAGGGTTAGAATATCACACACAGAATGAAGAGAGTAAGAAGAACATTAGTAGTTAATTATAACTCAGAATGTTCCAAAGCGTAAAGCTACAAAACGCAACACTTTTCTCAGAGTAAGTGGCATCTGTTGCCTCCACAAATGTCTGTACGGTTTATGTGCTTTGTGTACAATATTCCAGTTGGGTAGGCTCTAGGAATCACTACTCCATGTCATCATCCCCGTTCCTGTATACCATATATCCATTAGAAACAAGCCTTTGAACACTGTCGCAGTCAACAGGTGTCTAATCTTTCTAACACTACATTTTTTGCTCTTGATTGTGCCTCAGCTGTTACTGAAGTTTGCCTACTTAAAGCTGGGGTCATCAGCTCCTCCAAATAGCCCCTTTACTTGGGGAATGATTTTGGCTTGTGAAATAATTTTTGTGGCTTTTTGGCTTGTGTATTAGCCTTTTGTGGCCATCTGTGTAAATGTAGTCAGAATGCCAATAGATCTAATCTCAAAGTTTTATCAAAAAATACTACCAGAGGACTTTCTTGATGGTCCAGTGGTTAAGAATTCACTTGCCAATGCAGGGAACATGGGTTCAATCCCTAGCCTGGGAAGATTCCACATGCCGCAGGGCAACTAAGCCCAACTACCGAGCCCATGTGCCTAGAGCCTGTGCTCTGCAACAAGAGAAGCCACTGCAATGAAAAGCCCATGCATTGCAACTAGAGGGTAGCCCTTGCTCACCGCAACAAGGGAAAGCTCAAGCGCAGAAAGGCCCAGGGCAGCCAAAAAGAAAGAAATTAATTAATAATATTTATTATTGGAAAAACATATAATTGAATTATACTAGTCCTATCTGACATAATCTTATATCTCTGAGCTGGAATCAGCTTTAAAGGCAATGAAAGTTAAAGTCAGTTGTGTCCAACTCTTTGCAACCCTGTGGACTGTAGCCTGCCAGGCCCCTCTGTCCCTTCTCCAGGGGATCTTCCCAATCCAGGGATCAAACCCAGGTCTCCTGCACTGCAGGTGAATTCTTTACCATCTGAGCCACCAAGGAAGCCCTTAAAGGCCATGAATAATCCCTTAAATAAGGGGTGGACTAGCAGTTTCTTTCTCCTACACTTTGCAGATGCTAAGCACCTTGCACTAAGTATTGCATTAACTCTGCACAACACTACAAGTAGGGGGAAATGTCTCCTTTTACAGATAAGGAAATTGATACTCCAAGAAAGCCAAGCAGCCTGTCACAGGGTGTACAGTTGAGCAGTACAGAGCTGGGACTCTCAGTGATTTTGACAACAGACACCTCTCTTAGTCACTGGCCCTTCAGCATCCCTAATTAACCTAGATAATCGAAGTAATCATATCCTTGGCACATGTGATGCCACTCTTGTCTACCATTTGCTGGTACTACAATTAATAAAAATATTATTAGTTTATATTCTTTTAAAGATATGTATGGAGTAAGCATCTGCCTCTCTAAGCCAATGCATTTTGGGGGATTCTGACTCAACAGGTCATCTCCACTCCCACAATCCTCAAACTCAACAGATTCCAAAGAGACTTTGTACTGACCCTCAAGG
>NW_011495050.1:1168478-1183150 GCF_000754665.1 Bison bison bison
GCCATGGCAGCAAAGGCAACATCATCCAGCCAGAAGCCTTGTATCATCTAGATCTCTTTTCCTCCCTCTCTCCCCACATAAAATCACTAGGTCTGTTGGTGCAATTTCCTAAATGTCTCCTAAATCCATTTACCTCTTTCTACCCCTCAGTGCTTCAATTCAATGCCTTGTTCACCCCATCATCACTCTTAGCTTGCTGCTGCTGCTGCTAAGTTGCTTCAGTCGTGCCTGACTCTGTGCGACCCCACAGACGGCAGCCCACCAGGCTCCCCCATCCCTGGGATTCTCCAGGCAAGAACACTGGAGTGGGTTGCCATTTCCTTCTCCAATGCATGAAAGTGAAAAGTGAAAGTGAAGTCGCTCAGTCGTGTCTGACTCTTCACAACCCCATGGACTGCAGCCTACCAGGCTCCTCCGTCTATGAGATTTTCTAGGCAAGAGTACCAGAGTGGGGTGTCATCGCCTTCTCCGGCACTCTTAGCTTAGGCCGCCCCAAAAGTCTCCTGATGGGGCTCCCCCTCTTGCCACTTTCCAGACTGTTCTTCACTCTTCATTTGTTCTGCCACAGAGTTATTGCAAGTATAATTCCAGTCTTTCTCTCCCTTTCTTAAAACTTTTCACTGGTTCTGCATTTCTCTTGGGGTCAAGTCCCTTCTCATCATGATCTTCATGTGGTTGGGGTCCTGCTTCCCTCTCTAGTAGGAGAAACATGAAGATGAGCAACAAGCCAAGAAATAAATACAGCGGTTTATAAGGAGCCCTAAGCGGTGTGAAGGACATAAACAAGGAACTGATGGAAACAGTAGTTGTGGGCTGTGGCCTTAAGGGTTCCTTTAAATAAAGGTAAACTGTTGTTGTTGTTCAGTTGCTCAGTCGTGTCTGACTGTTTGCAACCCCATGGACTGCAGCATGCCAGGCTTCTCAGTCTCCCGGAGCTTGTTCAAACTCATGTCCAAAAAAAAAAAAACTGAAAAAAAAAACAAAAAACAAAAAACAAAACTCATGTCCATTGAGTCGGTGATGCCATCCAACCATCTCATCCTCTGTCATTCCCTTTTCCTGCCTTCAATCTTTCCCAGCATCAGGGTCTTTTCCAACGAGTCAGTTCTTCACAACAGGTGGCCAAAGTATTGGAGTTTCAGCTTTAGCATCAGTCCTTCCAATGAAAATTCAGGGTTGATTTCCTTTAGGATTGACTGGTTTTATCTCCTTGCAGTCCAGTGGACTTTCAAGAATCTTCTCCAATACCACAGTTCAAAAACATCAATTCTTGGGCACTCAGCCTTGTTTAAGGTCCAACTCTCACATCCATACATGACTAATGGAAAAATCATAGCTTTGGCTGTACAGATAAAGGTAAACTGAGTAAAGAACAATTTAAAGGCCCTCACTTGGGGGAAAGAAAGGCGTGACTAAGGATATGAAAAAGGTCCATGTGGCTGGGACAAGATGAACAGAGGAAAAGTAATGAGATTCACAATCCTGCTTTCTGGGATAGAGGTTGGATTTTATCCTAAGAGAAATGAAAATCTTCTGTCATTTAAACAAATATCTCTGGCTGCTTCCTGGAGGATGAGGCATTGAGAACAGAAAAGAGTTCTCAAGACTGATTGATTTTATTATCACTTTACATTGATAGTCAGAATACATCAGACTTCTAGAATAAGAAAAAAATACTACCAAAAAGAGAATGCTTGCCAACCTAACAATGAATAATTCTGGCTTTTAATCATTAATTTACAATGGGCAATAAAATGGTTAATTACCACTCTTATCAATATCTGTTCTTTCAAGAAGGTTTACTGAGAAGTGGAAATATTACTGCTGGTCGTGAGGTTTCTGTTTGCTCTGAGATTAGTAAGGTAAAGAGAATCAAAGGCCAGTTGTAGAAACTGTGTGATATTGTATATTATCCTAATATGTTATTAGATGAAACTTTGCTAAATCTTTTTAAAAGAAGCTGGTGGAAGTTGCTTGTTTAGCTTTCCTTTTAAGAAACTATTTTCCAGTGTCATAAAATAAATCTATTATATTTTTTATCAAAGCAACAATGGATATACAGGGTCTTCGTTTAGATGTTATAAACCTAAGATGCTTTTAACTTCCTGCTTTTTTCTGAAGCTATTGTTTTTGTTGTTGTTGTTTTGCATTTTCTTTGCCATCACTACATTTTCTTATTTAAAAAAGTGAAAGTGTTAGTCGCTCAGTCGTGTCCAACTCTTTGCAACCCCATGGACTATGTAGCCCACCAGGCTCCTCTGTCTGTGGAATTCTCCAGGCAAGAATACTGGAGTGGCTGCCATGCCCTCCTCCAGGGGATCTTCCCGACCCAGGGATTGAATCCTGCATTGAAGGAGGATTCTTTACTCTCTGATCCACCAAGGAAGCCTATATATATATGTCTCCACTCTTTCAGGTTCTTTTCCCATATAGGTCATGGCAGAGCATTGAGTAGAGTTTTCTGTGCTATACAGTCTGTTCTTAATAGCTATTTATTTTATATATAGTTATGTGTATATGTCATTCCAGCCTCCCAGTTTATTCTCCCCCCCATTTGTCCCTTGGTAACCATAAGTTTGTTTTCTACACCTGTGACTCTTTCTGTTTTGTAATTAAGTTCATTTGTACCATTTTTTTAGTTTCCACATGTAAGTGATATCACATATCTGTCTTTCTCTGTCTGCCTTACTTCACTCAGTATGACAATCTCTAGGTCTATCCATCTTGCTGCAAATGGGATTATTTTTTTTATGGCTGAGTAATATTCCATTATATATACATACCACATCTGTTTTATCCATTTATCTGTTGATGGACATTTAGGTTGCTTCCATATTACATATCCTGGCTATTTAAATTGTGCTGCAATGAACATTAGAGTAAATGTATCTTCTCAAATTATGGTTTTCTCCAGATATATGCCCAGGAGTAGGATTGCTGGATCGTATGGTAATTCTATCTTTAGTTTTTTGAGGACCCTCCATACCGGTATCCATAGCAACTGTATGAGTTTATGTTCCCCCCAGCAGTGTAGGAGGGTTCCCCTTTCTCCACACCCTCTCTAGCACTTACTGTTTGAGCTTCCCTGCTCTTTTAACTGGCTGGTTCTATACTGGCCTCCTGGCTAATTTGTATGACCTCATTCCTCTTCTCTGTGACTTCAATTACTTCAAATATTCTTTTCTTTTGCTTGTTGAACAGTGTTTGTCACCTCCCTAAGCTTGAATACCAGAATGCTATCAAGGTGGTTTAAATTCATATTAACTTCCTCAGCAGCCTCATCATACATGGCTGACTACACTGACTCACTCAAAACTCCCAAATCTTTTCTACATATGCTTCTAGTCGACCACAGGGCTCTCATCTGTACTTGTGGAGTTTCTGTTTGTTTTACTATTGTTATTCTTAATGTGCCCTTTATTATTTATCCTTATTCAATTCTAACCTTTTAAGTACTGCTGATCATCCAGCCTACAGAGATTGTTTCAGATTCCTTGTTCACTGGACTTCCCAGTTGCATGGAACTGTTGGAAAGCCCAGTTGCTGCTTACATCCTGGCTTCAGGGACATTGCAAGATACAGTGTATTCTTTGCCAAAAAGAACAGTCTCATTCCTCACACCTCCATGCCCGGAGCAGCTGCAAGTTCCTAGTGAGCTGCAGGCTTGCCATGGTGCTTGAAGCTTCCGGGAATCCTCGGTCAGTCCACTTTCTTCTGAATGCCAAAGGCAGCTGTTCTGTGGTGGCCACTTTTCACATGGAATCTGCCCAGTGAAACTATGGCTTAAGTCGCTTATTCCAGGTTCATAGTTCTCCTCAATCAAAAATATAAATCTGGGGATCTCATTGGCAGTTCAGTGATTGAGACTCTGTGTTTCCAATGCAGGGGGCATGGGTTCAGTCCCTAGCTGGGGAACTAAGATCTCCTATGTTGCATAGCGGGGCCAAATCTATCCATCTATTTATCTATATATATAGAGAGAGAGGGAGATCTGGTCATGTGGCTCTCCGACCCTTCAAAGCTCCCTCTGAGACTTGGTACCCCAGTACCACACAGTCTAGAGTCTGCCAACCTGCTGCCCACTGCTCCCCTCCCCCTCTCCTTCTTGTCTCCTCCTGGTCAATGTCACTGTATCTTTCAAGGCTTGGCCCAAGTGTTGCCTCATTTAAAGAATCTTCTGCATGGCCACATCTCCTCCCTTCTACCCTCACTCTGTGAGGTGCACCAAAAGTATCTCGGGTCCTTATCATAGAGTTTTACGGTTGTGCATTAGTCATTTTTCCACACGCATCTGCCCTCACTGGGCTGGAATGTTCTCGAGTGCAGGAATGATAACTTTGATGGCAATGCTGTAGGAATTCTTAAGAGCAAGATACATAAACTCAATGCTGCTGCCTAGATTTTTTTTTATGGCACAACATTTTATTGAAATCTCTTTTCCTCTTTAAATTCATGAGACAAAATATATAAACCAAAGATAGTCTGGACAGTAAGACTTCCTTTAAAACGAATTCTGCCCAAAGCAGTTATAATCCCCAATAAAACTTTAATCTTCTTGAAATTCCTCAGAAAATACTGCACACTGAGGGAAAGTTTTCTTAAAATGCCCTCATTAATTTCGTTTCCTTTGCAAATATTTACTGAGAGCACACTGTTCGCTGAGCCCTGAAATAAGCTCTGGGTGCCAGGGTGAGAGGTGAAACCAAGTCTTTGTCCTCATGCCATTCAGAGTCTGATGAGAGACCAGACACTAAACAAGCAAAAACAATGACAAATGCTAAAATATGAAGTGCCAGATAATTGACAAAGGGTGGGCATTGCTATAGAAGCTATCTGTGTAGGTGATAAGGCCTGAGTTGGCCTCACAGACATAGTGACATGTAAACTGAGTCCTGACGTGTTAGAAGAACTCAGCCACACGAAGAGTATTCCTGGTAGAGCAAAGGGCATGCATGTGGTCAGAGGCAGAGGAAACTTGCAGAAATAGAAAGCTGGTTGTCACCTAGAAAGTGTGGGTAGAGCTATGGGGGTTGGGGGGCTGGGGTCAGGACAGTGCACAGAGGCTGACCACCTCTGTGAGATGTTAGGATTCAATTCAAAATGAAATGAGAAGCGAGCTAAAAGTTTTCTTCAGTAACCAACATGGTCAAATTTGTATTTTTAAAGATGTGTGAAGAATAGGAGAAAATCTTCGGGATCTAGGGCTAGGTGAAGAGTTCTTAAATGTGACACCAAAAGCATAATCCATAGAAGGAAAAATTGGTAAGTTGGACTTTATCAAAATTAAAAACTTTCATTCTGAAAAATCCCTGTGGAGAAAATGCAAAGACAAGCAGCAGGCAGCGAGAAAATATTTGCAAATCACATATCAAAGGATTGATATCCAGAATATATAAAGAATTCTCAAAATTCAACAGTAAAAAACCCAAACAAGCCAATTAGAAAATAAGCAAAAGACACAAACAGACACTTTGTTGAAGAACATATACAGATGGCAGATAAGCACATTTTGGAAAGATGTTGCAAATCATTAACCATCAGGGAAACACAGATTAAAACCACAATGAAGTATTGCTACAAATCTATCAGAATGGCTAAGATGAAACATAGTGACAACACCAAATGCTGACAAGAATGTGGCGTAACTGGATCTCGTACATTGCTGATGGGTCTGTAAAATGGTGCAGCCCAAGCTGGAAAGCAGTTTCACAGTTTCTTAAAAACCTAAACCCACAGCGAGCATATGACAACAATTTTACCCTTGGTCATTTATCCAGAAAAGTGAAAACTTATACTCACACAACAATCTATAGACGAATAGAAGCTTTATCTAATCGCCGCAAACTAGAAACAGTCCAGATGTCTTTCAATGGGTGAATGGTTAAACAAACCAGAGGACATACATACCATGGCTACTACTCAACAGTGAGGCGGAATAAACTTCACACAAAGACTTCAATGAATCTCTAAGGAATTATGCTGAGTAAAAGAAAAAAGCTAAAAGTTTACATACTGTATGATTCTGTTTATCATATCTGTTTAGCATTCTTGAAATGAAAAAAAAAAAACATTAAGAATAAAGAGTAGATGACTGACTGCCCAAAGTTAAGGAAGGAGATTAGAAGGAGGGATGGAGGTGGGTGACGTTATGAAAAAGCAACCAGAGAGATCCCTGTGATGGACTCTGGTGGTAGATACACATAACATAAAATCGTATAGAATGAAATACACACAGGAACTTCCCTGGTGGTCCATCGGCTAAGACTCCACACTTCCAATGCAGAGGATGTGGGTTGCATCTCTGGTCAGGGAATTAAGATATCACATGTGCCTCAGTGATGTGCCCCAAAAAATAAATTTTAAAAGTTAAAAAAAAAAGAAACACACAGAGACACATACACACAAATGAGTACAAGTTAAACCAAGGAAATCTGAATAAAGCTGGTAGAGCATATCAATGTCAATATCCTGGTTGTGTATACTATATACTATAGAGTACTATAATTTTGAGTATACTATAATTTTGTAAGATGTTATCATTGGGTAAAACAGAGTAAAGGGTACACAGCATCTCTCTGTTTTATTTCTTACAAACTACATGTTAACATACAATTAATTATCTCAGTAAAAATGTCAGTGAAAAAAAGCCTCAGAGTTACTATATAGCGTAGGTAACTCTGCTTAATGTTACGTGGCAGCCTGGATGGGAGGAGAGTTTGGGGAAGAATGGATACACATATATATATGGCTGAGTTCCTTTGCTATCCATCTGAAACTACCACAACACTGCTAATCAGCTATGAAGTGAAGTGAAGTGAAGTGAAGTCACTCTGTCATGTCCAGCTCTTTCTGACCCCATGGGCTGTAGCCTACCAGGCTCCTCTGTCCATGGGATTTTCCAGGCAAGAATACTGGAGTACGTTGCCATTTCCTTCTCCAGGAGATCTTCCTGACCTAGGGACTGAACCCGGGTCTCCCGCATTACAGGCAGACACTTTACTGTCTGAGCCACTAGGGAAGTCCTAATCAGCTATACTCCAACAAAAAAACTTTAAAAAGAAAAAATCTCGGGAATTCCCTAGTAGTCCAGTGGTTAGGACTCAGGTGCTTTCACTGCCACAAGCCATGTGGGGGCAGCGAGGAAATCTCTGAAGAGAATGGATTGGAACCAGAGTTGAGGGCAGGGGCAGTTACAGGGCAGCCAAGAGACGGGTTAGGAGGCAGTAGAGGTGATGACTTAGAGCTTGTGGGCTGGTGGGGAAGTGGTGGTGGAGAGGAAGAGAACTGGATTTGCGGTGGACTCTAGAATCTATCACATTCAAATGTCATTTTCCTTCTCAAATGCCAAATTTTCAAGAACCATAACCTAATAATGAAGTGAAAGTCACTCAGTCATGTCTGATTCTTTGAGACCCCATGGACTCATCCATGGAATTCTCCAGGCCAGAATACTGGAGTGGATAGCCTTTTCCTTCTCCAGGGGATCTTCCCAACCCAGGGATCGAACACAGGTCTCCCGCATTGCAGGTAGATTCTTTACCAACTGAGCTGTCAAGGAAGACAATGTCAGTATTAATTATGTATCAGGAAATAACAATGTCAGTATCAATTATGTATTCTTAAAAATTCATTGATATCACTTACTCTTGGGTCAGAATGACACAAAAACAAGAACAAAGCCAAATGATGAGCAGGGACTGGGCTGTGGGTACCCTTGTGGAATCTCACCTTCCTACACCCCCATCTCCTTGTAAATGGCTCTGATGCCATCCCTGCTGAGCCCACCCTCACCAACGCAATCAGCTCCAAACCCAGTCAGTGCTGCTCAAGACCCCGCCCCTCTCCATCTTCACTGTAGATGACAGGGGGATAAGGAATAGAGCAGGGTGGGGCTTGCTTTCCATTTCCCAGATCCCCCAGAATCACATCACCACATGCACACTGAACACCCTCTTCTCATTCCTTGTGTCTTCTTCCCACCCGGTCCTGGTACGTGAGATTAAATACCATACTTTCAAAATGATGCAATTTCTACCCGAGATTTCTGAGGCACTTTCACAAGAAACAGTATATTTCTGGATACCAAAGGCCTATTCATCTACTGTTTTCCCATGATGAGATAAAATATCTTTTCTACAGAAAGGCGTTCAGAGCCATGCAGAATAATTTAAGATTTAAGCAAGGTTCTAGTTGGAGATAATTTAAGGGAAGTGAAATACAATTCTAAAGCACATGTTTAAAAAAACAAAAGATAAACGATGAATAAGGAAGATATGGGATTTATCTACATTTATGATATCAAAAACACTAAAAATGAGGGCTACCAAGAGGTATAGTTGTGAAATATTACAGATTGTGACTGTTCTCTCATTATTAGCTCACAGTGACTTGAATTTTTAGGGTCGCTCTAGACATCTGGCCCTTGGTAGCTTCCACTGTGGCTTTCAACTCAGACCAGAAGAAAGGATGGAGGAGATGAGGTCCAGAAAGTTCCTGGTGAGACTGAAACAGACAGTTCAACTCCTGGGAGTCGAAATGCCCCCTCCTCCACTGCATCCCAAAGTTGGGCCCAGAGGACATCAGCTTGAGGGGAGCTAAGGCCTTAGGACTCACTGGCAAAATTTTGACAGGAGCCAAAAGTTCAATATATGTAGACTGACAGCTGACTTACAATTCTGGGAGATTTGAAGCTGAAAAGAAGGTTTAGAAGTGAGTCAAGTATCCAGAGTGGGAAGAAATGTATCACATTTGAGATGGAGTGGGATGTGATGGAACCGCTAAGAATAAGAATCCTGAGGGAAAATGATTTGAGCTTAAAAAAAAAAGCACAAAATCGTATTAGGTATTGAAAACACACGTAAAGCTAAAAACATGTACATCTATTTGTTTCATAGTAATTCACTATTCATCTACTTCTCTGGGCTTCCCAGGTGGCTCAGTGGTAAAGAATCTGCCTATCAATGCAGGAGACACATGTGACATGGGTTCGATCCCTGGGTCAGGAAGATCCCCTGGAAGAGGAAATGGCAGCCCACTCCAGTATTCTTGCCTGGAGAATCCAATGGGCAGAACAACCTGTCGGGCTAGAGTCCATGAGGTCACAAAAAGTTGGACAGGACTGAGCATGTGTGAATGCCTACTTTATTCTTGAAAAATGTACTTTGAAAAAGATTGGCTTTGGAGCATAATGTAGATGAAGATATGGACACAGTTTTTTCACTGCTTAGATATTTTACTTAAAGCTACTTTCCAGTGTTCCCTGTGGCCTAATGGTAAGGATTCAGTGCTATCCCTGCTGTGGCCTGGGTTTGAGCCCTGGTCTGGGGACTGAGGTCCTACAGGCTGTGTGGCTTGGCCAGAGTATATTAAAAGAAAAAAAAAAAAGCAGCTGTTTATTGCCCTTCCTCTTCTGTCTTTTTGTCCATATTAAAAAAAAAAAAAAAAGGCTTTTCTATATCACTTAAATTTTTGAACATTTGGTAAAAATTTAAGTAGCCTTATCCTTTAGCTCCAAAAGGACACTCCCTTTCTTTGTGAACTCTTCCTGAGAGACGGGGTCTTCCCCTCAGTACCCCACTTCATAAGACAGTAAATATTAGCTTCCTCACCTGATCCTTTCTTTTGTTCATAGTGGGAACTGTGAGGGCCTTTTCTACCTCCCACTATTTCTAAGGTTAAATCCAGGACCTGTAACATAGTAGGGCTCAATAAAAGTCTGTTGGATAAAAGAGAAGCTAGAAAAGTACCCAGTAGGATGGATGTGTTTGAGTCATTCAGTTGTGTCCAACTCTTTGAGACCCCATGGACTGTAGCCATGCCAGGCTCCTCTGCCCAACCCAAGGATCAAATCCAGGTTCCCTGAATTGAAGGCAGATTCTTTACAGTCTGAGACACCAGGGAAACCCCAGTAGGATGGATATGAAATGGTTAAAATCACTAGCTCTCTGGTCACATGGTTTGCAAAGCCTGTAATCAAGCTCTAGAAGAAGAAGGCATTATTGTTCTCATTTATCATTTTATCATTTGCATGCCAGCTTCTAGAAAATACTGAAGAATGACTTTCCAGTGATGAGCCTCTGTGTGACTGGGGGATAAAGACCTAACAACCATATCCACCCCATCAAATTTCCTAAGCAGTTTGTACATTGTCATTAGGAAGAAAAACAGGGCTTTCCTGTTGGCTCAGTGGTAAAGAATCCACCTGCCAAAACAGGAGACACGGGTTCGATCCCTGGTTCGGCAAGATACTACACGCCACAGAGCAACTGAGCACACTACTGAGCCTTGCTTTAGGGCCCAGGAGCCATAGCTATCTGCATGGCAGGAGATTCTTTACCATCTGAGCCACTAGGGAAGCGCCGTAAGCTGTTGCTGCTGCTGCTGCTGCTGCTGCTGCTGCTAAGTCACTTCAGTCGTGTCCGATTCTGCTCAACCCCATAGACGGCAGCCCACCAGGCTTCCCCGTCCCTGGGATTCTCCAGGCAAGAACACTGGAGTGGGTTGCCATTTCCTTCTCCCATGCATGAAAGTGAAAAGTGAAAGTGAAGTCGCTCAGTCTTGTCCGACTTTTAGCGACCCCATGGACTGCAGCCTACCAGGCTCCTGCATCCATGGGATTTTCCAGGCAAGAGTACTGGAGTGGGTTGCCAGTGCCTTCTCCTCTGTAAGCTCTTAGGTCCCGCCAAAATCTGCTTTGGGGAACTTGACTAGACGTGAATATTCAAAACATGAAACACACAAAAGCTATAAAATAAATAAATATATATATATACCTATGTGTGTGTATGTTAGTTGCTTGGTCATGTCCAACTGTTTGGGATCTCATGGACTGTAGCCCTTCAGGCTCCTCTGTCCACGGAATTCTCCAGGCAAGGATATTGGAGTGGGAAGCCATTCCTTTCTACAGGGGATCTTTCAGACCCAGGAATTGAACCAGGGTCTCCTGCATTGCAGGCAGATTCTTTACTGTCTGAGCCACCAAGGAAGCCCTAAATATATACATGAAAAGTGAAAGTGAAAATCGCTCAGTGGTGTCTGACTCTTCGCTACCCCATGGACTATACAGTGGGGTATAGTATACGGACTATACAGTCCATGGAATTCTCCAGGTCAAAATACTGGAATGAGTAGCCGTTCCCTTCTCCAGGGGATCTTCTCAACCCAGGGATCGAACCCAAGTTTTCCTCATTGCAGGCACATTCTTTACCAGTTTAGCTACCAAGGAAGCCCAAATATACATGTAAGCAATCTCAAACTTAGGAAAATTTGCAAGTACAGCTTAATAAACGTTCTTTCCTTATCCATTTGAGAGTAAATGGCTGATATTATGTCCCATTACTCTCCCATACTTTACTGTGTTTTTCCCACAAATGAAAACATTTCTCCTACATAACAACAATATAACAGTAAAATCAGAAAATTAATACTGGTACTTTAATAAAATTCTCAGGCTTCATTCAAGTTCCTCCAATGGTTCCAGTCATGTTCAGTTCAGTTCAGTTCAGTCGCTCAGTCATGTCTGACTCTTTGCGACCCTATGAATTGCAGCACACCAGGCCTCCCTGTCCATCACCAACTCCTGGAGTTCACTCAGACTCATGTCCATCGAGTCAGTGATGCCATCCAGCCATCTAATCCTCTGTCGTCCCTTTCTCCTCCTGCCCCCAGTCCCTCCCAGCATCAGAGTCTTTTCCAATGAGTCAACTCTTCGCATGAGGTGGCCAAAGTACTGGAGTTTCAGCTTTAGCATCATTCCTTCCAAAGAAATCCCAGGGCTGATCTCCTTCAGAATGGACTGGGTGGATCTCCTTGCAGTCCAAGGGACTCTCAAGAGTCTTCTCCAACACCACAGTTCAAAATAGTTGGTAATAAAAAGGTACAGTCCTAAACCCAGATCTTGCAAAGCAGACACCAAATCTAGTTATCATGTCTCCTCAATTTCCTCCCATATGGAGCAGTTCTCAACCTTTCTTTGACTGTCACAACCTTTTGATGTTTCCAGGCCATTTATTTGGTAGAACGTTCTTCAGTTTGGGTTTCTCTGATGCTTCTTTATGGTTAAGTGCCTGTTGTACATCATGGGTGGGGATATCACAGAACTGACGATGTGTTCTCACTTTATCCTATTTAAGTGACACATGACTTATGTTGTACCATTACTGGTAATGTTAACTTTGATTGCATAAGTTCCTATCTGCTTGGCTTCTAAACTGGGAAATTATTTTTTCCCCATTGTAATTAATAAATATTTTGTAAGAGTTTTTGAGATTATTTAAATATCATTCTCATCACTAATTTTGGAATCTGTGTGAATTCACAGCTTCTTCTGTTACTCAGTGCATTACATTCTGCCACCATCATTATTTATTTCGCTGTTTGAATTGCCCAAGACTTCTCCAGTGGGAGCCCCTATAAGATAACCTCTGTGTCTCCATCATTCTTTGAGTGCTTCTTTATTTCAGCCTCAGCAGTAGCTTCCAGGCTCATCTTGCACTCTCTCTAACCCAATAGCATAGTTAACCACATCTCCAAGGACCTCTGAAGAATGGTACTTGGAAAGCAAGGTCAGAATGCTACATGTACCCAATGCTTTTGGGATATCACTGCTTCCAGATGCTTTCAGTGGACAAAACTAAGAATATATGTATTCAAGTCTCTCTCTCTTTCATGTGTCTCTCTGTGTCTCACACACACACACACACATGCACACCTGTCTACTGAAAACTGTGAGTTCACAACCATATCTCCAATTCTAGCTTAATACCATTATTCTTAATATTTTCTCACTTGATCAATCCTTCTGCAGGTAAGAATTCTTCTACAGCTGACACAACCACTTTCATCCAGTGTGGTCACCCTCTTTGACACCCCCACGCTAGGCAGCCCCTTCAGAATAATACCCTTCTCACTTTGCTTACGCTTTGACACCCCACCTACGTAAGTGAGATTCTAATATTGTACCCACATTATGTAGAGTCTTGCTCAATCCCACCCACTAACTCTTGAACTAAGCTGAGCATAACTTGATGCCTCAATCTCTGCATTGTGTCCATGACCTCCTGCTTTGTAGGTATGCATCTTAATATAAACTATGGCTCCTGGCTACCACTTTTTAAAAGTTTTATTTATTTTAAATTGGAAGATAATTACTTTACAATATTGTGATGGTTTCTGCCATACATCAGCATGAATCAGCCATAGGTATACATATGTCCCCTCCCTCTTGAACCTCCTTCTCGGCTCCCACCCCATCCCACCCCTCTAGGTTGTTACAGAGCCCTGGTTTGAGTTTCCTGAGTCATACAGCAAATTCCCATTGGCTATTTTACATACGTTAGTGTATATGCTTCCGTGCTGCTCTCTCTGTTCATCCCGCACTCTCCTTTCCTCTCCCCTACTGCCCCACATCCACAAAGGCTGCAGCTTTCGTCAGCCTCTTCTCAGGAGCAATGGAGCCCCATTCCAGCCCAGGACTTTAGGCTGTGGATCCCACGCTCTTCTGCTGCCTCAAATGAGGCATTTTTATCTTTATCTTTTAAGAGGGGACTCTTACCCCATAAGAATCACATTGCTGGACTGACTGCTTCATTGCAGACCCAGAGCATGTCAGGCCACAGCTCCATCATGCCCACTGCTCTCAGTTTTCTCTTCTTTCTGGCCCATAGACACTGAACTCTTATTGCGGTACAATCATATCTTTATAGTTTTCTCTTTTTCTGTTTTACCTAACATTGCTATATGTAAATAGAATACAGAAAACTAGACAGAATATGGGAAGAGTTAATAAATGGGAAAGAGTTTTTGGATCTTTGGACAGAATGATAATATAGAAAGGATCATAAAGTTAATTCCTCAGCAACCAATGCAAAGAAATAGAGGAAAACAACAGAATGGGAAAGACTGGAGATCTCTTCAAGAAAATTAGAGATACCAAGGGAACATTTCATGCAAAGATGGGCTCGATAAAGGACAGAAATGGTATGGACCTAACAGAAGCAGTAGATATTAAGAAGAGGTGGCAGGAATACACAGAACTGTACAAAAAAGATCTTCACTACCAAGATAATCACGATGGTGTGATCACTGACCTAGAGCCGGACATCCTGGAATGTGAAGTCAAGTGGGCCTTAGAAAGCATCACTACGAACAAAGCTAGTGGAGGTGTTGGAATTCCAGTTGAGCTATTCCAAATCCTGGAAGATGATGCTGTGAAAGTGCTGCACTCAATATGCCAGCAAATTTGGAAAACTCAGCAGTGGCCACAGGACTGGAAGAGGTCAGTTTTCATTCCAATCCCAAAGAAAGGCAATGCCAAAGAATGCTCAAACTACCGCACAATTGCACTCATCTCACACCCTCGTAAAGTAATGCTCAAAATTCTCCAAGCCAGGCTTCAGCACTATGTGAACTTCCAGATGTTCAAGCTGGATTTAGAAAAGGCAGAGGAACCAGAGATCAAATTGCCAACATCTGCTGGATCATGGAAAAAGCAAGAGAGTTCCAGAAAAGCATCTATTTCTGCTTTATTGACTATGCCAAAGCCTTTGACTGTGTGGATCACAATAAACTGTGGAAAATTCTGAAAGAGATGGGAATACCAGACCACCTGACCTGCCTCTTGAGAAATCTGTATGCAGGTCAGGGAGCAACAGTTAGAACTGGACATGGAACAA
>NW_011495050.1:1183569-1204721 GCF_000754665.1 Bison bison bison
TGGTTTTTCCTGTGGTCATGTATGGATGTGAGAGTTGGACTGTGAAGAAAGCTGAGCACCAAAGAATTGATGCTTTTGAATTGTGGTATTGGAGAAGACTCTTGAGAGTCCCTTGGACTGCAAGGAGATCCAGCCAGTCCATTCTGAAGGAGATCAGCCCTGGGATTTTTTTGGAAGGAATGATGCTAAAGCTGAAACTCCAGTACTTTGGTCACCTCATGCAAAGAGTTGACTCATTGGAAAAGACTCTGATGCTGGGAAGGATTGGGGGTCTGAGTGAACTCCAGGAGTTGGTGATGGACAGGGAGGCCTGGTGTTCTGTGATTCATGGGGTTGCAAAGAGTCGGACATGACTGAGCGACTGAACTGACTGACTGGCTGATAAAGTGCCCAAATCCTTTTAAGAAACAGTATGGAATTTGACTGCTTTGTTGCATTTGCCTTGTTAAGATTACAGTGCCCTGTGAGAAAGTGAGAAGGTCACTGGTAAGGTGGAGTCTGCCCCTCAGCCTTTCAAGACAGGACTGTGCGCCCCTGGCTGATGAACTCTCAGAACCTGCACCATATGCGACTTCGATGACTTTGTCATGATGCTGACAAAGGTAAAGCTTTAGGCTTATTCACTTGCACTTATCCCTTCCAATGTCCTGGAAGTAATTTCATATTTTCCATTTTGTATCCTTTTTTGTCAAAGAGAGCCTTCACTAATGAAAAAAAATATTCAGGTCTCATAAATTCTGGATCTGTTCCTGCAAGAGACTAATGGCTAAATCAGAATGCTAATTTCCAATGAAGGGAGGTCATATTCTAGAGCACTCAGTTCACCAGTAGATAGAGTTGTTTGGTCCATACAGTCAAAACTTTAGCTTTTCCAGTAGCTATGTATGGATGTGAGAGTTGGACCATAAAGAAGTCTGAGCACCAAAGAATTGATGCTTTCAAACCATGGAGCTGGAGACTCTTGGAAGTCTCTTGGCCAGCAAGGAGATAAAACCAGTCAATCCTAAGGGAAATCAACCTTGAATATTCATTGGCAGGACTGATCAGTTCAGTTCAGTCGCTCAGTCGTGTCCGACTCTTTGTGACACCGTGGACTGCAGCACACCAGGCCTCCCTGTCCATCACCAACTCCCAGAGTTTACTCAAATTCATGTCCACTGAGTTGGTGATGCCATCTCAACCTCTGTTGTCCCCTTCTCCTCCTGCCTTCAATCTTTCCCAGCAAGGGTCTTTTCAAATGAGTCAGCTCTTCGAATCAGGTGGCCAAAGTATTGGAGTGTCAGCTTCAACATCAGTCCTTCCGATGAACATTCAGGACTGATTTCCTTTAGTATGGACTGGTTGGATCTCCTTGCAGTCCAAGGGACTCTCAAGAGTCTTCTCCAAGACCACAGTTCAAAAGCATCAATTCTTCTGTGCTCAGCTTTCTTCATAGTCCAACTCTCACATCCATACATGACTACTAGAAAAACCAAGGACTGATGCTGAAGTTAAAACTCCAATACTTTGGCCACCTGGTTCAAAGAGCAGATGCATTGAAAAAGATACTGATGCTGGGAAAGATTCAGGACAGGAGGAGAAGGGGGCAACAGAAGATGAGATGGTTGGATGGCATCACTGACTCAGTGGACATGAGTTTGAGCAAACTCTGGGAGAGAGTGAAGGACAGGGAAGCCTGGCATGCTGCAGTCCATGGGGTCACAAAGAGTTGGACACGACTTAGCCACTGAACAACAAGAGACTGAATTTGTCTTCAGAAAATAGATTAGGTTGCTTAGAGTGTGAAGAGTGATGGGTGATCTTGGGTTTTAGCTTGTGCACATCATGTAAATTTCAAAGCTATTCTCACCCACCTACAGAGTGTGTCTATAATTCCTTTGTAGCCAGTTCAGTACATATGATCATTTCTTTCCAAGATAATAACTGGTTAATTTTGCCCCAGATCTTATTTACTGGCTTTTTAAAAATGGGATTCCATATATATCACCTTCTACAAGTTTTAACATATTCTTTCTTTCTTAGGGTGTAATATGGTTGATTAGGTAACAGCTTTCAAGACTCCTCCACCCTGGTTGCCACTTGATAAAATCCATTGTTCCTTAATCCCCTCAACTGTAAATGCAGAGGGTTAATTCTATCCCCCACTCTACAGATTTCCTGTTCCCAGGTTGGTTTTCTGAAGGTCATCTTGTTTCCAGATGAGGGGATCACTTCTCTATTGTCCCCACCCATTGACTTGTATAGTCAGAGGCAGCATGACATTAAGTCTTGCAACTTTAATTTAAGAATTAAAACAAATCTTATAGAATGTAGACACATAAAAAGCTCCTCCATTTATTACTTTTACTGGGACAGTTTCTAGAAAGTCTTAAGGGAGTTCAGTTATATTCTACAGGCACAAGCAGAAGGAATAATTTGCATTTCATTTAAGCACAACTTCAAACAATAGGGATTAATGTTATTGCAGACAACCACTGCTTCAGATAACAAGGCACAGAGAGAAGCATACATAAAGCAGTAACAGTAGAAGTAACTTGCCTTCCAGAGCTCAGATCTAACTCAAGAAGAAAAATTCACAAATGAAACATGACTTTGAAGTTGTTTTAAAACAACAAATAATTATAGATGATTATTGGAGAGAAACCAAAGAGGTGAAGCCTGAAATAAAATAATGAAAAACAACAATGACAGTGCTTGTGCTTAGTCATTCAGTCGTGTCCGACTCTTTGTAACCCTATGAACTATATAGCCCGCCAGACTCCTCTGCCCATGGAATTTTCCAGGCAAGCGTACTGGAGTGGGTTGCTATTTCCTCCTGCAGGGGATCTTCCTCACCCAGGGATTGAACCCACATCTCTTGAATCTCCTGCATTGCAAGTGGATGCTTTACCTGCTGAGCTATCAGGGAAGCCCATATGATAACAGTGGCTGCCATTTATTGAAAGCTGGCTGAGAGACACCCCCCAGGGTGGTGCTCACAGTATCTAGAAACTGAGTCTCTAACAGATCTAGCCAAGATCACACTGCTAGTAAGAAGAAGAGTTATGGTTCAAATCATCGCTCCACAGGTGTTGGCAAGGGTTTGGAGAAAAGCATCTAGAGGGAATGAAGTGAAAAAAGACACCCAAGGATGATCAGGGTGATTTAGCCAGAGGGAAGACGTCAAGTGGAAACAAGGAGGCAGAGGAAAGAAAAGGAATGGGGTGGACTATCAGCAGAGAGTAGGAGGGGCCGAGGGATTCCTGTAAATACTGTAGTCTGTTGGAGCTGAGCTGATTAAGCATGCAAGCATCAACCTGGGAGTGGTCCTCTTCTCTTATAGGGTTTGGCAGGCCTGGAATCTTAAAGACCTGTTGATAAACAGTCTTAGCAACCACTAGTGTCATTAAAGAGTCTACATCAATGACTCTTTACCCATCATCTGGGAGGTACCTAGAGAAACAGTAAACAAAGATAGTAAAGCAAGGTATAGTAGTAACAGTATGGGATAAGTGCTATGAATGCAATAAACAGGGTGGTAATAGAATAACTGTTCAGGGAATCAACTTTAGATGGGGAGATGCTGGTCACACATGCACTTTTTAGCCACACCTATTCACTCACATTGGAGAAGGAAATGACAACCCACTCCAGTATTCTTGCTGGGATAATCCCATGGCCAGAGGACCCTGGTGGGCTACAATCCACAGGGTCATAAAAAGTCAGACAAAACTGAGTGACTGGACATATTCACTCACATAAATAGCAAACACTAATGAGTTTCAGTAACTTTTTCTATATACATATGTATATATACACACACATATGTACTTCTAAATATACTTCAAACTACATGAAACAACAAAAATGTCTCATACTTTTACAAAGGGTGTTTCCTCTTATAAAACTAGTTATAAGAAATATGCCCTGAAAAGTATCAAAAAGAATATAAACTGAATTCAAAGTCTATGATTTCATAGGGAAGTTTTCAATTAGAAAGGAACTATTTGAAACACATTTTGAAAGGCTTAGAGGATGGTGATGTTATATGCAATGCTTTCATTTAAAAATACAAACACGGAGTTTGGAAACTGCTGTCTTCACTAGATTTTTAGTGATGGTTGTGCAGTCTGAGAAACATCCCAGGGGTATCTGAAATTCCTACAAACTCCAGGAAACTCCTGTGCCTCTACAGCATGTATCCTGATGGGAGATGACTTCCTGAAAGAACTCCTTCAGGTGTACAACGCTGGGAGCCCATGCTCAGAGAGTACAGCATGGAAGGTCACAGTTACGAAAAAGGTCACATTTTTTTTTCATTAAAATAATACAGACCATAACAACAAAAACAGAAAAAAAAAAAAAAACAAAGATTGACAGTAGAGATGGTTATGGGGCTTCCCTGGTGGCTCAGATGGTAAAGAATCCACCTGCAATGCGGGAGACCAAGGTTCAATCCCTGGGTCAGGAAGATCCCCTGGAAAAGGGCATGGCTACCCCCCTGAGTATTCTCGCCTAAAGAATCCCCATAGCTAGAGGAGCCTGGTGGGTTGCAATTCACGGGAGCAGAGTTGGCCACGACTGAGTGACTACCACTCTCACTTTGCTTCAGAGGTGGTTAGACCATGTGGCTAAAGTTTCCAGATCAACCCCCCAAACCCCTATATTCGCACGGCCCCCTTCCAAGATCCTATGAGGGCCCCTAGCAATGTATCCTCAAGGTCATATACTTTTGAAAACTTAGAGGAAGAGAGAAATTCTATTTCTTAAAAGGGGACCATATATGGTATAAAGTTCAGGCTCCAAACCCTGGATCCTCCTGGATCCTCCAAGGAACATCCACCTTGTATCACACACTACACTCATTGTTGGAGATACAAAGACAAACGAGACAGTGTTTCCTGAGAAGCAGCTTGGTATAAATGTGAGACAAGAAAACCAATTACCACGGGACACGTGTCTGGTTGTAGATTGTGCAATAAGAACAGAGGCCCAAGGGTTGCTTTCTATTGTCATTATTAGTCTATTCACTAAAAATTTTTACCTGACTGGCTTTCTTTTACTAAATGATGAGTGCCCATGAAATAAATCCGACGATAGAGAAATGTAGAAACAAACAGTTAATAACCTCTACGGAAATCTTTATTATGCTCCAGGGTTAATGAAATGCCACTTTATGTCATGAAGGAATTCACTCCAGGCTCTTTTGGATGCTTATGACATTTGGTAGCACTCACATGACACTTAAAGTAACATAGGAACATGGGACTGGCCAGGAGAACTGAAAACATCAAAGGTATTCGGGTCATGGCAAGTAATCCCCAACATTCACATATGAGAACATTAGGAGATAACAAAGGACAAGAGGCAGGAACGTGAGCCTGGAGCTCCAGATTGGGAACTCTAGACTCTACTCCAGATGGTTTCTCTGCAGAGCATCAGTGTAAATAAGCACTGCTTTAGCATGACGGTTGTGCCTGGCATTGGGTTTGGTGGTATGGACACGTGCAGAACTGGAAGGGTAGTGAGGAATGGGAGTCCCAGGGGCCTGTGAGCTCTAGAGCCCTAGAACCCAGGTGCCACAACAAAGACCCACCACAGCCAACGATATAAATAAACAAAATAAGCCCTTGTGAGGCAGATAACATATATATCAGTGTGGTATTTAAATTGTTAAAGTGAAGGGAAAGTCACCCAGTCCAACTATTTGTGACCCCATGGACTGAATTTTCCAGGCCAGAATACTGGAGTGGGTAGCCTTTCCCTTCTCCAGGGGATTTTCCCAACCTAGGGATCGAACCCAGGTCTCTTGCATTGCAGGCAGATTCTTTACCAGCTGAGCCACAAGGGAAGCCCAAGAATACTGGAGTGGGTAGCCTATCCCTTCTCCAGCGGATCTTCGGACCCAGGAATCGAACTGGGGTCTCTTGCATTGCAGGTGGATTCTTTACCAACTGAGTTATCAGGGTTAAAGCAAAGTGACAATTATTAAAAGAGAGAGACAAGACTTCCCTGGTGGCTCAGTGACTAGGAATCCTCCTGTCAATGCAGGGGACATGGATTTGACCCCTGGTCCAGGGAGATTACATATGCTGCAGAGCAGCTAAAACCACGTGTCACAACTACCCAGCTTCCTGCTGCAACTACTGATCTGTGCTCTGCAACAAGAGGACGGTGGCTTCCCCACCACTGCATTGAGAAGCCCACACATGACTAGGGAGTAGTCCCTGCTCTCAGCAAGAAGAGAAAAGCACTCGTGCAGCAACAAAGATCCAGTGCAACCCCAAAAATTAATTAATTAAAAAGAGAGATAAATGATATGAGCGACAAAGAAGACATCCACAAATGATGTGGTACTCTGAAGGTTAAGAAGGAAACTCATATCACTCTGCGGTTGGGTGGTGAATTCACAGTGGCAAAAATCATTAAGAATTCAAGGGGAAGACTGTCTGGTTTGGGGAGAAAGATGGTTAACTCTGAGCCTGATTTCACCACTGCTGATATACCAGTAGGTCAACAAAAATGAAGCTGCCTAATCCTCTGCTACCCAGAGTCAAGTGTGGTCTACGGAGCAACAGCATTGGGATCACCTAGGAAATACTTTAAAATGCAGCACTTCGAGCTGCAGACCTGCTGAATCCAAGCTGCATCATAAACCTTCACCTGGACTCTGACTTGGCTCCAAACTGCTGTGGAATTCACCAGATTTCCTCTACTCTGGAGGTTAAAACTTCTGGGATTTAGTGCCTGTTCTGTGACTATTGCAAAGGAGCTGCAGAAAAGATAGATGCGTAAAGTTGCGTGGGACCCTTTTAAAACCTCTGCCTCTAAAGTACACCAAAGCCAAACGAACACCTGTGGACCACGTGCACAGCTGTCAGGGTGGCTGACTCATATGCGCTTCCATCAGCCGCATCACATATTTTTCTCTGTGAGTAAGAGCGGTGATTGTAACATCAGAGAGAAGACGATTTACATGGGTTTTTAATGAACTTATCAAATTGTAAGAGTTTAGGCAGAGACAATAGGTGAGAATTTGAGTACAACACCACTATTATAAAATTAGGATCTCATTCTTCAAAACTCCCCATGTTTATATAAACTAATGTTTCCTTGTCAGTTACATAAATCAGTTCCTCCAGTTCACTACAAGATAGACATCTGTGTGTAAGAAACCATCTTCTAATTTTACTGTAAAAAATAATCACAACTGTGACATTTTCTAATTTCCAGTTTATACGAATGTATGGAAAGTCCTTTCCTTTTCTTCGTTTTCAACTTTTCTGTTAACTGTTAAGAGAGTGTTTATATAATAATGCAATGATACCCTTTAAGTCGATGAAGTCACTCAGTCGTGTCCGACCCTTTGCGACCCCGTGGACTGTAGTCCACCAGGCTCCTCCATCTATGGGATTTTCCAGCCAAGAGTACTGGAGTAGGTTGCCATTTCCTTTTCTCCAGGGGATCTTCCTGACCCAGGGATTGAACCCAGGTCTCCCACACTGCAGGTAGATACTTAACCATCTGAGCCACCAGGGAAGTTCCCACCCTTTAAGTATTGCTATTAATATATTTCTTGACATATCAGTTGAATGTGTTGGAAATGGATTTTTAGGTAGTTTGACTCTAAACAAATTGAAATAATGTGTAAACATATTAAAGCCATTGAATTTTATTTTAGATGAATGAAATGCATGGTATGTGAATTACTTCAATAAACCATTAACAAAGAAAAAAGGCATAATGACAATAAAAAATTTTAAAAGCACACACACACAAAAGAATATGTAACCAGTAGAAACCATATGACAATATGCTACTGTAATAAGATACACCCAAGTGACTTTTGTGCTGAGACCTGATTACTAAATTCTGGTCACCTAATATGTACCCAGAATTTGGTTAGGATCTTTACACATACACATCCTTTATAAACACTTTAGAATCTCAATTTCACAGATTTCTTGGATGTTCATATTTACCCGAAAACCTCAACAAGAGAGGAAAAGAAAAATCAGAAGTGACATGAAGATGTGCAGAATGTGCAAAAGTAATATGTTTACCAATGGAGTGAATTTTAAAAGAAGCTGAAAATGAAATACTGCAGGCCCGTGAGCTGCTTCAATCAGTATCAGAATTGGTAGGATGAAACAGAAGAAATTGCTGTCTCATGTCAAACTGGTATCTGACCATCAATTATTGGCCACATACTGGCAATTTCACTTAGTTCAGCTTGTACTGTAATTAGGCGGTTTCTTATGGACCAATCTATGCTTTCTCTAGACAACAAAGTTGACAGCAAAACAAAGGGTGTATGTATAAGACTTTTTTCTTTCATTTGGTTAGTTTTCAGAGTAGACTCATCTCTCTAATACTGTTGTACACAGACTTTTAATGGCAGCTCTGAAACTTGGCTGCTAAGAAAGAGCCTAAATTTCTGGATGAGCCTTTGGTTAGAGGGCCCTGGTCTGATCATCTCTCCCATCACCAGAGAGGAGCAGACAGTGTGACAGCATGGAAATCAGCCCCACAGGAAAAACATTTCTTCTTTCTTTAGCTGACTAGAAATGTGTGTGTGATATTTCAGCTTACTGATTGTACCCTCTTTGAAATGAAACTACAACCCTAAAACGCAAAGACCTAAGGGTAAATGGCTATCTCATTGTTTAAAATCTGTTGCCAAAAAAGCTGACCTGACACAAATAAGAAGCTAACTCTGTTTATTTTCATGATGTCTTATTTCATGTAATCAAATTTTGAATGCATGGCCAATTCATGCCTCTGACCTCAGGGCTAATTTTGTATCACAGCAGGATAATGAGATGATTAAGTTCTCCAACAGTTATAGTGGGGGGAATATTGTTATATGGGAGTTTTTAAAGAGAAACATACATCATATTTTAAATGATTTTATAAAAATCTTAAGTGGTCAGACAAGAGCCAGCAGAGTCAGGGAAATTCTATTTAACTCACTAATTACAAAATCCTTCGAGTAGATAATTTCCAAGTTAAAAACAAAGCAAAATAATCTCCCTCCTCAAACCTGAAAGAATGAACAGGAAATTTAAAATGGGTGACATGAATTAATGGCTATATTAGTACAATAGTATAAAAATAACTCAATGCTGAACATATAATAAACATTCAAAAAATTTTCACAATTACGACCATCACCCTTACTGTTACCGTTATTATTGAATACGTAGAATTGCCTTTGAAATAAGCTTTTTATTTTATTTTATATATGCTTGTAAGGTGTTGATTTGGTTACGGATTTCCTAGTTAGGTCTAGAAAATAAAGATGCTTTTTTTCCCCTGCAATAAATTATAAAATTAATTATGCATGCAACACATTACCTTACACTTATAATGGTGCTATAGACAACTCTCAAAGCGGAAAGTGTACAAAATTGGAATAAAAAACCTGGATCTGAGTGTGGGCTCTGTTACTAATGTTAACCAAGGAGGAGCTGCATAAAGTCCAGGAGCTTTAGCTTCCTGGTCTTGTAAAACAGGGTTAAGCCTGTGTCAATAATAATAGCTAAGGTTTAGAGTGTAATGCCTCCAATATGCCAGAGAATTTTCTAAGATTTTTGTACACATGAACTCAGTTATCAATATGTCTAATGTCTAGCATTAATTTAGTAAAAGGGGGACGTGCTGATCAGTTTCCATTTGCCCTGTTCTGCTAGAGCGCTGACCCCAGCAGATGAATCCCTGGGGCCCCTGACACCTGACTTTCGGTTAGGTTCAGACAAGGGGAAGCAGCAGCCAAAGATGAGAGGGTAGCAGGAGAGAGAGACTGGGGTATTTCCTCCCCACTTCCTCCTTGGTTTAGCAACCCTATTCTCATTTGTATATTTGGGAGGAGGGTGTTCCCCAAGACTGAATCACCTGCCTGACAGCCTGACAGCCTCGTTTCCATCTTTCTCTTCTCCTTGGGCTCACTGACTATTCTCTCCTTCTTTAACCTCTTCAGATCCTGGGTGGTACTGACCTCCTGCTGTGTGGAATCTTCTGTACCCCAACATCCCTCTCTTATCTCCTTACCTCCCTTCCCACAGCTCTGTGGGAAGTTGCATCATTACAATGCCTTGACTCAAACCCTATGAGTAGAATGCTCTTTCTTGCTGGGACCCAGACTCTTAGAAGGATTTACTATTAAGCCAACTATTTGTTACTTAGTGGAAGGATATCTGAAACAGAGTTTTGTCTTGTTTTGAAAGAATTGGTATGTGAGGAAATAGGATCTTGCCTTTCAGCCATTAAAAAAATAAAAAAAACCCCAAAGGTTTGTTTCTAATTTGAACTAGTTCACTATTTTTTTTTTTAAACAAAGGAAACAAACAAAAACCCCTCATTCATTTGGTTCACACTTCAGGGAAAGGATATTTGGGATTTGACTTGGTTTAGGAGTTCAACAAATTCACTTGGTATATCCCAGTTAAATGGTTCATGTTTGGTTTGGTTCAGGTTCAAGCATAAAACCCTAAAATACTGGAAAAGGTGAGTTGGCATAAACTGGTTTTTCTGAGTGGGACTAATGCACACTCTAATTATGGGGATACGTTCCTAGAATGGTAGAAACCATTAGGTCATCTTAGTAATAAAACAAAGTGAGTGATTCTCACTGAAACAAATGGCTCATCAGCCACTGATTTCCCAGTGTATATAGTTTAGCTTTCTAAACTATATATATCATGACAAACTGTGTCTGTGTGTTTTCTAAGTACTGTTCGAGCTCTCTTCTCTTTTTTCTAAACAAATTCCCTTTCCATTGAGATCAGCATTTCTCAAAGTATAAGCACTGGACCATCTCCTGAAATTTGTCAGAAATGCAAATCTTTGATCCCCACCCCAGATTTCTATGGGTGGACCCAGCAGTCTGTGTCTTAACAAGCCCTCCAGGTGATTCCAACATACAATAAAGTTTGATAAAGAAAAAACTGAGTGAGATTTTACATTTCTTGAAGCCAAGTTCTAGCTAGTATTTCTGCATTGGGATTGGGATCTACTCAAAGATCATGCTGATATAATTACTTTCATGTGTAGATCAGTGACAAGATAACAGGGGCCACTGATGGAGTGACCAAAGACATCAGTGACAGAGATAGTGTTTGAAACTTGGCTAATCTAACTCCAGCGCATAGATCCCTAACCAGGATGTTAGAATTTCTCCCTAATGGCCAGACGGTACGTTCATGCATGCTCATCACTGCAGTTGAGTCTGACTCTTTGTGACCCCATAGACTGTAACCCCCAGACTCCTCTGTCCATAGGATTCTCCAGGCAAGAATACTGAGATGGATTGCCATGTTGTCATCCAAAGGATCTTCCTGACCCGGGGATCGAACCCAAGTCTCTCGTGTCTCCTGCATTGCAGTTGGATTCTTTATCCACTGAGCCACCTGCAAAGCCCAATGGGCACACAGAGAGGAGACACAAGCAATGAAACCCTGAGAAAAACTTGAGGAATAATATTCACAGAAACTTTTTAACCTTCACACATGTTTAATATGAGAAATTTAGTATTTATTTGGAATAATATGGATTTGTTTCATTATTTTACCCAGTAGAAAAACTCAAGACATCATTTTGCTAATGCATATCTAAATGTTCAAGCACGAGTTTCTGATTATCCTGTAACTAAGTAAGTTTTGATGTTTTTGTTCTTAAAGCCAGTTCTTTGCTTAATGAGAAGCAGGCAGAGCTGCACACACAGAGTACAGCTACAGTTTGTGATAAAGCCACGGACACCTAGTCCTAAGCATTCCAAATGTTTAATTGTATATTCTGGCTTTCACAGTTCTTTCTCTAGGACAATAGATCTGTTTTATCACATATATGTATTTTTGCCTGGAGCCACAGCTTTCCAGAGAAAAGCACCAAATGGACAGGAAAAGCAGGCATGGGGGTGGCTGGGGCTTTCTAAACTAGGGATTCCCTTAGTCGGAAACTAATGATGTTTCACAATGCAGGCACATCTTTTCATCTCACAATGAATAATGTATAATGGTTTAGAGAAAGATATAATAAAAGATCCCTATGTTCCAAAGCCAGTAATTTGGGAGTTATGCTAGTTCCTCCCTCTCTCGCCCCCAAAGACAATCTGTCACCAAGCCCTACTGATTCTAGATGCCAAACTATTCTCTTTCCTTACCAGTCTCATTACAACTGCTTTAATTTAGGACCTTGACTCAGTTGGTCTTCCTTTCCCCTGCTCACTTTTGCCTCATTGTCATGACAACTCTACCTTTCTTTTTTTCCCTTTTTTCCTTTTAATTGGCTGGGTCATGTGTCTGTAGATCTTAGTTCTCTGACCAGGCATCGAACCAACCCCCTGCTCCGCAGTGGAAGCTCGGAGTTCTAACCACTGGACAGCCAGTTGTTATGAAAATTTCATACTGCTTGTCTTTTTTTTTTTTATGTTTATTTATTTTTGTTGCTGCATGTGGGCTTTTCTCTAGTTGCAGCAAGTAGGGGCTATTCTTCATTGCCATGCGGGCTCTAGGAGCCCGGGCTCAGCAGTTGCGACCCCGCAGGCTGAGTTGCCCGGAGTCATGTGGAATCATACCAAACCAAAGGTCGAACCCAGGTCCACTGGATCGGCGGAGGGATTCTTAACCACTGGACCAACAGGGAAGTCCAGACTACACTTTTCTTAATATAGTGTTTCTCTATTTTAATTACCACCACCAGCCTCCCCCGTCCCCCCACACCTGATTAAGTCCTCAGCAGGCTTACCTCTTATCTCTTCCCATTGTTCGGACAATATTCCAGCAGTTTGCTGTACAAGCCGATTTGCTTCATACTTTCTAGGTTTTACTTCCCAGCCATTTCCTCTGCCTGGAATTCCCTTTTTCCTCCTAGACCAGGAGGGCAGTCTGTTGTATTAATATTTCTCTCAAAAGAGAATTTTTGAATTCAAAGAGAATTTTGGTTCAAAGAGAATTTTTCTAGTCCCACACTCAAGGATTTCTCTGTTACCATTACAGCCTTATATGTGACCTCACAATTCATCTCTGATTACTTTAGCTATTTGTATGCCTTGTTCAGTTTGGATTTCTAGACATTGCAAACAATGCCTGATATAAAATAGGCACACTTAAGGAATGATTGCATTCACCAGCTTGATAAGATAGTCTGTAGCTATGATAAATGGTATTAGGCATGGATAAAACTTGAAAATTCTATCTCTCATAAAATTTTTTCAAATGCCAGGTGCTTGGGGTTGAAATATTTGATCATTTCTGTCTCCTATAGGATTCACTCACTTTTTGTCTTGATTCATGGAGTAAGTAGGTAAATTGTTTCATCTACCACAAAAATCTTCCTATTGTTGAAGTTATGTCAGTAGGGTGTAAAGGAATCAGAGAAAAGCTAGCTAACCAACTTATTGCCTTATTCTACTCTCATTCCATGCTGTGGTTGTCCAGTTCAGCTAAGTATAGGTGTGTCCAAGAAATTTGATTTTCAAAATGAGCTTGAACTGCTTAGATTATTGGGCAGACATATTAACCTCAACAGACATATTATGAACATTTGACATATAAGACAAAATGCAAATGTATTAATTAACAATACAAGACACAGACATGTTCAAAGACCTCTCTATTTCTATCCACTCCTGCCTTAAACAGGAGGTAAAATTAGAAATCACGGGGTTATTTTTCAAGTGTGAACTTGGAATAAGAGGAAACTGCCAGTCTCCTGAGATACTTCTTGCAGACCAGAAAAAAAGCCAGATGAACTATCCCTGCCTTCACTGTAACAAAATACACTTATCCTCCAGGACTGGACATACTGTGTCTGGCAGAGTAAATGATTTTCTCCTGGACAATGTAGGAGAAACGCGACCAATTTTCTGTTTGGGGAATGGATTTGGTCAATTTCATTGCATAAATTCTTGCCTTCTGCTAACAATTTTGTTTTGTTTACATAAGACGTAGTAAACAGGGACCTCAGAACTCAGCCCTTCTCCATCTTGGCTTTCTCAACCACTCTTCCTACTTGGCCCTTAGTCCTGATCTGTCCTTGTTATTCTAGTTATGATTTTTACTTTCTTTTGATCACCTTACAGGTAGGCCAGGGAATAAGAATAAGGAGTCACCTTGATAAGATTTCAACGGGCACAGTTTTCTCAGACATCCAATTATGATCTGTCTTCTCTATAGAAGACAGGGCTCATCCTCCGTATTTTATCCTTAAAGAATAGCATTCTGGAAGTACCTAACAGTAATTCCCTAGATACTGACTATACTTGACACATGATGGTCTTGACACCTACTGCCCCAAGATGTTTTTTTAAAAGAAAGAGGTAAAATTAAACATGAAGAACTGAATCTTTTTTCATAATGACCCTTCAAAACATTTTTCTTTCTGCCCCCACTTAAAAACAGAAGATGGGAGGTGACCTTCATAAAGTTATATTGGGTAGAAGAATTACTCACTGCGAGAGGCTGGAAAGAGAGGCTCTCTGTTCACCTCGCCTCCCCCAGTGTTTTTCTGTGGTTGCAAAGGCTCGGAAAAGAGAGTGTGTGTAGGTATTCTTGTGTGGCTTGGGAGCTGACTTCATTTTCTCTTTTTTTAAAAATTTCACTCTTGTGATGCCTGACTCCTTGCCCAAAGTTGGCCACAATTATTCATGGCCTTGAAGGACATAACTTGAACATTATCTTTCACATCTGTACAATAGGAATCAAAATACTTGGTCTTGATCTACTATACAGGTATAAACCAAGGTCAGCTCCCAAGAAGAAAGAAATTATTCACTGTATTCTTTTTTTTTTTTTTCTTAAGATTTTTCTTCTGGTTGCTGAATTTGGGGCAAATTTCTGAAATGTGATTCTACTTTTTCATATAATACACATACACAAGAAATTTTAAGCCTCTTCCAGTACATGACTCACAACTTCTTTTAGTCCACACGCAACTTTTGAAATTACCTTTACACAGCATGAGCATATTTTGATGTTTACCTGTAGACACCAAACTGACCATCTAGAAATATTAAATAAAACTCTCAGTTGTTCCTGTGAGGATCATTTATTTCATGAGCCCTTTTCAATAGATTTACTACCCCTCTACCCAACCTAGATTTCTGATTTTTCCTCTTCCTCGTCATAAAATACTTACACATCTCTGCTAGGACTCATACAGAGAATGCTAAAGGAAATGGGCTTTTCCTTTTAGAAGTTTACAATTTTACAGACTACACTAATATGTAACATATGAAGAGCAAACTAAGTAAAGTAAGTCATTATAAATTGGGAAAGGAGTACGTCAAGACTGTATATTGTCACCCTGCTTATTTAACTTATATGCAGAATACATCATGAAAAATGCCAGGCTGGATGAAGCACAGCCGGAATCAAGATTGCTGGAGAAATATCAATAACCTCAGATATGCAGATGACACCACCCTTATGGCAGAAAGCCAAGAGGAACTAAAGAGCCTCTTGATGAAAGTGAAAGAGAAGAGTAAAAAACCTGGCTTTAAACTCAATATTCAAAAAACGAAGATTGTGGCATCCGGTCCCATCACTTCATGGCAAATAGATGGGGAAACAATGGAAACAGTGAGAGACTTTATTTTCTTCGGCTCCAAAATCACTGCAGATGATGACTGCAGCCATGAAATTAAAAGATGCTTACTCCTTGGAAGAAAAGTTATGACCAACCTAGACAGCATATTAAAAAGCAGAGACATTACTTTACCAACAAAGGTCCATCTAGTCAAAGCTATGGTTTTTCCAGTAGTCATGTATGGATGTGAGAGTCAGACCATAAAGAAAGCTGAGTGCTGAAGAATTGATGTTTTCAAATTGTGGTGTTGGAGAAGACTCTTGAGAGTCCCTTGGACTGCAAGGAGATCAAACCAGTCAATTCTAAAGGAAATCAGTCCTGAATATTCATTGGAAGGACTGATGCTGAAGCTCCAATACTTTGGCCACCTGATAAGAAGAACTGACTAATTGGAAAAGACCCTGATGCTGGGAAAGTTTGAAGGTGGGAGGAGAAGGGGACTATTGAGGATGAGGTGGTTGGATGGTATCACCAACTCGATGGACATGAGTTTCAGTAAACTCCGGGAGTTGGTGATGGATGGGGAAGTCTGACGTGCTGCAGTCCATGGGGTTGCAAAGAGTCAGACAGGACTGAGCGACTGAACTGAACTGGGCACTTTAAACAGATAAGCCTGAGCTCAGAATCCAGCTCCACCACCTACTGGCATTGTGACTAGTTCTAGGACAGCATCCTGTGAACCTTTGGCCTTTAGCTAATCATAAACCTTCATTTCCTCTTCTGTAAAATGGGGTTAATATCATTAACAAACCTTCTTGTTTGTTTCTTAAATAGTATAAACCATAAAAGCACTTAGCACAGTGTCTGAACATAGTGAAAGCTCAATAAACAGTTGTGTTTTAGAACCACAATAGCTTGCATTTATTCAAAGAGTTTTTAGTTACATCATCTCATTTGATCAGTTCAGTTCAGTCACTCAGTCCTGTCTGACTGTTTGCGACCCCATGGACTGCAGCACGACAGGCTTCCCTGTTTGTCACCGACTCCTGGAGTTTGCTCAAACTCATGTCCATCGAGTCAATGATCTCATTTGATCTGGATGCCAATTTGGTAAAGAAGATGAGATATACTCCCTCACAACCTGCTGCACCGGAGAAGGCAATGGCACCCCACTCCAGTGTTCTTGCCTGGAGAATCCCATGGACGGAGGAGCCTGGTAGGCTGCAGTCCATGGGGTCGCACAGAGTCAGACACGACTGAAGCGACTTAGCAGCAGTAGCAGCAACCCGCTACACACCTTCCAACTAGATGAGGAAACAGGGACACAGAAAATGGAAATGACCTGCTCAAGTCGGTGGCAGAATCATTGCAGACACTGATTTCGAGCTCTTTTCACTCCATCTCACCAAACAGAAGGCCCAGCCATAAGGCGTTCTCAGGTGCAGAGAGAGTGATATCATGTGCTAAACAACTACTGTTCTCTGACCAGACTTAAAAAGTGTTATAGAAAACATGAAAAATTTCAAGGACTCTCTGAATGGTGAGAAAAACATAACTTTTAGATGAGGTGAGGAATCGGTTCTTAGGGAGAAATTGACCAGAGGTGTATTCTAAGGGGCTGAATCTTAATCCTAAAGTAATTTAAATTTTAAAAAATTTATATGTATATATATATGTGTGTGTGTGTGTATTCTTTTTCGTATTCTTTTCTGTATGGTTTATTACAGGTTATTGAATGTAGTTCCTTGTGCTATACAGTAGGTCTTTGTTGTTTATCTATTTTATACATAGTAGTTTGTTTCTATTCAGAGAAGGTAATGGCACCCACTCCAGTACTCTTGCCTGGAAAATCCCACGGACGGAGGAGCCTGGTAGCCTGCAGTCCACGGGGTCGCAAAGAGTCAGACACGACTGAGCGACTTCACTTTCACTTTTCCCTTTCATGCATTGGAGAAGGAAATGGCAACCCACTGCAGTGTTCTTGCCTGGAGAATCCCAGGGACGGGAGAGCCTGGTGGGCTACCTTCTATGGGGTCGCACAGTCGGACACGACTGAAGTGACTTAGCAGCAGCAGCAGCAGCAGTTTGTTTCTGTTAATCCCAAATTCCTAATTTATCCCTCCCCAACTCCCTTTCCCCTTTGGTTAGTTTGTTTTCTAGTCTATGAGTCTGTTTCTGTTTTGTAAAGAAGTTAATTTGTATCATATTTTATATTTCACCTATAAATGGTATCATGTGTTTGTCTTTCTCTTTCTGACTTAGTTCACTTAGTATGATAATCTCTAGTTCCATCCATGTTGCTGCATATAGCATTATTTCATTCTTTTTATGGCTGAGTAGTATTCTATTGTGCATGCCTGTGTGTATGTATATCACATCTTCTTTATCCATTTATCTGTCAATGGACAATCAGTTTACTTCCACGTTTTGTCTATTGTATTAAATAATGCTGCGATGAACACTGTACTGCCTTTATCTTTTCAAATTAGAGTTTTCTCCAGATATATGCCCAGAAGTGGGATTGCTGGATCATATAGCAACTCTATTCTTAGTTTTTTAAGGAAACTCCATAGTGTTTTCCTAAGAAATTTTAATCAAACGTGCCTTAGAATAGCAGCAATATAGCAATTTCTTCTGTAAACTGAGGATATTACCCCCTCAGAATAAAGATTAACTTGGGGAATTTGTATATGGAGCTTGTTACAGAAGCTGAGGCTGTGGAAATAAACAAAATACGGGGACTTCCCTGGTGGTACAATGTATAGGAATGTGAGTGCCAGTGCAGGGAGGACACAGATTTAATCCCCAGTCCAGGAAGATTCCACATGTTTCGGAGCAACTAAGCCCATGAGCCACAATTATTGGGCTCACTTGCTGCAACTACTGGAACCTAAAGCTTAGAGCCCATGGTCTGCAACAAGAGAAGCCACTACGATGAGAAGCCCCTGCTCACCAGAACTAGAGAAAGCCTGCATGAAGCAACAAAGTCCCGGCCCAACCAAAAATAAAAATAAATAAATAAATAATTTTTAAAAATACAGGAAAACTTTTGTCCCTCCATTCTTTTTCCCTTCAATATATCCTAGCCCACATCATGGAAAATTGATTTTACTTTGTTATAATGGACTGGCTGAATTTACGTTAACTAGGGATTCACTTTGGTTAATGCTGTCATAGGGAATCATTTCTAAGGTACACAGGGTTCTGAAGTCTACTTGTTTACCAGTCATTCATAGATTAGCATGTTGTTTAATTGACTTGTTTTCCTAACTTTCATGTTTATTTACTTGCCGCTGTGCTGCTTCTTTGTAGCTTCACCTGGGCTTCCTTTAGTTGCAGTGAGCAGGGCTACTTTGTAGCTGCGGTATGCTGGCTTCTTACTGTTGCAGAGCACGGGCTCTGAGGTTCATGGGCTTCAGGAGTTGTGGTGCACAGGCTTAGCTGCCTCTTGGCATGTGGAATCCTCCCAGACTGGGGATCAAACCTGCATCCCCTGCATTGGCAAGTGGATTCTTCACCACCGGACCACCAGGGAAGTCCTTCCGATCTTTTAAATGACACTGAAGAAAACAGAAGAATTTTAGCAAGGAGGGGAGGCAGGCAATTTGAGGACAAAGAGTAATTTGAAGAATATGTAATATTGGGATCAATCAACAAGTGGGTGCCCAAGTAATCTGAGAACAGAGGACTCTCAGGGCAGAGAGTTGCAGAGAAGGAAATGATATAGTCCCAAACTTATTGTATGGCAAAATAATTCTCCAGAGTTATGCTTATATCCAGGGAAAGTATAAAAGTATTTTTCTTCCTCACATTCCTCTTGCATAAGTGGGCCCTGATGCATCTTGTAATTTTAACTTAAGATACCACTCACTGTTACTTGACTTGTTCTTCAGTCCCTAAATCGTGTCTGACTCTCCCACGATCCCATGGACTGTATAGCATGCCAGTCTCCTCTGTCCTCCACTGTCTCCTCTGTCCTCCACAGAGTTTGTTCAAATTAGTGTCTGTTGAGTCGGTGACGCTATCTAATTTTCTCATCATCTGCCACCCTCTTCTCCTTTTGCCTTCAATCTTTCCCAGCATCAGGGTCTTTTCCAGTGACTCAGTTGTTCATATCAGGTGGCCAAAGTATTGGAGGTTCAGCTTCAGCATCAGTCCTTCCAGTGAATATTCAGGATTGATTTCCTCTAGGATTGACTAGTTTGATCTCCTTGCAGTCCAGGGGAGTCTCAAGAGTCTTCACCAGCACCTCAATTCTAAAGCATCAGTTCTTGTGTGCTCAACCTTCTTTATGATCCAACTCTCACATCCATATAGGACTACTGGAAAAGCCAAAGGTTTGACTATATGGACCTTTATCAGCAAAGTGATGTCACTGCTTTTTAATAGGCTGTCTAGTTTTATTTGGGAGAAGGCAATGGCAACCCACTCCAGTACTCTTACCTGGAGAATCCCATGGACGGAGGAGCCTGGTAGGCTATAGTCCATGGGGTCACTAAAAGTTGGACACGACTGAGTGACTTCACTTTCACTTTTCACTTTTATGCATTGGAGAAGGAAATGGCAACCTTCTCCAGTGTTCTTGCCTGGAGAATCCCAGGGACAGAGGAGCCTGTTGGGTTGCCGTCTATGGGGTTGCACAGAGTCGGACACGACTGACGAAACTTAGTAGCAGCAGCAGCAGTTTTATTTGACAACATAATGGCTAAACAGATATTTGAGGGCTGGCCTGGGAGGTTATAGTGTTTCTATAGGAAAATGATCCCTTAGTTTTAACCAAGCAGACTAAAAAACGATATTTTTTTAACTTAGGAAATGCCCATGTTTATATTATACATATAGATAATAGCATGTTGATGACTTTAAACAAGAAACAGGCAGCTATAACAGCCTTTATTCCTTAGCTGTCTCAAAATATACTACATAACTTCTACCATTATAGGCCAGTATATTTTTCTATATTACTTTTTTAAGATGTAATGAAAAAGCAGTGGAAACTGATACATTTTGAGTTTTTCAAGGATAGTTTTGGTTGTTTAATTGCAGCAAATTGGTTTAGAGGAATTGTTCAAAATAAGGAGACTGCCCTCTGAAAATATCTAATGCTTCACAAAACAGAAAGTTGAATAAATTTATGTATTTTTTAAAAGAATTGGACAGCAATATCTACTGGAACTCTTTGCTAGTCATCAAGCTGCCGTAAAGATACTTGATTTCTTTTCCTAAATAAACCATTTCTCCCTAACTTCTTTGTAACCCTAACTGCAAATTCCCAGATATGCATGGCACCATATTCAGTACAAAACATT
The DNA here is from genome assembly GCF_000754665.1 of Bison bison bison. NCBI lineage: Eukaryota > Metazoa > Chordata > Mammalia > Artiodactyla > Bovidae > Bison > Bison bison. The sequence goes on from NW_011495050.1 coordinate 1,204,383, forward strand.
TCAAAGCAAATGACATTTATTTGGCATTACCCTTATCCTCGTTGATCTCCTTCATTTTTTATTGAATTGAAAACAACTTTACCAAATTGTGAGTTAATCTGAGTCAAATTCTAAAGTATCACATTAACACTGAAGACATTTGAATGCAAAGATTTAGGCCAGTGCATCACCAATCACCTGGTTCAGACCTCTTCCTCTGCATCTTAGTCCAAGTTACCATTATCCCTTAACTGGTATTTTACAACAATCTGTGGAACTGGTTTCTTTGCCTTTACTCCGCCATCTGCAATCAAGTCTCAATACAGTGGCCAATGATACTTTTTAAAAATTAGATCACAT
>NW_011495050.1:1204821-1225452 GCF_000754665.1 Bison bison bison
CTTTCAAGTGCTGTCTATTGCACTTCAAATAAGATCCAAGTTTCTTACCATGACCTATGAGGGTCCACATGCCCCAGTTTTCCCCTTTCCTTGTCCTTCTTCCATTCATTTATAAACTCTGACCCCACTGCTTTCTCCATGTTTTCCAAAGGTTTAGCCTGCGCTTACCCAGGGCTTTGCATTATAACTTCCATCAGATGCCTGACTTCCTGGATTTCACAAAAATGGATTCTTCTGTTTCTTCCGATCTCATTTATTCCCTGCTCACCTCTGTAATATGGCCCTCAGACCACCTAATTCCCTTTAAAATATGATGCTGTTTTATTTCCTTCATAGGCCTTGCTGCTCAGTACAATTATTTTATTTATGAGTATCTCTCTGTCTTTCCTTCCCACTAGAATTTATCTCTATGGGAGCAGGGATCTTGCCTTGTTCTTAAACATTGTCTCTGAGAAGTCTTCTGGTGCATATGGCGGGTAAACTGATGATATTTTGAACTCTTATCACCTATATTTCAGAAGAGAAGGAGACTTTAAAGTGTAACCTTTTCATGGTAATATAATAAAAATTAAAGCATAGAGAGATTAAAAAGCATATTTGGTAAGTTATGAAACCAGTACTAGAATCCAGTTTTCCCAGCTCCACAGCTTCATGTGGCTTCTCCATTCTAGTTAGTTGCCCTGAATTCTCCTTAATTCTTGAGCTAGCTTGATCACATTTCTCCTCTTCCTTCTTTGTACACTTTTTTCTAAGCCATTGTTTTCTCCATTAGTCGCTGCTAACACAATTCATTTATTTCTGAGGTTTGCTAGCTTTAGTATTAAGTCTATGAAGTACTTTGTGATGCTAGTTATGAAGAATATCTTATGAAAATAAACCGTAACATGTAAAAAAAGCCACAGTCTACAGCAGTACCGCACACAGTGCGTATAACAAAGGCTCAGTTGTGCTGTTGCAGGGAAGAGTCAATAATTAGTAACACATTTCTAAAGGTCTCTCTTGCATAATTTTTGTGTCCAGATGTCTATGACATTTGGGTTCTAAAATAGAGTTCCAAATACCACACATTCATGCACATTTTCCAAGAATAATTGGATGATTTTTGAATCTTTCTATTTAATAAACATCAGGACTAAAGATGGACTACTTCACAATATCAAATTTATTCATTTTAAACATCCATTTCCATGTGGAAAGTGTTTGGAATAAACACAATTAAAAGAGTGCCAGATTGTAAATCCTTTGAAGTTTTTGTTTATTATATGTCTCATCCAACTGCTAGTAGTGTAAAAATGGAAAGTAATTTACATAAAATTTTTCAATTCACATTTTCTTGGAGATGAACATTTTCTTTTTCTTTCTTTCTTTTTTTTTTTTTTTTTTTTTAGTTTAACTATTAACAGTTCCCTCAGAACTCTTTAGTGGATCCCCACAACCTGGTATATAAAGTCCAAGAGCCTAATAAGGTATAAACTCCTTTTCCTGCATCTGGCCCTAACTCCCTCTCCAGCTTCAATAATCTCCCCCACCAAACACACCCACACACTCCTCAAAGTTTATGCTCCAGGGACACTGAACAGCTTGTAATTCCTGGAACACAGCGGGAACCTACTCATTTCAATGTCTTTGTCCATCCTGTGCCCTTTCTCTCCACGTCTCCCAGCTCAGTTCTATGTATCTTTAAGTTCTGGTTCATGTGCCACTTCCTGTAGGAAACCATCTCTGATGCCTTCAGTTTGGGTGAGGGAGTTCTTGGGAGCACAATTCCCCCATTGGATGACACTGAATTGTAACTAACTTTATGAACGTTTCCCGTTGGGCCTTGGGCTGCTAAAGGGGGCTCATCTTTGTCTCCACGCCATCTATTAGGAGTTAAATAAAAGATAAATGAATAAATAAGGCATTTGTATAGAAAAATTAAACTACAGAAAAGCAAAGATTAGAAGTCAGTGATTGCTGCTGCTAAGTCATTTCAGTTGTGCCCGACTCTGTGCGACCCCATAGACGGCAGCCCACCAGGCTCCCCCGTCCCTGGGATTCTCCAGGCAAGAACACTGCAGTGGGTTGCCATTTCCTTCTCCAATGCATGAAAGTGAAAAGTGAAAGCAGCCTACCAGGCTCCTCTGCCCATGGGATTTTCCAGGCAAGAGTATTAGAGTGGGGTGCCATTGCCTTCTTCATCAGTGATTGCTAGGTGCCAGCAAACCTCAGTTAATTAGAACCAACTAACTGCCTGAATTTCCTGGCATTTTTAAAGAGAGAAGATTTACACTACTGATGCTTAAAAGAATCTTAGGAAAAAAGTGTTGTTTTACAAAGTATCTCTTAAAAATGAACGAAAGATTATGCTGTAAAGCAACTGTACTCCAATAAAAATTAATTTAAAAATGAATAAGAAAATGAAAAGACAATTTATAGGGTACTCATAGCATAAGCAAGATTTAGCACAAACTTCTCAACCTTCTATGTCTATTTCACCGGCCACAAATCCTTGGAGAACTGGGGTTCCTCAAAATAATTTAAAATGATCTTTAATCTACTACTATAGTCTGAGTGAAAGTGAAAGTGAAAGTGAAGCCATGTCCGACTCTTTGCGACCCCATGGACTGTATCCTACCAGGCTCCTCCGTCTATTGAATTTTCCAGGCAAGAGTACTGGAGTGGGTTGCCAGTTCCTTCTCCAGGGGATCTTCCCAACCCAGGGATTGAACCCAGGTCTCCTGCACTGCAGGCAGATGCTTTACCCTTTGAGCCACCTATAATAATGATGCTAAGCTGTTGTTTGTTGTTTAGTTGCTAAGTTGTGTCCACCTCTTTGCGACCCCATGGACTGTAACCTGCAAGGCTCCTCTGTCCATGGGATTTCCCAGGCAAGAATATTAGAGTGGGTTGCATTTCCTTCTCTAGGGAATGACGCTATATGAATATTTTAAATGTATATTGATATTTGAGATTAATAAGATATAAAACATTTAAAGCAATATTTAATTCACAAAACCAATGTCATTATATATTTTCTCAATCCTTGTATTCAGACATTCATTTCATAGATATATACTGAAAGCCTTGTGTGTGCCAGGCTCCGTACAGGTCCTGGGAATTCAACAGGGAACAAGTCAGAAGTGGCTCTTGCCCTCAGGTGTTTACAGTCTAATCGGAAAGAAACAATAAATACACAAGTGATAACACGTTGAATGAACCTTATGAGAGGAAACACTGGCAGCTATGTTAGAAAATTAGAGAAGAAAATAGATATTCAAAGAAGGCTTTTCTAGAAAAGTGGCTTTTATTTTTTTATTAAAAAAAGTATTCATTTCTGTTTGCACTGGGTGTTCATTGCTGTGCTAGGACTTCTCATCTTGGTGGCTTCTCCTGTGGCAGAACACGGGTTCTAGGGTGCAGGCTTCAGGAGTTGTGGGCCTGTGCTTCATTGCCTCTCGGCATGTGGGAATCTTCCCAGACCAGGGATTACAACTTTGTCGCCTGCATTGATAGGTGGATTCTTAACCACAAGGAAAATCTAGGAAAGTGACTTTTAGATTGAAATCTAAAGACTAAGAAGCAGCCAGCAAGGAAAGAAGTGAGGGAACAGCATTTTGGGTGGAGGGAACAGCATTTTGGGTGGAGGGATCAGCATGTGCAAAGGCCCAGTCAAGAAAGAGCTTCAGAGGTTTTGAGGAACTGAAATCAGGCCAATGTATATAGCATAGTGGGCAAAGAGCAAGGCAGAGTTGGAGAAGTGAGTAGGCGAGACCAGCTCGTTTGGTATAGGGCATCATAAGTTTTGGATATCCTGCTAAATCACAGTAGGAAAAAAGCAAAGTCATAGGTGACCCACTGTCTATCTAAATTCCTCGTGTATGTGTGTATGTGGTCAGTAGCTGTCGTGTCTGACTCTTTGTGACCCCATGGACTGTAACCTTCCAGGTTCCTCTGTCCATAGTATTCTCCAGGAAAGGATACTGGAGTGGATAGCCATTCCCTTCTCCAGGGGATCTTCCCAACCCAGGGATCAAACCAAGGTCTCCTACACTGCAGGCAGATTCTTTATCATCAGAGCCACCCGGGAAGGGTTAACTTGTGCTGAGTATAAATAAGCACTTAATTGTGTTTCCCAGATATCCAAGTATTATTTGTGAAAGTATTTATCTTTCAGAATACAGAAAGAACACTGGAATGTCAAACATTTTCCCAAAATGTGAATAATTTATTCTAACAGATCTAATCAAGTGTGTATTGATGGAAGCTTGGACTGGCACAATACCCTTCTCAAACAACCTTAAACAGATATCCACAGAAAAAAAAAGAGCTATTGAGCTTAGAATCCAAAGGACAATTTTTTTTTTCTTCTTCAACTCTGGGCACACTGATTCCAAAAGGCAACATTTTGTCCAATTGCTTCTTGTCTTGGCCATGAAATTTCTAAAGGAGTGTGACTTGAGATAGAGCTCATGGCGGAAGCGGATGTGTTTAGCCAGGATGGATACTGTCTTTATACTTGAATTTCAGAGGCTTACTATACCGCTTGTTCTAAATTCATTCTCATGTTTATTCTCACATAAGCTGAATTTTTGTGCCCCTAAATTATTTTTCCAAATGAGGAGGAGGATATGTTTCTACATCCTTTTGTGTTTGAAGCACAGTCTCAAAATAAGTATATCATAAACATACCTTAATGGACACCTACATATTATTTTATGATTTTTAAACAGTTGCACCCATTTGTGACTGCCTGGATTCCATAACTGGAGGTGTTTGCTCTCTGTAGTACTCTTAGGAGATTGAGAAATCAGCTGTCAGTGACTTCCCTGGGGTCTCTGGAGCTTTGGTGATGTAAGCACTTTTCTCCATCGTGTTAAATTTAGGAGGAAAGAAAAATCTGCTGAGTCTGGTTTTTTATGGCAATAAGCCAATTTTCCTTTCCATATGTTGCTTGCCCTCGGGCACTCAGAAGTTACATGGGATTCATTTCCACTGAAGGAGAAGACTTAGAGCATGGGGGTGGGGGCAGTGAATGAAACAGGACGGTATGATTAGCTACTTGCTATGATCTGCAAAAAGATATAAAAATTAGGACAAAAGGCTGGGGATTAGGAAAGGGCACAGTCAGGCTGGCATTCATGAGAGCATGTAGATTTTCTTGATTTGTTGTGCAAAACAGGAAAGTTTGAAGTGCAGGTCCTTTCTGAGATCATACTCCAGTAGATTTCGAAGAAGTGACCCATAGTTGGGTTAAATACTCCAATGAGGGAAGAAGAGATTACTGGGAACATGTAAAAGATGTTTGCCTGATGGGAGGTAGACTTCCTGGAGGAAGTCCTTTCTAAACTGAGATCTAAATAATAAGAAGGGAATTTCAGGCCCAGAAATGGGATAGGGTAGACTAGAATATGGAGCACAGAGGAGAAAGCCCCCCCTTTTTTTCCCCCCAAAATATAGTTAAATGGGAGGTGCATTCCAAGAACTGAACTTAATTCAATGTGCTGAAGCATAGTGTGCAAAGAAGGAGGGGGCAGGGGGTAATTAAAGAGAGGCTGGAGCTATGTATACAATTATGAAGCGCGTTACAGGACAAGCTAAGGATTGATCTGAGGACAACAGGGACTCAATACAGATTTTAAGGAGGAGAATGAGTAATTGAGAAAGAGCAGTTGGGCACCCTTGTGCATTGGAGGGGTCAGGAGGTAAATCTGGAAACCAATAGAAAGCTGTTGCTATGATGCAGATGATGGTGGTGACCTGAACTAAAGTAGTGATAGTGAACTGGGTAGACGTGGATGGATTAGGAAGCGAAAACCATGAGACTTGATAATTGGTTGGAAGAAAGAGATAGAGGGGGAGAAAAGGAAGCCTTTGTTTCCCTAGTTTTATGGTTTAAAGAGCTAGTGGATGATGTGTCTTTTCTATAGGAGGAAACCCAAGTCACTCAGGTCAGTGTTGTTTGAAGGAAGCCATACTACCTGTCAAAGATCACACTGAGTTGGGAGAGAAATTTGGGCAACCAAAATGCAGCTATGGATTAGGTACTATAGTTTTGATTCCCAAGATAGTCCTGTTTTACACCTATTTTCCTGATGTCTCATTTGATTTAGCATTTTATTTTTTCTAAAGAAGAGAATCCTGGTTTGGACCATAAATTACAGTCACCCTACTTATGGGTGACTTCCTTCCTTAGAAGGAAAAATAAGTGAGTTCTTTCTTTGAACATACATTTTACTGGGGTTGCAGTCATGAACTAAGTGGGCATAAGGGATGAGTTGACTGGAATAACTTCATAAAGAATCATTTTCATTGTTCATATCATTTATCTGAATAAAATTACTGTAGGAGAAATTCTAAGTTGTATCTATCCTGATTGAAAAATTTCAAGCACTTGATGAACTTGGTCATTTCACCTCAACTTACCATTTTATTTTAAAAATTGTGAGTATAAAGGAATTCCCTGGTGGTCCAGTGGTTAGGACTGCACACTTCCACTGCAGGGAGTGAGGGTTCTATCAGTAGTCCAGGAACTGAGATCCCATATGCCACACAGCCAGAATCAATCAATAAATAGTGTGAATACAAGTGAGTCTAAATTTTCCAAAGGGCTTTAATAAACCAGGGATATGGCTACTGCATTATAAATGTTTTGCACAGTCTTTTGTTCACATAGATGTGATTTATGGTAGATGAAATTATTTTTAGGCTAGGATGCCCCATTATAGCCCAAGTGAACAGTTGATTTCAGGGCTATGATAAAAGAAGATATTTGGGATGCCTGAATATGGTGAAACTATTCTAGAGCTCTGACTTTAAAAATTTCAATATCTACCTAAATATTTTAATATATATATCTCACTTATATTTATAGCCCATCTCCTTCCAAAAAGTATGTAAGATAGCTCCAAAAGATTCAGCCCCCATCAAAAACCAGTTTTTCAAGGAAGTTGATATGTTTCTAACTGCAACTGTTTTTTGAATGATAACTTTATACAGGCCACCCGGCTATTTCACTTTCAAACAGATTGCATTCCAAAAATGCGTTTGAGGGTTGGCTCTTTGAGAGTTGGAATACATTTTTCTTTCAGAAACACTGTGATGGTTGAGTTCCCAGGCAAGTGCACAAAAACCTGGTCAACCTTGGCTGTATATCCCTTGCTTGAATTCTGGGTCCCAGAAGTATTACTGAGGAGACTGGAATGAAGAGAGCTTCCTCCCCCTCCACCTCCATTTTCTCCATAAAGAAGAAAATTCTAGAAAATGTGAAGTCTGTCTTGTTATCTCCGTTTTTCTTCTCTCTGCTCTCTCCTTCTGGTGTTCCTCCAGTTCCCAAACTTCCCAGTATGTCCACGCTTGTCCCAGTCTTCACTGCTTCCCTCTATTTGGGCCTGTTTCAACTCTTAAAAATGCCTTTTTTCCTAATGACTGCTTCTTTTTTTCCCAAATCAAACTCGCAGGCCCTCAGTGGAGTTATCTTAACTTTCTATTAAAACATTCTAATGGAACACCATATGTGAATGACTAATGGATTCTGAATATTTGCGGAGCTCTTTTTTAAAAAGAGACATGGAATACATATTACTTCAAATATGTATATTTTGGAGAGGAAGAATGTAATGCAGTTTAATAGGGAAAATTCATGTTAATACAAGGTTTATTTTTAATGCACGAAGATTTTATTTATGTAGATGTGCTTAGTGGAAGCAAAACTCCACAGTGAAATCAAAATAACATACGTATTCATTCCTAGTAGAGTGATGGTCTTCCTTGGTGGCTCAGCTGGTAAAGAATCTACCTGCAATGCAGGAGACCCGGATTTGATCCCTGGGTCAGGAAGATCCCTTGGAGAAGGAATTGGCAACCCACTCCAGTATATTATTGCCTGGGAAATTCCATGGACAGAGGAGCCTGGTGGGCTACAGTCCTTGAGGTCGCGGAGTCAGACGCTACTGAGCAACTAACACGCACAGTATGGTGATAGAGATGTGGAGCGGGGGGATCTTCTCCGGCTTTTGTCCCTTAGAATCACTTGATTGCTGAAAATTAAAAGTGCCTCTCTCTATTTCTAGGCTGTCCAAAACCAATCAGCTGAGGTCAATTTTCCATATACATTCTCTATGCATTACCATAGTAATAGATATCTTTTAGGTATTAACATGTGCTCACTGATTTTCCAAACACAACAGATCAGTGTCTAAGAGAACCTGGCTGTAAATGTAAAGACTACAATAAACTCAGAAACCAAGAAGGTCATTACTGAGTATTAAATGCTTAAAATTAAGACAAGGTATTTTTGGACCAAGTTTTCCAAAATTTGATGCTTTAAGTTCTCACTTTTCTTTATTTACCTTGTTCTTATATATATATTTGGCTATACCATGCAGCTTACCATATCTTAATTGGCCTGACCAGGGATTGAACTGGGCCCTCAGCAGTGAAAGTGTAGAGTCCTACCCACTGGACCGCCAAAGAATTCCCATCAATTCCTACTTTTATTTATTTACAAGTTTCTGCCTTTACTTTTAAATGTAGCAACAATTAGCACTTATATATCACCTTATCATAAACTTTGACATACACTTGAATTTGTAAGGTATTATTCCTATTTAACAGAAAGAGAAGCTGAGGCTCAGAAAAGCTAAATCTTGCTCAGGATTTCCAGCTCAGATTGGAAAGAATCCAGCTCCTGAGACTCAGCTTCCAGGTGAGTTCTGCTATATTTGGCTGCCTGTCTAGTTCCCAAACTGCCCAATATCTCCACACTGACAGTGAAGACCCTGGCACCATGGGAGAGGAAAAGGGCATGGAAAAGCAGGAATTTAGTTCAGGACTGCCATTTCTAGAAAGCCATTTAGATGTGTATTCTCTTATAAGGAATGGTTACATTTACATCTGCCAATAGCTAATGTAAACTTGAGATCTGGTAAGAAGAGATGGAGGAAGGGAGTCAGGAATAAATGGAAACTTTGCATACTCGGGGGACATATTTACACACTATATAGATATATGTATGTATATATGTGTATGTATAATAATGACTTTACATTGCATATCAGAGGACACAGATCAATATCCACCATTATTCAGTTGTGAAGTTGCTTCCAACTCTTTGCAACCCCATGAACTGCAGCATGCCAGGCTTCCCTGTCCTTCACCTAAGTTGTCTTTCCCTGTCCATCTCCCTGAGTTTGCTCAAACTCATGTCCATTGGTTGGTTGGTGTGAGTTGGTGTGAAACCATTTACCACAGATTGGGACTTGAACCCATGTGCTGGGACTTGAACCAAGCCAAAACCCAGTTTGGGACTCTAACCCACATGGCTGGGACTCAAACCCACATAGCTGGGACTCAAACTCAGCCAAAACCCTGCTTGGGATTTAAACCCACGTGGCTGGGACTCGAACCCAGCCAAAACCTGCTGTACCTGGTTTCAGGACCAAAAGAAACTCAGGTTATTGATGCCTCATCGCAAAAAGAATTCAGTGAGAGACAAAGTGATAGGTAAGAAGTGGATTTATTCAGATTCAGAGAGAAGCAGCCTCCATAGAGTGGGCCATCGCACAGCGTGAGTGCATCTATGAAATGCGGTGTGGTTAGTTTTTATAGGCTGGGTAATTTCATACGGTAATGAGTGGGAGGATTATTCCAACTATTTTTTTTGAAAAAGAAAAGAAAGTTAGTCATGTCTAATTCTTTGTGACCCCATGGACTGTTGCCCACCAGGCTTGTCCATGGGATTCTTCAGGCAATACTGGAGAGGGTTGCCATTCCTTCTCCAGGGAATCTTCCCAACCCAGGGATCAAACCCAGGTCTCCCGCGTTGCAGGCAGATTCTTTACTGACTGAGCCACCAGGGAAGTAATTTTTCAGAAGGGGCGGAGATTTCCAGGATTGGGCCACCACCCACTCCTCCATCTTTTGACAGCACCTCAGAAGTGTCATGGCCCCTCTGGGTATGTCATTTCACTTGCTGATTGAGGATCAAGGTCTAGTCTTGTCTACCATCTTGGTCCCATTTGATTCTAATTGGTTTATGTTGTGTCCTTCAGTTCATTTCAGTTCAGTCCCTCAGTTGTGTCCGACTCTCTGCAACCTCATGGACTGCAGCACGCCAGGCCTCCCTGTCCATCACCAACTCCCGGACTTTACTCAAATTCATAGCCATTGAGTCAGTGATGCCATCCAACTATCTCATCCTCTGTCGTCCCCTTCTCCTCCCACTTTCAATCTTTCCCAGCATCAGGGTCTTTTCAAATGAGTCAGTTCTTCATTTGAACTTCATTTGGCCAAAGCATTGGACTTTCAGCTTCAGCATCAGTCCTTCCAATGAATATTCAGGACTGATTTCATTTAGGATAGACTGGTTGGATCTCTTTGCTATCCAAGGGACTCTCAAGAGTCTTCTCCAACACCACAGTTCAAAAGCACCAATTCTTCAGCACTCAGCTTTCTTTACAGTCCAACTCTCAGATCCATACATGACTACTGGAAAAACCATAGCTGTGACTACATGGGCCTGTGTCAGCAAAGTAACATCTCTGCTTTTTAATATGTTGTCTAGGTTGGTCTAGGTTTTCTGAATGTTGTGCTTTAAGTCAGCTTTTTCACTCTCCTCTTTCACTTTCATCAAGAGGCTCTTTAGTTCTTCTTCACTTTCTGCCACAGGGTGGTGTCATCTGCATATCTGAGGTTATTGATATTTCTCCCGGAAATCTTGATTCCAGCTTGTGCTTGATCCAGCCCAGCGTTTCTTGTGATGTATTCTGCATATAAGCTAAATAAGCAGGGTGACAATATACAGCCTTGATGTACTCCTTTCCCTATTTGGAACCAGTCTGTTGTTCCATGTCCAGTTCTAACTGTTGCTTCCTGACCTGCATACAGATTTCTCAAGAGGCAGGTAAGGTATTCTGGTATTCCCATCTCTTTCAGAATTTTCCAGTTTATTGTGATCCACACAGTCAAAGGCTTTTGCATAGTTAATAAAGCAGAAGTAGATGTTTTTCTGGAACTCTCTCACTTTTTTGGTGATTCAACGAATGTTGGCAATTTGATCTCTGGTTCCACTGCCTTTTCTAAAACCAGCTTGAACATCTGGGTATTCTCAGTTCACATACTATTGAAGCCTTGCTTGGAGAATTTTGAGCATTACTTTACTAGTGTGTGAGATGAGTGCAATTGTGCGGTAGTTTGAGCATTCTTTGGCATTGCCTTTCTTTGGGATTGGAATGAAAACTGACATTTTCCAGTCCTGTGGCCACTGCTGAGTTTTCCAAATTTACTGACATGTTGAGTGCAGCACTTTCACAGCATCATCGTTTAGGATTTGAAATAACAACTGTAACTCCATCACCTTCACTAGCTTTGTTTACATAGTGATGCTTCCTAAGGCCCACTTGACTTCACATTCCAGGATGTCTGGCTCTAGGTGAGTGATCACACCATTGTGATTATCTGGGTCATGAAGATCTTTTTTGTACAGTTCTTCTGTATGTTCTTGCCATCTTTTCTTAATATCTTCTGCTTCTGTTAGGTCCATACCATTTGTGTCCTTTATTGTGCCCATTTTTGCATGAAATGTTCCCTTGGTATCTTGAATTCTCTTGAAGAGATCTCTAGTCTTTCCCATTCTATTGTTTTCCTCTATTTCTTTGCACTGATTACTGAGGAAGGCTTTCTTATCTCTCCTTGGCTATTCTTTGGAACTCTGTATTCAAACCAGTATCTCTTTCCTTTCCTCCTTTGCCTTTAGCTTCTCTTCTTTTCACAACTATTTGTAAGGCCTCCTCAGAAAACCATTTTTCTTTTTTGCATTTCTTTTTCTTGGGGATGGTCTTGATCTCTGTCTCCTGTACAATGTCATGAACCTCTGTCCATAGTTCTTCAGGCACTCTAATCCCTTGAATCTATTTCTCACTTCCACTGTATAATCGCAAGGGATTTGATTTAGGTCATACCTGTATGGTTTAGTGGTTTTCCCTACTTTCTTCAATTTAAGTCTGAATTTTGCAATAAGGAGTTCATGATCTGAGCCACAGTCGGCTTCCAGTCTTGTTTTTGCTGACTGTATAGAGCTTCTCCATCTTTGGTTGTGTCCTTGGGCTATGTCATTCTTTCAAAAGTTGTGCCCTGCCCCTTTCCCTCCTGTTACAAGTGATGGCATCCTACCATCTCATCCTCTGTTGCCCCCTTCTCCTCCTGCTCTTTATCTTTCCCAGAATCAGGTACTTTTCTAATGAGTTGGCTCTTCACATCAGGTGTTCAAAATATGGGAGCCTAAGCTTCAGCACCAGTCCTTCCAATGAATGTGCTTAGTCCCTCAGTTGTGCCCGACTCTTTTTGACTCCGTGGACTATAGCCTGCCAGGCTCCTCTGTCTATGGGGTTTCTCTAGGCAAGAATACTGGAATAGGTTGCCATGACCTCCTCCAGGGGATCTTCCCATCCCAGGGATCGAACCTAGGTCTCCCATATTGCAGGCAGATTCTTTACCATCTGAGCCACCAGGGAAGCCCTGCTAAGCCCGGGGTTTATTTTCTTAAGGATTGACTGGTTTGATCTCCTTGCAGTCCAAGGGACTCTCAAGACTCTTCTCCAGCACCACAGTTTGAAAGCAATTATCTACCATATTGTTTTTCAATTTTCCATTATCAATGAGACAAATTATGTAGCCTATAAATGTCACTGTTTAGGAAACATTCAGAGATAGAGTACATATACTTGACCAAACAGTAAAAGAAATAAAAAGGAAAAAGGAGGTACAACTCAAGAGGTCATAATATTTATAATTATAATCAGAATTAAAATGACACCTGTTCAAATAAAAAAAAGAAGAGTCTGCATATTTGGAAGAAGCAAAGTGCCTTGATGGCAAGCTCTGATCCTGACAGAGAAGCTCTCTTCTTGTTCCTAAATGTCATGCATGCATCTGTTAAGAACTTTCTCTTTTGGGGCCAATCCACCTAACCAGCAGTGACAAAGATTACACAGGAAAACAGATACTCAGAACTCTTGGTAGGAGCTTTGGGAATAAAGCACCAAGGGGACCAATGAGGCATTTATCCCTTGGGGTGCTTAGTACTGCCGATACTTGAAAATCTTGCTTGGTCTGCCTAGTACTAGGAGTGCCCTGAAAATGCAATAGGGAAAGAGAAGAATCAAATAATTTATTCTTTTCATATGAAAACATTTAAAGAGATCCCTGTACTTAAAAATAATATTAAACAAACATTAATCAAAAGTTACTCAAGGAAGTACACATTGCTGTATTTAAAATGCGTAACCAGCAGGCTCCTACTGTATAGCACAGGGAACTCTTCTCAATGTTATGTGGCAGCCTGGATGGGAGGGGAGTTTGAGGGAGAATGGATACATGTATGTGTATGGCTGAGTCCCTTTGCTGTCCACCTGAAACTATCAAAACATTATTAATTGTCTGTACTCCAGTATAAAATAAAAAATTTAAAAAAGCAAGTTTCTCAAGGAAAACCTTTGCAACTGTGTGATAAAAAGAATGTACTATCCATTTAAAAAAATAATAAAGTACTATATTATTGCCTGCATTTGAAGAAAAATGAGTGATATGAATTTTTGTAGGAAAGGGATTTTTGGCGTATGGGGAGGAGTGAGAACAAAATACCGAAGAGGGCTGGTTTGGTGTGTGTGTGTGTGTGTGTTTAATTGCTGATAACCTATCAAACCTAGATGGGAGAAAATCCCAACAATGAAAATGTTAATCCATTTACTTTAAACAAAGGCCAGGACTTGAAGTAGACAGATAGGCTAGAGTTTGTCATTATTCGGGAGTGATTGGATTTGTTTGAAATTCAGAAACTCCTCAAAGAATGTTAAGGTTAAATTGAAGCAAAAGAAGCATTTTTTCAATTTGTTTTGGCTGATATGGGGACTTCCTGTTTGTGTTTATTAAAGTATAGGAAAATTCACTAAGATTAATTTACTGTACTATATTTTACTAATAAAAGACAAATTCTAAAATCAAAGACATTTCTATGCAATGGTTATTCTTAATATTCTTAACTCAGCTAATTTGTCATTATTTATTGGCAGAAGGAGAAGAGGGCAATAGAGGATGAGATGGTTGGATGGTGTCACTGTCAGTGGACATGAACTTGGGCAAACTCCAGGAGATGGTGAGAGACAGGGAGGCCTGGTGCACTGCAGTCCATGGGGTTGCAAAGAGTCAGTCAGACACAACCTTAGTGACTGAACAACAACATTTAGACATAATCTTAAATTGGGCTTCCCTGGTGGCTCAATGGTAAAGAATCTGCCTGCCAATATAGGAGACTCAGGTTGGATCCCTTGGTTGGGAAGATGCCCTGGAGAGGAAATGACAACCCACTCCAGTCTTCTTGCTTGGGAAATCCTATGGACAAAGGAACCTTGTGGGCTACAGTCCATGGGGTCACAAAACAATCAGACAGAACTCAGCAACTAAACAAGAAACTTAAATTCCAGTGTAAATTATAATTCTGTTCTGTTATTTTCCATCAACATGCTTTGCTTATGCTAGCACATAATTCTCATGGTTTCATAAAGGAGCTTCTACTGTATTTAAAGAGTCATTTACAGAGCAAGTATATGGTCATCCTTCCATATTCTCGGGTTCTGCAGGGGTTGAAAGTATGCAGGAGAAAAGTAATTCCAGAAAATTCCAAAAAGCAAAACTTGAATTTGGTCATGTACCAGCAACTTCTACTTAGCATCAATGTTGTATTAGGTATCATAGCAATCTAGAGATGATTTAAAGTATTTAGGAGGATGTAAGTGGGGTATATGATGCAAATACTATGCATTTTATATGAGACTTGGATTTTGGTATAGGTGGTGGTGGGAACTGTCCTAAAGCCAATCCCGAAGATCCTGAGGAATGACTGGATCTTTGAATGAAAAGAATATATAAACTATGCTTTGAATCAATTTATATTCAACTCAGCCACCTATATAGATTATTTATTGAATAAATGAATTTTATTTAAGAACAGGGTAAAGGCAAGGAGATCCAACCAGTCCATTCTGAAGGAGATCAGCCCTGGGATTTCTTTGGAAGGAATGGTGCCAAAGCTGAAACTCCAGTACTTTGGCCACCTCATGCGAAGAGTTGACTCATTGGAAAAGACTCTGATGCTGGGAGGGATTGGGGGCAGGAGGAGAAGGGGACAGAGGATTAGAGGGCTGGATGGCATCACTGACTTGATGGACATGAGTTTGAGTGAGCTCTGGGAGTTGGTGATGGACAGGGAGGCCTGGCGTGCTGTGATTCATGGGGTCGAAAAGAGTCGAACACAACTGAGCGACTGAACTGAACTGAAACTTTATTTAAAATTATTTATTATTTTTATTTATGGCTGCATTGGGTCTTCATTGTTGTGCTTGGGCTTTCTCTGGTTTCAGCGAGGGGGCTACTCTTCTTTGCAGTTCACAGGCTTCTCATTGTGGTGGCTTCTCTTGTTGCAGAGCACAGACTCTAGGGAGCGTGGGCTTCAGTAGTTGTGGTACACAGGCTGAGTAGTTGCAGCTCATGGGCTCTAGAGTTTGGGCTCAGAATTGTGGTGCCTGGGCTTAGCTGCTCCATGGCAGGTGGAATCTTCCCTGACCAGGGACTGAACCTGTGTTCCCTCCGTTGGCAGACAGATCCTCATCCACTGTACCACCAGGGAAGTCTGAAAGGGGTAAACTATTTAAAGGAGTAGATTTAGTTGGCCCTGATACTAGGAAATATTGAGGGCAGGAGAAGGGGGTGACAGAGGATGAGAGGTTTGAATGGCATCACCGACTCAGTGGACATGAGCTTGACCAATCTTTGGGAGATAGTGAAGGACAGGGAAGCCTGGCGTGCTGCAGTCCATGAGGTTGCAAAGAGTCAGACATAACTTAGTGACTAACAACAACAACAGAGACTGGTGATGCATGTACAGATATAAAGAGCACATACGATGAAGCCCCACTGGTAGCAGAGTAATTAAACGCTACCCTTTCAACAAGGCTCAGAGGGATGATAGTAAAACTCAAAGCATACCCAATATTTTGTACTTGACTAAGTTTGTTCAATTTATTATTTTATAAGGTCTTTATAATCTCTACCTCCAAGATATGTCTTAAGTGAGAATACCCCTAACCATCTAATAGAACTCCATGCTTCCATTGCAGGGGGCATGGGTTAGACTCCTGGTCAGTGAACTAAGATTCCTGAAAGCCATACAAACAAACAAAAAAACAAAATATGTCTTAAGTATGTTTATTTCTTTCTCTGCCTACACTGCCATTCCTTAGTCCAGACCTTCACCATTGCTGTCTTGGGTTACAATTGATGACTTTTACTTTTCATTCTCCAAGCAACTGATAGAACAATAAATCAGATTATGCCACTCCCTAGTTTAAAACCTTCCTTGTTTAAAACCCTTAATCCTTAGAATAATATTATGGCCTTTAAGGTCCTCAGAGCCAGTGCTTGCCTATCTCCAACATTCTTCCCTAGTGGCTGAGATGGTAAAGAATCTGCCTGCAATACAGGAGACCAGCGTTTGATCCCTGGGTTGGGAAGATCCCCTGGAGAAGGGCATGGCAACCCACTTCAGTATTCTTGCCTGGAGAATCCCATGGACAGAGTTGCCTGGTGGGTTATAGTCCACGGGGTCACAAAGAGTTGGACAGAACTGAGCAACTTTCACTGCTACTACTACCTCCAACATAATCTCATGCCATTGTCCTCTCTCATTCACTTCACTCCTGGCAAGTCTTCTTTCAGTTCCTCCATCATGAGAAAGCCTTTCATGTCTTAAGGTCTCAGAACCTGCTGTTCTACTTTAAAAATCCTCACTCTCTACCCTTAGCTATGTTAGTTCCTTCTCATTTTTTGGCTAAACTAGACATGACTGAGTGACTTCACTTTCACTTTTCACTTTCATGCACTGGAGAAGGAAATGGCAACCCACTCCAGTGTTCTTGCCTGGAGAATCCCAGGGACGGGGGAGCCTGGTGGGCTGCCAGATGTCTATGGGGTTGCACAGAGTTGGACACGACTGAAGCGACTTAGGAGCAGCAGCAGCAGCAGTATCATACTCAACCTTCTTGGAAGTTTTTCTTTATTGTTCTTTTGTTTTCTTCATAGTTTGTTGCAATTTGTAACTGCTTTGTTCCAGTTTTACTTGATCTTTTCCCTCTTGAATCCATGAGTACAGAGACTGTGGTCATCTTGTTCTGGTGAATGCCTGGTACCTAAGGCAGAGCTTAGTGGGTGAAGTCGCTTAGTCGTGTCTGACCCTTTGCGATCCCATGGACTATAGCTTACCAGGCTCCTCCGTCCACAGGATTTTCCAGGCAAGAGTACTGGAGTGGGTTGCCATTTCCTTCTCCAGAGGATCTTCCTGACCCAGGGATCGAACCCGGGTCTCCCGCACTGTAGGTACACGCTTTACCGTCTGAGCTGCTAGGGAAGTCCCAAGGCAGAGCTTGGTGGGTAGTAAATGTGCAGTAGAAACTCTTTGAAACCAAGCTTTAAAGTTTGAAATTATTTTGATTCTCTCTGGTTGGTTCTCATTTACAATAACAATTTATACATTCCACAAGTAAATATCAAGTGTTACTTTTTACCAGGTACTGTTCGGGTGCTAGGTATATAGTAATAGTAAATACGACAGACAAGCGTCCTTATCCTTTTTGAGCTTACATTCTAGTGGAGGGAGACAATCAATAAGCAAAGAAGAAAAATGTCAGATAATAGTTAGTGCTTCATGGAGAATGAGAACAAAATGATAGGTAGAGAGTAGCTACTTCAGGTTGATTACCAGGAAAGGCCTCCCTTTAGGACCTACGGTATAGCGCATGGAAATCTGCTCAGTGTTATGTGCAGCCTGTATGGGAAGGGAGTTTGAGAAAGAAGAGATACATGTATATGTATAGTTGAGTCCCTTTGCTGTCTCTGAATCTATCACAATATTGTTAACCAGCTATACTCCAATACAAAATAAAAAGCTTAGAAAAAAAAGAAAAGGCTTCCCTTTGGGATGTCTCTTTTCTGTCTCCCCTCATTTTTAGTCTTGTCTTTAGCCCTTGTGCCTGTCTTGGTCTAACAGCTTAATGGATGGGCTTCCTGACTCTAGAATCAACTGCATATCCTGCTGCTAAACTGATCTCCTATTTGATGGTTGTGGGAAAGAGAGGAGAAAACCCATGGAAAATTGTAATTTTCTCCTTTGTTAGGCACACACATTTATAGTAGCTTAAATTAACAGAACCCAGATCCAATTTTTTACTCACTAAACAGAAAACTTACTCATTAAGTGAATAAAGAATTAAAATTCGAGAGATCTCTTTGAATTTCAGCTCAGAGACCTTTCTGATTAGTGCTGAGGGAGAAGATATAATTTAGAATCACACCCTGGAATGAGGATGGAGTCCTTTTCTTTAACCACTGAGGCCAGACAGAAAAGGACATTCATGAAGCTCCACCTAGGTGGTATGAACTGTACTGAGGGCTTATTCACCTTCTTTCACTGAAACCTCATAATAGCCCTCTACAATAGAGATAATTAATTACCTTGCCTCAAATTTGCACAATTAGTAAGTGGTAGTGTAGTGACTGGCCTTCCCTGGTAGCTCAGTGGTAAAGAAGCCGCTTGCAATGCAGGAGATGCAGGAGACGTGGGTTCAATCCCTGGGTCAGAAAGGTTCCTTGGAGGAGGAAATAGAACCCATTCCAGTATTCTAGCCTGGAGAATCCTGTGGACAGAGAAGTCTGGAAGTCTACAGTCCATAGGGTCGCAAAGAGTTGGACACGACTGAAGTAACTGAACACACACAAACGGTGTAGTGACTAGAACTCACATTCAGGGAGAAACCTTAAATTTTATAAATTGTTTTGTTATAAATGATATTCTGAGAAACAAACAGGAACTATAAATCATTTGAGGGAGACTGGTACCTAGAACAATTATTTGTAGAATAAATGAATAAACAAATGAGAGCAATTAGGAATATTTATACCTAAAGTATCCTTGAGTCAGGAAGATCCCCCGGAGGAGGGCATGGCTACCCACTTCAGTATTATTGCCTAGAGAATTCCATGGATACAGGAGCCTGGTGGGCTATAGTCCATGGAATCAGACACAACTGAAGCGACTTAGCATGCACACATACATACCTAAAATAGTCATTTAGGAAAATGAGCAGAGGAAGGAATTAATCACAAAGATAACTGTCCATTCATGAATGCAACAAATAGACATTCGTACTTGATGGTAGATGTTATGCCATATTGAGGATATTGTTCCTGCTCTCAAGGACTTTATAGGGTAGTGGGGCAGGAAGATATTAATGCATATGTACTTTGAAAGAAAAACATAGGCTACTTTGACAGTTGGAGACCCTGAGCTACTCTAGAGGGTCCTTAGCAGCTGAGTCTTGGGTTGGAACCTAAAAGGTAGAGAGGAGTTTGTCAGGCAAGTAAGTAGGTATGAGCATTCAAGTCAGAGCGAGCATTTCATGCAACATCACACCATTTCATCTCAAGGAAGAAAGCAGTATGGTATTTGAAAATTGGAAAGGAACCACTTTGGGTGGAGCATGGTAAATAGAGTGGGGGCGGGGAAGGTGGAATGAAAGGGATCATGTATGGATTTAAAGATTTGGGGCTTTATTTTGAGATAGTAAAGGATTTTAAACCAGAGAGAGACAAGACCAGATTTGTGTTTTTAAAAGATAACTATGTATGCTTGATAGAAAAATTAGGGGGAAATCAACTTGAATGCAGAAAACCTGCTTAGGAAGAGTTATCATAAGAATATAAGTGAGACTTGACAATACTCTCATTGGGTGGAGAGAACTAGATGGATTCAAGAGGTAGAATAGATAAGATTTGGTGATTGAT
Source organism: Bison bison bison (assembly GCF_000754665.1). Lineage (NCBI taxonomy): Eukaryota > Metazoa > Chordata > Mammalia > Artiodactyla > Bovidae > Bison > Bison bison. Next base: position 1,224,691 of record NW_011495050.1, read on the forward strand.
TACATTAGAGTATGAGGCATGGTCTTCTCTGGTGGTTCAACAGTAAAGAATCCACCTGCAAAGCAAATTTGATCCCTGGGTCAGGAAGATCCTCTGGAGGAGGGCATGGCAACCCATTCCAGTATTCTTGTCTGGAGAATCTCTTGAATAGAGAAGCCTACGGGGCTACAGTCCATGGAGTTGCAAGGAGTTGCAAACAGTCAGACACAACTGAATCTACTAAGCACGCACACGAGGCATGGGAATGTTTCTGGAATGACTGGCCATATATTTACGTAAGAAGGTGGTGTTAATTAATGACACTGGGACCCCAAGTGAAATGGGAAGAGAATGCAGAGTGAATATTATCAAGTTCAATCTGAAGAGGTAAGCAGTTAGAAAAATGGGGTTGGGCTGGGCTGTAACAGGCAGTTGTGAGAAAGCAAGGTTTGAAGCTCATTGGCTTAGACCAGTGATCCCTAAACTTTTTTTTTTTGTCTTTTTTAGGAGAAGGGACCCTGGAACTATGGCAGAGTTCCTTCCCCTCCTGTGGAGAGTAGGGTGGGGGCTAGATTGCTCCTTTATGGGTAAAAAAAATTGTTTTTGGCAAACAACACCATAAATTGTATTTGTTTATAAATCATAAAATATTGTCAATATCTACATTAAATATTAGTAATTATTTTACTGTAAAAGGAAAGTTATGACCAACCTAGATAGCATATTCAAAAGCAGAGACATTACTTTGCCAACAAAGGTTCGTCTAGTCAAGGCTATGGTTTT
>NW_011495050.1:1225608-1229583 GCF_000754665.1 Bison bison bison
GAAGGAGATCAGCCCTGGGATTTCTTTGGAAGGAATGATGCTAAAGCTGAAACCAGTACTTTGGCCACCTCATGCGAAGAGTTGACTCATTGGAAAAGACTGTGATGCTGGGAGGGACTGGGGGCAGGAGGAGAAGGGGACGACAGAGGATGAGATGGCTGGATGGCATCGCTGACTCGATGGATGTGAGTCTGGGTGAACTCCGGGAGTTGGTGATGGACAGGGAGGCCTGGCGTGCTGCGATTCATGGGGTCGCAAAGAGTCGGACACGACTGAGCGACTGATCTGATCTGATCTAAAAGCTTTCCTTTACAGTAAAGGAAGGCTCAGACAGTAAAGAATCTGCCTGCAATGCGGGAGACCCGGGGTTCGAGCCCTAGGTCAGGAAGAACCTCTGGAGAAGGGAATGGCTACTCACTCCAGTATCCTTGCCTGGAGAATTCCATGGACAGAGGAGCCTGGCAGGCAACAGTTCATAGGATCGCAAAGAGTCAGATATGACTGAGTGACTTTCACTTTCTTTTTTCACATAAATAAATAGAAATAAAAATTATATCAATATCTTCTTGTAACCCAATAGATCATGAAACTTCAGAGGTAACGGGTCTAGAGACTTTTGAAAAACAAAATACCTTTATTTCAGACAGACACGTCCTAAAAGTACCAAAGCCACCTTTGAATCTTTAATTTAGATGAACTCGTAAAGCAGTCAAGTTAAAGTTTTTAAAGTTAACAATCAATCAATCATTGAACGAACAATAATACAAAGGAAGGTTCCTCAATTCTAAGCTAAACATCAAATTCCTTACCTAAACTGAGAGGCAGGCCATCTGGGAGCCAAGTGGCAATTTCAGAAAAAGACCTAAAGCCTGGCTGCTCCTAGTATACATAACAAAACTTCAGATCTCATAGGATGTTAGATTAAAAGCATGTTTATCTATTAGTTGGAGCTGTTTTAGTTTTGAATCGGGTCCTTCACTAGTGGCTCAGATGGTAAAGCGTCTGCCTGCAATGCGGGAGACCTGGGTTTGATCCCTGGGTTGGGAAGATCCTCTGGAGAAGGAAATGGCAACCCACTCCAGTACTCTTGCTTGGAAAATCCCATGGACGGAGAAGCTTGGTAGGCTACAGTCCATGGGGTCACAAAGAGCCGGACACAACTGAGTGATTTTCACTCTCTAACTCAACAATTAACAGCATCTTAATATCATCTAATACCCAGTCGATGTTAAAATTTCTTGTTTCATAACTTTTTTTCCCTTCAGTTCAGTCACTCAGACATGTCCTACTCTTTGCGACCCCATGGAGTGCAGCACGCCAGGCCTCCCTGTCCATCACCAACTCCCGGAGTTTACTCAAACTCATGTCCGTTGCGTCGGTGATGCCATCCAACCATCTCATCCTCTGTCGTCCCCTTCTCCTCCCACCTTCAATCTTTCCCAGCATCAGGGTCTTTTCAAATGAGTCAGTTCTTCGAATCAGGTGGCCAAAGTATTGGAGTTTCAGCTTCAGCATCATTCCCTCCAAAGAAATCCCAGGGCTGATCTCCTTCAGAATGGACTGGTTGGATCTCCTTGCAGTCCAAGGGATTCTCAAGAGTCTTCTCCAACACCACAGTTCAAAAGCATCAATTCTTCAGCACTCAGTTTTCTTTGCAGTCCAACTCTCAAATCTGTATGTACATACTGGAAAAACCATAGCTTTGACTAGACAAATCTAGTCTTACAGGCGATTATTTACATCAGAATACAAATGGTATTCAAATATTACATTTCATTGCCATAACTGTTGCCTTTCTCTTTTCTTAAGAGCTCATACTTTATGAGGATAGATAAGAGCAGAACAGTTAAATTTGAAGTAGAAACTGATAGGTAGCAAAGACATAGTAAACTAGAATAAAATGGGAATTCAAATATAACTTTTGGTGACAATCTCTAAAAATAACATTATTGTTCTGAAACAAAACAGAACACTGGAGAAGTTGATATATATATTACATGATATATGTAATGAACATGATATATATTACACTCCTTGTAAGAGGATAGATTTCTTCTACTTCTAAGCGCTCAAATATTTTCCTGTATCTATGAAATCCAGTGCACAAATAGACACAACAGATAAAGATACATTAATTCCTAACTAGTTTACAGATTCCTAAAGACTTTATTATGGTAATTTTAAATACAAAAGTAGACATAATACCCTGGATAAGCTTCAACAATAATCATGACTAATCTTATTTCATATATAACCCCACTCTGTTATTCTCTCCTGTATTATTTTGAAGCAAATCCCAGACATCATATCATCGTATCTATAAACATTTTGGCTTATATCTTTAAAACACAAGGATTAAAAAAATAACAAAAATGCCATTATCACATCTAAACTATTAGCAATGATCCCTTAGTATCATCAAATACCCGGTTAGTATTCAAATTTCTACTTGTACCATAAGTTTCATAAAGGAGCTTCTTTCATATGTTTGTTTGAATGAAGATCTTAGTAAGATCTACAAATTATACTTGGTTGATAGTTTCTTAAGCCTCTTTTACTGTATAGGTTCTCCCTCCATTTCTCTCCTCTTTGTTTTTAAACTGAAGTGTACTTGATTAAATACTTGATTTACAATGTTAATTTCTTCTGTATTGCAAAGCGATTCAGCTACACACACACACACACACACACACACACACACACACACATATGTATATATATGTTCTTTTCCATTACGGTTTAATTTATCCTGGGACAGTGAATATAATTCCTTGTGCTATACAGTAGGACCTTATCCATATATTCTATGTGTGATAATTTGCATTTACTAACCCCAAACTCCCGTTCCATCCCTCCCCCTCTCCCTGCCCCATCGGCAACCCCAGTTCTGTTTTCTGTGTCTGTGAGTCTGTTTCTGCTTTGTAGATAAGTTCATTTGCGTCATATTTTAGATTCCACATATAAGTGATATGACATGGTGTCTGTTCTCCCTCCATTTCTCTTCTTCCCTCTCTGCAATGTATTTGTTGAAGAAACTGGGTCCCATAATATATTCCACATCCTAGATTTTGCTGGCTGCAGCCCCATAATGTCATTTAACATGTTTCTCTGTCGTCATTGTTTCCTGTTAACCTAGTAATTTATCCTAAGGGATTGACCTTGTACAGGTTTGGGTCTTTAAAAGACCACCCCTGGAATTCTTCTGGTGGTCCAGTCATTAGGACTTGGCGGTTTCACTGCCAAACCTGCATTCAGTCCCTGGTCAGGGAACTAAGATCCCACAAACTGCATGGTGTGGCCAATGAAGAGAAGGTTGCTTCATAGACGGTGACATGTTCTTCCATCAGAAGTCGCATATCTGGTTGTCTAGCTACCTGATATGTTGACAGTTAGTGAGGATCACTGTCTACATCAGCACTGCCCAAGAGAAATATAATATGAACCATACGCGTAATTTTAAGTGCTCTAGTGCCCCTACTTTAAAAAAAGAATTTTTTTTTTTGACACTCCACTCGACTTGTGGGTTCTTTATTCCCCAACTGGGAACTGAACCCAGGCCTAGCAGTGAAAACACTGAGTCCTAACCATTGGACAACCAGGGAATTTCTGAAATACAAATAATTTTTAAAACAATTTAATTCAATATATCAAAAATACTACCATTTCAACATTTAAGTGTGTAGTGAAATCTTCTATATTTTTATTTTCACACTAAGTCTTCAAAGTCCTGTGTATTTTTTCCACTCACAGCCAGTGGGTGCTAGAGCTTGCTCACACAAGCCTGTGAGAGCCAACTGTAGGCATCTCCTCCCAACTCCATTCATGACATCCCTTTGGTGGCTTGAAACTGGCTATTGTGGTAGTGCAGAGTTTCAAAGAATAGCAAGAAGAGATAAGAGAGCCTTCTTCAGCGATCAATGCAAAGAAATAGAGGAAAACAACAGAATGGGAAAGACTAGGGATCTCTTCAAGAAA
>NW_011495050.1:1229823-1229929 GCF_000754665.1 Bison bison bison
CCGGTCCCATCACTTCATGGGAAATAGATGGGGAAACAGTGGAAACAGTGTCAGACTTTATTTTTCTGGGCTCCAAAATCACTGCAGATGGTGACTACCGCCATGA
>NW_011495050.1:1230663-1243535 GCF_000754665.1 Bison bison bison
AAATTAAAAGACGCTTACTCCTTGGAAGGAAAGTTATGACCAACCTAGATAGCATATTCAAAAGCAGAGACATTACTTTGCCAACAAAGGTTCGTCTAGTCAAGGCTATGGTTTTTCCTGTGGTCATGTATGGATGTGAGAGTTGGACTGTGAAGAAGGCTGAGCGCCAAACAATTGATGCTTTTGAACTGTGGTGTTGGAGAAGACTCTTGAGAGTCCCTTGGACTGCAAGGAGATCCAACCAGTCCATTCTGAAGGAGATCAGCCCTGGGATTTCTTTGGAAGGAATGATGCTAAAGCTGAAACTCCAGTACTTTGGCCACCTCACGCGAAGAGTTGACTCATTGGAAAAGACTGTGATGCTGGGAGGGATTGGGGGCAGGAGGAGAAGGGGACGACAGAGGATTAGATGGCTGGATGGCATCACTGACTCAATGGATATGAGTCTGAGTGAACTCTGGGAGTTGGTGATGGACAGGGAGGCCTGGCGTGCTGTGATTCATGGGGTCGCAAAGAGTCGGACACGACTGAGCGACTGATCTGATCTGATCTGATCTGATGGTGGTAGTATTCACCCTACAACAAACACCAAAAGTGGGATTTTTTTTCCACCTCAGAGAGCTAGTTATTAAACATTTACCAGCACACCATGGCTTACATCACATCTCATTTTAGACCTGACACATTTCAAGTGCTCAGTAACCATGTATGGCTAGTAGATATTGTATTGCATAACCCAGTAAGGGTTTGCAAGTGAGTGCAACTTAGTCTGCCATTCCTTCTTTTTATCAGCTGGAACAGCTCTACAAATTTTTCTTCACTGAATTTAGCTGCCCTGCGTGTGTACCTAGTCTCTTGTCATGTCCGACTCTTTGTGACCCCACGGACTGTAGCCTGCCAGGCTCGTCTGTCCGTGGGTTTCCCCAGGACAAGAATACTGGAGTCGGTTGCTGTGCCCTCTTCCAGGGGATCTTCCCAACCTACGGATCGAACCCAAGTCTCTTAAGTTTCCTGCATTGGCAGGCACCACCAGGGAAGACATAGCTATCCTAATGTACAGTAAATTCAAGGAAGGCGAGATAAATCTTTGACTCTTTTTATTAGCTAGTGTTCAAGCGAAGAGGAACTAAAGAGCCTCTTGAAGAGAGTGAAAGAGGAAGAATGAAAAAGTCGGTTTAAAAGTCAACATTCAAAAAAAAAAAAAAGATTATCATGGCATTCAGTCCCATCACTTCATGGGAAATAGATGGGGAAAAAGTGGAAACAGTGTTAGACTTTATTTTCTTGGGCTCCAAAATCACTGCAGATGGTGACTGCAGCCACAAAATTAAAAGATGCTTGCTCCTTTAAGAAAAGCTATAACAAACCTAGATAGCATATTCAAAAGCAGAGATATCACGTCACTGACAAAGGTCTGTGTAGTCAAAACTATGGTTTTTCCAGTAGTCATGTATGGATGTGAGAGTTAGACCATAAAGAAGGCTGAGCACTGAAGAATTGATGTTCTCAAATTGTGGTGCTGGAGAACTCTTGAGAGTCCCTTGGGCTGCAAGAATATCAAACAAGTCAATCCTAAAGGAAATCAACCCTGAATATTTATTGGAAAGACTGATGTTGAAACTGAAGCTCCAATACTTCAGCCACCTGATGCAAAGAGTCGACTCATTGGAAAAGACCCTGAGGCTGGGAAAGGCTGGGAAAGAAAGGGTAAGAGGAAAAGGGGATAACAGAGGATGAGATGGTTGGACGGCATCACTGACTCAATGAACATGAATTCGAGCAAGCTCTGGGAGATGGTAAAGGACAGGGGAGCCTGGCGTGCTACAGTCCATGGGGTCGCAAAGAGTCAGACATGACTTAGCAACTGAACAACAATAAGTTAGTATTCAAAACAATGTCAGTTCTCCAGCAAAAGTAACCAATTAATATTTTTTGGTGTCATTATGAACTCATGGATTCTAACACTGAACTGCTTCAATCCATCACATTTATTGTTTTCATTGATTTTAAATTGTCCATCGTTGGACAGTAGAAGCCTCTTCAAGCTGAGAGACCACATTTAGACCATTGTGCTACCACTGGCATGATCCAAATTTTACAGTTTGCAACCACAATGATTAGGAAGTGTTTGACCTTATTTTCTAGATGAGAGGTTCCAAAAATCTGGGATTCATTGGCCCAGATTCTTTCAAGTGTTCACCTCTGTGACTAGCAGCTATATGTGGGAACTTGGAGGCTCTGTTAGAAATTGAGGAAGGGCCTGAACCAGAAGAATGAGCACTTGGTAGACAAAACAATAGATATCCAAAGATAATATAAACTATTACAAAGAAAACTTTAAAGCACATGTTCCTTCTCATGTCATTGATTGGTTATTTTGTTTACATACCTGTTAAGGAGGTATGATACTCATAGAACTGTTGTTCTGACTATAAAAGTTAGTTCAAAGAAACATGAAACTGTGTGAAATTCTTGAATCCCTGAAGATTTTTGACTTTATCAAACTGAAAGAGAGTGAGTGCTAAAAAAATTTACATCCTTTAGAAAGTAGAGCAGAAGGCACAGTTGCACATATTTAAGAAGACAGAGCCTCTTTTTGCTTCATGTGAGTTCAAGGAAGACGTACCTTTTAATCAGACTATACTTTAGCTATGAAAAGTAAGTTTCACCTTAAACAATCTCATCTTAAATTCATCTGTGATAAAATTAAATGGAAAAAGAAAGAGTTCTAACCAAGCAACTATGGTCTCTCTGACTTAGTGTCTTCTCACTGAAGTCTCAAGGGCACTAACAATGATCCAGCAATCCCACTGCTGGGCATACACACTGAGGAAACCAGAAGGGAAAGAGACACGTGTACCCCAATGTTCATCGCAGCACTGTTTATAATAGCCAGGACATGGAAGCAACCTAGATGTCCATCAGCAGATGAATGGATAAGAAAGCTATGGAACATATACACAATGGAGTATTACTCAGCCATTAAAAAGAATACATTTGAATCAGTTCTAATGAGGTGGATGAAACTGGAGCCTATTATACAGAGTGAAGTAAGCCAGAAGGAAAAACATAAATACAGTATACTAACGCATATATATGGAATTTAGAAAGATGGTAACAATAACCCAGTGTACGAGACAGCAAAAGAGACACTGATGTATAGAACAGTCCTATGGACTCTGTGGGAGAGGGAGAGGGTGGGAAGATTTGGGAGAATGACATTGAAACATGTAAAATATCATGTAAGAAACGAGTTGCCAGTCCAGGTTCGATACATGATACTGGATGCTTGGGGCTAGTGCACTGGGACGACCCAGAGGGATGGTATGGGGAGGGAGGAGGGAGGAGGGTTCAGGATGGGGAACACATGTATACCTGTGGCGGATTCATTTTGATATTTGGCAAAACTAATACAATTATGTAAAGTTTAAAAATAAAATAAAATTAAAAAAAAAAAAAGAAAAATCCTACTAATCAACCAGACTGGCAGATAGGTATGTAAGTCATGTTCATATGTTTGCATAATTTTCTGGGAGAAAAAATATGAAGAACTTGTTTTCTAGTAAAAAGAGAATGCACAACAACCGAAATATTCAAAGAATGTGTTGTTAAAATTCATCAGGTATTCCAAAACAAGCAAAGAAGTATTTCCATGATTTTCTTTTTAAAGACAAAAATATCAAGAAAGGTATCAAACCTGATGTTTAGTGTTGTAGTTGTCTTGTCATATTTAAGGTTTTTCAGTATAATCCTTGCACAAGTACATATGTAGATAATTGAATACACAAAAACAACTATAAAACATGTTAGTGGGGGAAAAAAGTAATGGACATGAGAGAATAAACAAGGAAAGTTACTAGGCAAAGAAAGGCAGAGATTCTGAGACCCACAAATGAGAAATTGTTATCCTGTGCATTTTATATTAGAATCTTGGTTATCAATTTTTTGAGTACGGGGGTAAGAGGAGGCTTAAGAGATAATTTAGAAAAATGAAAATGTTATGGACTATATTTGAATTTTTTTCATACAAAATGGAAATAGTATACCATGGGAAGAAAAAAATGTATGGTTTTAGCACTTAAGTGATCTATTTTATTGAAGGAAAGAATGGAGCATAACTAGTCATTCTTTCTATTCTTATAACACTGATGATTCTAGTAGTCCTGTGCTTTCAATAACAGTGGGAAAAAAATAGTAATTTTTGTGGATTTTCCTTCTAAGAGGGGCTTGCATTTCTTATATATATATATATATATACACACACACATATACATATATTCTTCATATATATATATTCTTCAAATATATATATATATTCTTTTAGTCTAAATACTTTCATTTAGAAGTGTGTTACTTAACAATCCTGATTTGGCTAGCAATGTTTAAATACACTACTTAGTCATTTATGAGAGTTTGGCACTAAAGTTAAGCAATTATATGTATTCATGTTTTCTATATTCATTTCAGCATTATAGGCTTCAGTGATTTCTAGGGAATTTGAAAGTACATCGAGAGTTATTGTCCTTGCTTAGTCACTGTATTCTGTATTATCCATTTCAGTTAATCTGTTGCAAATTCAAGGTGATGATATCATTGCCTCTACTTGTGTTCTGTTGCATGCACTCATAATGATACTGTCATTTTTTTAGTCAACATCTATGGAAAGATTACCAGCGAGAAGCACTATGCTAGTGTGCTACGGATCAATCAAAGGAAAATGTGACATGATGTCTTTTTAGAGAGTTCATAGCACAGTGGTACAGACAAATCCATACACAGGCATGTTAATAAAATGTGCTAAGGGCAATGGTAGACATTAATTCTAGGTATTATAAAGGCACAAAAATAGGAGTGTATGTGTGTGTGTGTGTGTGTGTGTAGGAAGGTAGGTAGGTAGTAGAAAAGGACTTTCTAGCAAAAGGTGATAACTGAGGTTGGTTTTATTAAAGAACAATTAGGAATTAAGCAAATGATGAGGAAGAAGGTTGAAATGGGGAAGGTGTTCTACATAGAGAAAGAGAAGAAACAGCACAATTGCTAGAGAGGAAAAAGAAAGACAAGACACATAAAGAGATGATGAGGGATAAAGTAGAAGGTTAGATGGGGGCCAGGTCACAAAATTCAAAATGATAAGATATGGACAGAGCTGGAACTGAGACTAGAAGATTATTTACGAGGCTGTTGCACTGTTCAGGATGAGAGAGAACTAGGCCAGTGATAGCAGAGGTGGAGAACAGGAAAAGCATTCAAGAACTAAGTAGGAAGGTAATTAGAAAGACTCTGGTGAGTTGAATGTGGGAAATACAGAAAATAGAAGAGTTAGAGACAATTGTGGAGCGTAGCATCAATACCAAACACAATAGTGATTACAGGAGAAGAAGGGGGTTTGACGGGAAGTGATGACTTCAATAATTTGAGACTTGTTGAATCTGAGGTGTACCAGGAGTGTTCTTGTAGCAAACAGTCAGCAGCTCTGGAGAAAGTCCTGGGGTGTAGCTGCAGACTTGGTGTCATTACCAAGTGATACTCAGAATCATGTCAACGGTTCAAGTAACTCAGAAAGAACGTAGAGTTGGTGGAATGTTTCTCAACTCACTGTGCAGTTGCACTTTTATTTATTTATTTTTTAATAAAGGTTGATGTGGGCCATTTTTAAAGTCTTTATTAAATTTCTTACAATATTTCTTCTTCTTTTTTTTTAATTGTTTTGGCTTTTTGGCCGCAAGGCGTGTGGATCTTAGCTCCACAAGCAGGGATCAAACCTCCACCATCTGCATTGGAAAGAGAAGTCTTAACCACTGGATCACCAGGGAAGTCCCTGAAGTTACACTTTTAGAGCATTTATCTCACTATTAACTGTAGACTTTAGATGCAGTACCTATCACGAGTGGATCAACCAACTTGACTTATCATTGCTTTAACTATCTTTGGGGTTATTTTCCAAAGCCTAGACATTGAGGCTCATGTTAAGTGAAGAAGCGCAAAACAACAGCAACAAAGCAGAGAAGCAGATGAACAGAAGCATCTAACATGGAATGTACTGACAGTTCTCCAGGGCCATTTCTTACATTCCAGGGACTGGACAATACCCGCAACATACTAATTCTTCAGTTTGCTCCACCTCTTAGGTCAGCTTTTTTACCAAACTTTATCCATTTGACAAAGATGTCACTAAAGTTCCAGTGATTGAGTTCGTTGTCTAGTACGACATCTTTTGACAATATGCTCTCAGGGTAATAATTAGCAATAACACCATAAGATTATTTGTGGAAAGGTTTAAGTGGCAGCTGAATTCTTTGATTAACTTAACAAAAAACTCACTCAATCTCTATTATTTTCATTGACTTTTAAGTTAAATCAAAACTATTTTCTGAGCAACTTCCAGGAAAGAATCATGAACAAAACTCTTGTAATGACATTTCAGAGCCATGTGTGGCAACCATGCAGATTAGCACTGACACAATTTCCAAGAGTTACTAAAAAGAGGTCTTGTGCAATTGGACAAAATGAGTGGGCGAAAAGTTTTTTTAAAAGTTGGACCATGACCTCCAAGACTTTCTGTTGTTTTTGCCATGATCCATTAAATGGAAGAAAGTGCTGTTTTCTTTCTTATAGCAAAAGTCTATGAGTAGTGTGGGACCAAGGCATTGTCTAGGAAGGAAGGCATAGTCTTGTCATTGCTTTTAGTGGCAAATATGGGCCACCCTCACCTCTTCTCCTATGCCCTATGTCCATGGTAAACAGTTTGCTAGAGCAATTCACAATTCTAAGTCCCAACAGTTCCAGTTGGCCACAGCAGTTTTTGATGGTCCATGACACTGCTTCAGGGTCCTTCTAATCACACGGCTCAGGAATAAGTAAATTACTTATCAATTTGAGATGACAAGCAAGATGGAAGTCAAGATCCATTGCTGGTCAAGACCTTCCTTTTCTTTTTTAAAAAGTTAATTAATTAATCGCTGTACTGGGTCTTCTTTGCTGCGTGCAATCTTTCTCTAGTTGCGGCGAATGTGGGCCACTCTCTAGCTGTGGTGCTTGGGCTTCTCTTTGCAGTGCCTTCTGTTGTCATAGAGCATGGGTTCTACAGCATGTGGGCTTCACTAGTTATGGAGCATGGGTTTAGTTGCCTTGCGGCATGTGACATCTTCCCAGACCAGGGATCGAACCCACGTCCCCTACACTCACAGGCAGATTCGTTAAGCACTGGACCACTGGGGAAGTCTAAGCTTCCTTTCTACACTGGATTTAAGGTAGGCACCAAATGTGATTTTCCTTGATATTTAAAAGTGGGCTGAGAATATGAAGACAACCAGAATTGGGCTCCTCCTTCAAGGAGCTCACAGTGGAGAGAGGGAGACACACATGGGATAAGAGAAGTAAGCGAGGCTCCTTCACATTAGAGTTTAATCTGATTTCATCATTTAAACAAGAAAGGGGATATGAAAAAGAACATGCTCTTAATCTATGTCATCCTATGCAAGTGCATGCCATACAAAGCTTTTACTTCCTGCCTAAACTGATGTCCTTGAGACCAAGGACAGATAAGCTATATCATTTGGTCATAGAACGGTATTGAGGATTATCTCTTTGAAACAATACAGTCAAAATGGACTGAGCATTAATAATACAAAAACTTAGCTAGATAGACATAAATAGCCAAAATAAGATGGTTTACTAGAAATCCTGTATTTAACATGGAGTAGATCCAAGCATAACATTGGGATATATAAAGCTACCATATAAGAAATTTAAGAAGGTTCTTCCATAATTGTCAAAGTGAGTCTTGAAAGTACAAGGTCCAGCCAAGGACTCCAAAGTTAAAGAGGTTTGTGGAAAAAGTGGAAGAGATTCAACAGAGAGTCACAGAGATGATTAAAGGGTTGGAAAAATAGGAGCTAGAAATTATTTAGCCTAAGTTAGAGAAGACTACCAGGTTTCTTAATAACAGTATTCAAGCAAAGGAAAGGTTGTTATATACAAGATGATGAACAGCTGCTTTCTATCTCAACTGGAGAGTGGACAGAAGAAACAGACTTTGATTACAGCATGACAGATCTAAGTTAGATATAAAGAAGAACTTTTTGAGAATGATGATTACTGGATGAGAGACATTCTCGAGATCTTGCACTTTTCCCTTAAATGATGTGTTTCCCTGGGTTCTTTTTTAATTTTCTATCTCTTCTCACTTTACATGTTCTCCTCAGTTTATTTCATTTATTCTGGCTTTAATTGCCCATGCATTATAAGCTGATAATTATTCATCTCTAAATATTTCCAATCTAGACTACTTTCTAAACGTCTCCTGAATATCAGACTTCTTTTACTTGTTCATAACTGATAACCTCTATATCTCCAGTTTCATTCTCTGGTCTATATGATGGTCAACAATTTCTATCTAAAAGCAAGCCTACTGTGTCATTTCTTTGTCTACAGGCTTCTAACGGGTTCCATTACTCACTTGCTTTCCATTATTTGGTCCCTTTACCTTGCTAGTATCATCTCCTGTCCCAAATGTTATTAACCTCAAGATAATTTCACTTCCTTCATCCCACTCTGCTTTTGTGTACTTGTGCTTTTTAAAGTTCCTGTACTCTTCACTCCTTCTAGAACACATCTTCCCACTTCTTTTTGTGGTCAACTTCTACACTTCAGTTCCAGGAATTTTTCTCTGACCTTACCATGTTGGACTTGCGACCCTCAATAAATGTTCATGAAGTTCCATGAAACTTTCTTTGAATACTTAAATGCTGAAGTTATTATGAATAAGAGGCTTCCAGGGACTTCCCTGGGCTTCCCAGGTGGCGTAAGTGGTAAAGTACCCGCCTGCCAACACAGGAGACATAGGAGACATGGGTTTGATCCCTGGGTCAGGAAGATCCCCTGGAAGAGGGCATGGCGATCCACTCCAATATTCTTGCCTGGAGAATCCCCAATGGACAGAGGAGCCTGGTGTGCTACAGTCCATGGGGTCACAAAGAGTCAGACAAGACTGAAGCAACTTAGTATAGCACAACAGAGGGAACTAGATCCCACATGCTGCAACTAAAAATTCCACATGCCGAAACCAAGTTTGAAGATCAGAGTGCTGCAACTAAAAACTGGTGAAACCAAATAAGTAAAATTAAAAAAAAAAAAAAAAAGCCTTCCAGGCTTCAGATTCAATAACTGATTATTTAGAAAACATCTCAGTTAAGCAGCTCACTAACAGATCTTGTGACCTTCAGATGTGGTATATACACCAGACTATTCACATCACACGGGATACAGGATGCTGCTCCTCTGCTACTGCTTGTAGGATCCTCTCAGGCATTTCCCTATTACTCTTCTGGTACTGAACCCAAGACCATTTCTTTACTCTCTTGTAGCTTAGCATAGTCATTCACATATACTTAGGTACGTTATGTTCATCATACAAGATTCCTCTGAAGCAGGTTTAGTACGCCCATTTCACAAGTGAAAAAGTTACCACCTATATGATGCAGATGACGTGTAATGCAAGTGTGTGTGCGTTTACATATACACTTGTTTATGATACATATATATCCCATGTGCTCTAGCCATGAACATCTAAAAAAAAAAAAACCCTCTAAATCAAATATCCAAAAAGATGAATTCATAATTTTACCCCTAAACTTTGTTTTTCTGACTAACCATCTTGGGGAATGGTGTCAGAAGCCTACAAGTGATTCTCAAAAAAATTTTTTTTTAATTTATTTGGCTGCAGCTTTGGATCTTAGTTGTGGCACACAGGATTTTCTATCTTTGTTGCAGCACATGGGATCTTTAATTGTGGCATTTGAACTCTTAGTTGAGGCATGTGAGATCTAGTTCCCTGACCAGGAATCCAACTTGGACCCCCTGCATTGGAGAGCATGAAGTCTTAGCCACTGGATCACCAGGGATACCATACTTTGTTCTTTTTTAATCCTTATATTCAATCCATCACCAACTCCCATGAATTATTCCTCCTAAATCTCTCTCAAATATGCCCGGTTTTCTCCACCTTTACCATGGTCAACATAGCCCAAACTTTCATCATCTTTTTTTTTTTTTTTTGCCATGTCTCATGGCTTGCAGGATCTTAGTTCCTCAACTAGGGATTGAACCCACACCAGTGGAAGCGAGGAGTCCTAACCAATGGAACGCCAGGAAATTCCCTCATCATCTCTTCTAATAGCTTCTATTTCCTCTAGCCCTACTCCGATACGTTTTCTACGGCCAAGATGATCTCAACATCCAAATCTGCTCCTGTTACTTTCATGCTACCCTTCCCTCCCATCTCATTCAAAAGCCTGTCAGCAGCTTCTCATTGTTCTTATCAAAAAGACAAACTGACAACTGCTACACAATGGAGCCCACCCACTTCATCTCCAGCCCACCTTATCTCCCATCCTGCTCCCCCCTCAGATGCTCCAGCCACTCTGGCTTGCTTTCCAACCTTCGAATCTGTGATGGCCCACCCCTCTGCAAACCTCCATGCAGGCTGGAAAGCCATCTTTTCCATCTCACTGAGTTAACTCTTCACTGTCCTGCTGTTGGCCACTCAAGAGACACCTTCCCAGAGAAATTTGCTCAATTACCCTTGGGAGTCAAGTCAAATTGTTCTATTATAAGTTCCAAAAGCGTCATGTTGTCCACCTTCTTGTCTCCACTCTTCTCTTTCCTTTTGTTTTTTGGGATTAATTAATTGCCAACCTTCTGCCTTAGATTGTAAGCTTCATGCAAGCAAGAACTGGGTCTGCCTTTGCTTGTTATTTTATCTCCAGTACTGAGTGCAGCACCTGGCATGCAGTAAGAATTTGAACAGTTGAGTAAATTAATTTGTTGGTTGATATTTGCCCCACATTGAGTTAAGTGCTTTACATATATCATCTTATTACATTTTTGAAGCAGATTTATGAGGTTACTACCATTGTATGATTAGCTCCATTTTACAAATGAGTAAATAACAGGATCGGGAGATAATTGGTGATTTTCCCAAATTTCACAGTATGAACACTGAAGTCCTCTGCAGTAAAACTACATGTGCGACTGCTGCCCATCATTGGTAGATGTCTTTGTAGATGCAAACATATTAACTAAAGTGCCGTTACTGAGCAGCAGGTGAGAAGAAAGAAATCTCTGAATCACGAATAGATCATTTATGTGTCTCTTGAGCAAACCTGAAAATCCTGAAACATTTAAGCGTCATCAACAGAATCCCACAGCTGTTAGATCAGGGTACTTAAAAAACAGGAGAAAAAAGTGGGCGGTACCTGAATTGTACTTGTTCAGTGAGCCTGATTGTTTCACTAACCAGTGAGGCATAATAACTTAGCAGAGCACAACACCGACTATGACTGGCCTGGGGAAACACAACTCAAAGGGCGAAAAAAGTATTATTAAGCCACAATTTTAATAACTTGATTGTCATTGAACCAACAGGAAAAAAACTTAACTCATTTACGCTGTCTTTGTACATGCCCAGAACACTACTGAGCCCCTACAGTGTGACTGCTTTGAGCAGTCTATCCAAAGGTACTTAGGAATTTTTACTTCCCCACCCACACTGTCTAGTCCAAACCTTCTGAGAACACAGATACAACAGCACAGTTATTCTTAATGGTTCTAGTTTCAAGAGTTTTAACTCAAACTTCAAGGCAAATTTTATGTTAGTTGATCACAAATGTTTAGAAGAGTTTCCTCTTCATTTCCGGAAGTTGTGTTAAGGATTTTTAAAGTATGACATCATCTTTTATGAAATTATTGCCATTGTGATTGTGGAATTCTCAGTATACCCGAGAGGTAGGAGGCTGATGGGTGTGTAGTCTTCAGGGTACTATACAGAGGGTTGTTGGAAGTCTTATTAGGCAGGACTTCAAGAGGGAGCAATAACTAGATCTCAACAATACCACTTCAGATCTCCAACTCCAGTATGGGGATCCCTAAACTGGACTTGACTGCTATATTTAAAATCTATTAGGGGGATTTCAATGATGGTCCAGTGGTTAAGACTCCATACTCCCAATGCAAGGGGAGTGAGCTCGATTCCTGGTTGAGGAGCTAAGATCCCACAGGCTGCAACTAAGAGTTGCCATGCCACAACTGAGAAAGAGCCCACATGCTGCAACTAAGACTTGGCACGGCCAAATAAATAAACAGAAATATCTTTTAAAAATCTATTAGACTTTGGACACTACCTCAAACCAATCAAATTTAGAAGAGACTGACAATTCATCATTTTCAACAGAACATTTATCTGGCAGGATAACCTACCTCTTTAATAAGGAAATATCTTCCTACTGGGTGACTACATAGGAGACCCAGTAAAAAATCAGATTGTTGGATGAGTCAACATTAGGAATTAGATTAAAAGACGCTTACTCCTTGGAAGGAAAGTTACGACCAACCTAGACAGCATATTCAAAAGCAGAGACATTACTTTGCCAACAAAGGTTCATCTAGTCAAGGCTATGGTTTTTCCTGTGGTCATGTATGGATGTGAGAGTTGGACTGTGAAGAAGGCTGAGCGCCAAAGAATTGATGCTTTTGAACTGTGGTGTTGGAGAAGACTCTTGAGAGTCCCTTGGACTGCAAGGAGATCCAGCCAGTCCATTCTGAAGGAGATCAGCTGTGGGATTTCTTTGGAAGGAATGATGTTAAAGCTGAAATTCCAGTACTTTGGCCACCTCATGCGAAGAGTTGACTCATTGGAAAAGACTCTGATGCTGGGAGGGATTGGGGGCAGGAGGAGAAGGGGACGACAGAGGATGAGATGGCTGGATGGCATCACTGACTCGATGGATGTGAGTCTGGGTGAACTCCGGGAGTTGGTGATGGACAGGGAGGCCTGGCGTGCTGCGATTCATGGGGTCGCAAAGAGTCGGACACGA
>NW_011495050.1:1243635-1257655 GCF_000754665.1 Bison bison bison
GGGAGAAGGGGGACGGACGAGAGGAGTGAGATGGCTGGATGGCATCACTGACTCGGATGGATGTGAGGTCGGGTGAACTCCGGGAGTTGGTGGATGGACAGGGAGGCCTGGCGTGCTGCGATTCATGGGGTCGCAAAGAGTCGGACACGACTGAGCGACTGAACTGAACTGAAGAAATATCTGATTCAGTCATTCCTTTGCTGAAAAATCTTTCATTTCCCCCATTGCTTTCAGGATAAAGTACAAACTCTTTTTCAATTTTTCCTACTCCTTTCTTTTCAAATCTCAATTCAGGCATTTTTGTAGTATACATACACATTGAGCTACTTAAAATTTCCTTACTAGTAAGATATATTTTATTTTGACTACATTCATATCTATATCTCAAAACCCTGCTCAAGGATCTATATTCCCTCAGTTCAGTTCAGTTCAGTCCCTCAGTCATGTCTGATTCTTTGCAACCCCGTGGACTGAGCACGCTAGGATTTCCTGTCCATCACCCAACTCCAGGAGCTTGCTCAAACTCATGCCCATCAAGTCAGTGATGCCATCCAACCATCTCATCCTCTGTCGTCCCCTTCTCCTCCCACCTTCAATCTTTCCCAGCATCAGGGTCTTTTCAAATGAGTCAGTTCTTCCCATCAGGTGGCCAAAGTATTGGAGCTTCAGTTTCAGCATCAGTCCTTTCATTGAATATTTGAGGACTGATTTCCTTTAGGACTGACTGGTTTGATCTTCTTGCTGTCAAAGGGACTCTCAAGAGTCTTCTCCAACACCATAGTTTGAAAGCATCAATTCTCTGGCGCTCAGCTTTCTTCACAGTCCAACGCTCACATCCATACATGACTACTGGAAAAACCATAGCTTTGACTAGACGGACCTTTGTCAGCAAAGTAACGTCTTGCTTTTTAATATGTTGTCTAGATTGGTTAAATCTTTTCTTCCAAGGAGCAAGCGTCTTTTAATTTCATGGCTGCAGTCACGATCTGCAATGATTCTGGAGACCAAGAAAATAAAGTCTTCACTGCTTCCATTGTTTCCCCATCTATTTGCCATGAAGTGATGGGACCAGATGCCATTATCTTAAGTTTTCTGAATGTTGAGTTTTAAGCCAGCTTTTCCACTCTCCTCTTTCAATTTCATCAAGAGGCTCTTTAGTTCTTCACTTTCTGCCATAAAGGTGGTACATCTTCATATCTGAGGTTATTGATATTTCTCCTGGCAATCTTGATTCTGGCTTGTGCTTCATCCAGCTTGGCATTTCGCATGATGTACTCTGCATATAAGTTAAGTAATCAGGGTGATAATATACAGCCTTGACGTATTCCTTTACCAATTTGGAACCAGTCTGTTGTTCCATGTCCAGTTCTAACTGTTGCTTCCTGACCTGCATACAGGTTTCACAAGAGGCAGGTAAGGTGGTCTGGTATTCCCATTTCTTTAAGAGTTCTCCAGTTTGTTGTGATCCACACAGTCAAAGGCTTTAACATAGTCAATGAAGCAGATGTGTTTCTGGAATTCTCTTGCTCTATGATCCAATGCATGTTGACAATTTGATCTCTGCTTCCTCTGCCTTTTCTAAATCCAGCTTGAATACCTGGAAGTTCTCTGTAAGTTCTCTGGAAGTTCTAAGTAAGAGCCTTACTTAGAGAATTTTGAGCATTACTTTGCTAGCACGTGAGATAAGTGCAATTGTGAGGCAGTTTGAACTCTCTTTGGCATTGCCTTTCTTTGGGAATGGAATGAAAACTGAACTTTTCCAGTCCTGTGGCCACTGCTGAGTTTTCCAAATTTACTGGCATGTTGAGCACAGCATTTTCACAGCATCATCGTTTAGGATTTGAAATAGTTCAACTGGAATTTCATCACCTCCACTAGCTTTGTTTGTAGTGATGCTTCCTAAGGTCCACTTGACTTTGCACTCCAGGATGTCTGGCTTTAAGTGAGTGATCACACCATCATGGTTATCTGGTTCATTAATACCTTTTTTGCATAGTTCTGTGTATTCTTGCCATCTCTTCTTAGCATCTTCTGCTTCTGTTAGGTCCATACCATTTCTGTCCTTTATTGTGCCCATCTTTGCTTGAAATGTTCCCTTGGTATCTTGAATTTTCTTGAAGAGATCTCTAGTCTTTCCCCTTCTATTGTTTTCCTCCATTTCTTTGCACTGATCACTTATGTTCCCTTGTGGCTCAACTGGTAAAAATCTGCCTGCAATGTGGGAGACCTGGGTTCACTCCCTGGGTTGGGAAGATCCCCTGGAGAAGGGAAAGGCTACCCACTCAGGTATTCTGGCCTGGAGAATTCCATGGACTGTATAGTCCATGGGGTTGCAAAGAGTAGGACACAACAGAGTGACTTTCATTTTCATATCTCTCCTTGCTATTCTTTGGAACTCTGCATTCAAATGGGTATATCTTTCCTTTTCTCCTTTGCCTTTAGCTTCTCTTCTTTCCTCAGCTATTTGTAAGCCCTCCTCAGACAACCATTTTGCCTTTTTGCATGTCTTCTTCTTGGTGATGGTTTTGATCTTTTTCTCCTGTATAATGTTATAAACCTCCATTCATAGTTCTTCAAGCACTTTATCTATCAGATCTAATCCCATGAACCTATTTGTCACTTCCACTGTATAATTGTAAGGGTTTTGATTTAGGCCATACCTGAGTGATCTAACGGTTTTCCCTACTTTCTTCTATTTAAGTCTGAATTTTGCAATAAGGAGTTCATGATCTGAATCACAATCAGCTCCCGGTCTTGTTTTTGCTGACTGTATACAGCTTTTCCATCTTGGGCTGCAAAGAATGTAATCAATCAGATTTTGGTACTGACCATCTGGTGATGTCCACGTACAGAGTCATATAGCCAATTATTTTATAATAACTATAAGTAGAGTATAATATTTAAAAACTGTGAATCACTATGTTGTACACTTGAAACATACAGTACTGTAAATCAACTACACTTCTATTTAAAAAAGAAACTAGTGAAGTGAAAAAAGAAAGGTAATTTAAAAGTATGTGTACAAACAGCTGGAAAATCTACATTAGTCCTTTATTTCCATTCTACTTCCCTACAGTTTTATAATATAATATTTACACTTAGAAGCCTATTCGTGCTAATTTGCTTCCGTCATGTTTGACTCTTTGTGACCCTATGGACTGTAGTCAGTTGGGCTCCTCTGTCCATGGGATTCTCCAGGCAAGAATACCGGAGTGGGTTGCCATTCCGTTCTCCAGGGGATCTTCCTGACCCAGAGTTAGAACCCATGTCTCTTACGTGTCCTGCACTGGGAGGCAGGCTCTTTTAAATATAACTTTAAAAAATATATATGATCCTTAAATGTTATAAAATATCCTGAAATGAGGTACCATTATTAGTGTGTACATTTGGTCAAAGGAACATAAACATATTGATATTAAATATAATATAAACATTATTGGGAGTGCATGTCTTTTTTTTTTTTACTTTTGGAAATACATTTCTTAATTAACCAAATTTTTTCAATTAATTAATGTACCAATAATTTGTTTCCTAGCTTCCCAGGTAGTAAAGTGGTAAAGAAACTGCCTGCCAATGCAGGAGACATACGTTCGATCCCTGGGTTGGGAAGATTCCCCTGGAAGAGGAAATGGCAACCTACTCCAATATTCTTGTCTGGAAAATTCCATGGACAGAGGAGCCTGGTGGGCTACAGTCCATGAGGTTGCAAAGAGTCAGGCACAACTGAGTGGCTAAACATGGAGTGAAAAAGGGTTTGTCATAAATTTTATTCCTTTTTCCTTCTTTTGAATATGTGCTGAGAACATTTATTCACAAAAAAAATTTTGGATGATGGGAATAGAAAGAGTTTTAACTACATCACAGCGTTCTTTAAACTCTTGAACTGTGATGCTGGAGAAGACTCTTGAGAGTCCTGCAAGGAGACCAAGCCAGTTGTGGTCCAGTGGCTAAGATTCCATGCTCCCAATGCAGGGGCCCCACATTCAATCTCTGGTCAAGGAACTAGAGCCCACATGCCACACTAAGAATTCACATGCAGCAACCAAAGAGCCCACATGCCGCAACTAAAAAAAGTCTCGCATACCACAGCTAAGATCAGGCACAACCAAATAAATAAAAATTAAAAAGAAAAAAAAATCCTAAAGGAAATCAATCCTGAATATTCATTGGAAGGACTGATGCTGAAGCTGAAGCTCCAATACTTTGGCCATGTGATTCAAAGATCTGACTCACTGGAAAAGACCCTCATGCTGGGAAAGACTGAGGGCAGGAGGAGAAGGGGATGACCGAGGATGAGATGGTTGGATGGTGTCACCAGTTCAATGAATATGAACTTGGGCAAACTCCAGAAGATAGTGAGGGACAGGGAGGCCTGGAGTGCTGCAGTCCATGCAGTCACAAAGAGCAGACACGACTGAGCAAGTGAATGAAAAGATACATGCAAAAAAAAAATCCTTGTGATCGATCGTAGGAAATTACTTTTAATGATCAACTGACACTTCAATTAGGGCCTTCTTCAGTTCTGTTGAAAGCAAAAGCTGGAAACTATTAGTGCTACAAAAGCATGGCTACCAAATAATTAGGGATATTCCCGTTTTCAGCTTGTCTCTGGTGCTCCTTTTCCATCATAAGCAAGGTAAAATAATACAGGAAGATCAGGTATGAGTGGGCAATTTGCCTCTTTCGGTGAAGTGAAAGAAGGGTGACTGGGCAAAGGGAGGTGGCAAAGGAAAACCAGCTTGAGAGGAAAGATCTCCAGCAGCTCAGTTTTGGAAAACGAATGTGTGTGGAAGTTGAAAGCCTGCCTTAGGTGCTTACATGTGCTGAGCTTAGTAGCTCAGTTGAGTCCAGCTCTTTTCGACCCCATGGACTGCAGCCCACCAGGCTCCTCTGTCCATGGGGATTCTCCAGGCAAGAATACTGGAGTGGGTGCCATGCCCTCCTCCAGGGGATCTTCCCAACCCAGAGATCGAGCTCGGGTATCCCGCATTGGAGGTGGGTTCTTTACCGACTGAGCAACCAGGGAAGCCCTATGTGCTTACATATCCCTTGGAAATTCAGTGTATACCTCTAGGGCTAAGCACACCCCAGTTTGAAGGTCACTGGGCTAGACCTGAAAGCATTAGTGTTTTCTTTGAAGTAGTTACATTCCAATCCTGGGATGTACCCTCAATCTTGAAGATACCCTAATCACAGCTTTGGGATGGTATGTTTCTTTTGTAAAAACAGATCTCATGATTGATATTGATTCTCTCTGCTGTAGTTTCAAAGTGTGGTATTTTCTGACCTTGACATTACCTCCAGATTCTGGGAGAAGGGAGTTACCTTATTTGGAATGTAAGACTCCTAAGAGTTGCTGCCTGCAGTGGTGTAGAAAGTCCCGCTTTAGGGTATTTGTTTATGGCATTGTATTTTATGGTCTTGGCATCTTTCTGCCTTCCGTATTTCCTCACCTGACCCTTCTGAAGGTAACTGGTTTGCATTTATAAATTTATGAAAGAGGTGGATTATTGTGGAATGTATGGCTACCGAACAGAGCCTAGTTATTTAATCAGCCTTGAAGGTCTGTGAACCAAACAGTATCTGTAAACTAAATATTTGGGATGGATCTTCTACAAAATCAGTAATCCATATGTGGTTTTATAATTCAGTTTTCAATAAAAATAAATGTCAACCTCCCAACCCATTGTTCTCATCCTTTGCAGCCTAAAAATTCATATTGTAAAAACAACCTATTTTTTTTATAACTCACATACACAAAAGAGGCATTTTACTTTTACTTCATCTCTCTGAGATTAGAGTGAACTAACTCCTATCTGTGATTAACTAGAATAAAGACACTGCAACCACAAAAGGGTTAGCTACCATTAAATCTGGGCTTCCCAGTTGGCACAGTGATATAGAATCTACAAGCCAATGCAGGAGACTCAAGAGACTTGAGTTCCATTCCTGGGTCTGGAGGATCCTCTGGAGAAGAAAATAGCAACCCACGCCAGTATTCTTGTCTGGAAAATTCCATTGAGAGAGGAGCTTAGTAGCTACAGTCCATGGGGTCGCAAAGGGTCAGACACAACGGAGCACCACCAACCACCATCATTAAATTTAGAATTTAAATTAAAAGCATAACTTCACAGATAAAGTAGTTTTGCATATGTTTTAATGATCTTGTAGCTTAAATTGAAATTATTACTCACTAGTTTTCATTTTTTTTAATTTCCAAACAACCTTTCTACAACTGCATATTTTATGGAAATGCCTTACATTGTGTAACATACAAATATTACCAACACTTAAAACCTACCATATTTCTGTTCTACCAGCTTATTCAATAAAAAATGTTTTAGTCTTTTGTTGAAAATTCAAGGTTGTAAGTACCTAGTGCCTGCCAATCTGCACATTGATATATTGTTGATTCATCTGACAAATCCTTCCTGATTGTCTGCTATGTTAGAGTCACTGCTTTTTGATGCTGAACATACAATATTGAGCAAACCCAGAAATGGTCCTTGCTCACATGGAGCTATCGGTTTACTGGAGGAGTATGTGATAATCAAATAATTATACACATTTAAAGGCTGTGATTTTGACAACATAGTGCTTCCCAGGTGACTCAGACAGTAAAGAATCTGCTTGCAATGCAGGAGACCCAGGTTCGATCCCTGGGTTGGGAAGATCCCCTGCAGAAGGAAATGGCAACCCACTCCAGTATTTTTGCCTGGAAAATTCCATGGACAGAGGAAAGAGCCTGGTGGGCTACAGTCCATGGGGTCACAAAGAGTCAGACACAACTGAGCGACTAACACTTTAAAAACTGCAGTTGTGACAAATGCTGTGAAAGAGATGAAAAAGTGCTGGGAGAACCTGTAACGGGATATCTGAATGTTGGGAAGTGTGGGTGGTCAGGGAAAGCTGCCCTGAGGAAGTGATGTAAGAATGAATGTGCGTTGATGAGAAGAAGGGAAGGAAGAGTGTTTATAGACAGGGAACAGTGCAAAGGCCAGACAGGGATCAAAGCGAACCTGAAGGACAGGAGGAGTCCAGCTTTTGGAAGAGAGAGTTAGAGGAAGAAGGTGAGGCTGGAGAGGTGGAAGGCAGCCAGATCTTGCTGGGCTCTGCAGGCCTCTCACGTGTTTTGATATGTAGACCAACAGAAAATAATTAAAGCCTTTGTAGGGTTTTAATGTTGGTGGAGTGATAAAATTAGATTGGCATTTTAAAAAGATTACTGACTTCACAGTAAGAAGGGATTAGAGGGCAGGGCTAGAAAGTTTGGTGAGATAGAAGCTTCACTGAATGTATATGCATGTAAACACAAGCTTTTCAAAAATAAATCATGTTCTAAAGGGATTTGGAATTTTTGAAGGAAAGAATCACTGGTTTTTTTATCTTTTAACTCTTTGTGTTTATTTTTTGGAGGCAGGGTAAAATTGGTTCACAGACAAATGAAGAGAAAGAAGAAAGAACAATATTTTCCAGAAGTCCTGGGGGGAAACATATCATCAGAGGTAACTGTGTTAGCTTTATTTTTCTGATTATATACTCAATATAAATTATAACTTCAGTATATAAGACCATATGGAGAGTTCATCCTCTTAATCACTTTTCATACTTATAGTCACATACAAACTTACATGTACTCAGGAGCATGGCTTAATAAAGACTAGGTAGGTGTTCAGTAGCTATTAATTGTACTAATTAATCACTCCTATTATATTTGTTAATATACTTATTGCTTTTTCACTCAGTAAGACAACTTGGGTTATATAATACCACATCAACTTTTAATGGCTGGTCAATAATTCATTATAGGCATGTGTAATAATATATGTAAATAACCCCACACTGATGGAAGCTCAAGTTTTTTAGGTTTATAATCCTTGTGATTCAATGAACATCCTTGCACAGACATTCTAATATTTGCCAAGGATAAGTCCCTAGAACTGAAGTTTCTGGGTAAAAAGATATATACACATTTTACGTTTTGATATATACAGCCAAAGAGCCTCAGTTCAGTTCAGTTCAGTCGCTCAGTAGTGTCCGACTCTTTGTGACCCCATGAATCGCAGCACGCCAGGCCTCCCTGTCCATCACCAACTCCCGGAGTTCACCCAGACTCACATCCATCGAGTCAGTGATGCCATCCAGCCATCTCATTCTCTGTCGTCCCCTTCTCCTCCTGCCCCCAATCCCTCCCAGCATCACAGTCTTATCCAATGAGTCAACTCTTCACATGAGGTGGCCAAAGTACTGGAATTTCAGCTTTAGCATCATTCCTTCCAAAGAAATCCCAGGGCTGATCTCCTTCAGAATGGACTGGTTGGATCTCCTTGCAGTCCAAGGGATTCTCAAGAGTCTTCTCTAACACCACAGTTCAAAAGCATCAATTCTTTGGCGCTCAGCCACAGTCCAACTCTCACATCCATACATGACCACAGGAAAAACCATAGCCTTGACGAGATGGACCTTTGTTGGCAAAGTAATGTCTCTGCTTTTCAATATGCTATCTAGGTTGGCCATAACTTTCCTTCCAAGGAGTAAGCATCTTTTAATTTCATGGCTGTAGTCACCATCTGCAGTTATTTTGGAGCCCAAAAAAATAAAGTCTGACACTGTTTCCACTGTTTTCCCATCTATTTCCCATGAAGTGATGGGACCAGATGCCATGATCTTCGTTTTCTGAATGTTGAGCTTTAAGCCAACTTTTTCACTCTCCTCTTTCACTTTCATCAAGAGGCTTTTTAGTTCCTCTTCACTTTCTGCCATAAGGGTGGTGTCATCTGCATATCTGAGGTTATTGATATTTCTCCCGGCAATCTTGATTCCAGCTTGTGCTTCTTCCAGTCCAGCGTTTCTCATGATGTACTCTGCATAGAAGTTAAATAAGCAGGGTGACAATATACAGCCTTGACGTACTCCTTTTCCTATTTGGAACCAGTCTGTTGTTCCATGTCTAGTTCTAACTGTTGCTTCCTGACCTGCATACAGATCCCTACCAGAAAGTTATTCCTACCTCCATTCCCAATTATACTCATTTTCTTATACCTCTGGTGGGTTGAAAAAAATCACCCCTCCTGGAGTTTTTTATGCACTTTTCTCTAATACCTGGCCAACTCTGCACATCTTCTCATAAGTTTACTAGTCACTTGTATTTCTTCTTACATGATTTTCAAGTAAATGTCCTTGTACATTCTTTTAATCTTCTACTAGGTATGTTTATCTTGTGACTTATGACAGTCCTTTGGAGACAGTGATATTAAGCCTTTGTCTGTCATATATAGCCTGATCTCTTTTTCCTAGTTTGCTTTTAAAAAAAATCTTTATTGTTTTTGGAAAACAAAGGTTTTTACAATTTATATAGTCAGTTCTGACAATCTTTTCCTTTAAGGTTTCTGGCCTTTGTATTCTGCTTAGAATTAAGTCTTTCACTCCCCAATATTACAGAAATACCTCCCTAATAACATTTTCTTTTGGAACTTTATTTTGTAGTTTTGAGAGCATTTCTGGAGGGCAATCAGGTAGCTAGTAGAGGACTTTATAAAATGTTGGTTCCCTTTGCCAGAAATTCTTTTAGAATTTATCCTAGAGAAATAAGATGCAAAGCTTTAGTTTCAAGGATATTCACTAAAGAGTTGTTTATAATTGCAAAAAACCTGAAAACTGTAAACAATGAAATGTTCAACAATGGAAGACTGGTTATATCAATTATTGTATAGCTATCCCATTAAAATACAAAAAAAATTAATCATATTAAAACATATTAAAAACTAAAAGCAAGAAAGGAGGTTAAGTTCAACTCATAAACACCAAAATTTTCTTTTGGCTATGTACAAAAAAAGGAAGACTGTGTTTACACAATAACCTTTTTCTTTTCTTCTATGACACTATTTGAACAATAAACATTTAAATTCTAGTACAGCTTCCAATTAGGCAGATACATTGTTAAGTGTACCGTTTGTATTTTAGTAGCTGAAGGTGCTTTAGACTAGAGGGTATTACCCTTATATTCAATTTAGGTATGCCTCAGCCAACAACTTTAAGCAAGTCAATTAAGCTTTTTGTTTCCTTATCTGTTGAATAATAATACCTACCCTGATTTAACTCATAGGGAAGTTGTGTAAATTGTAATTCACTATAAGCAACATAGAAAATAGTGCTAATGCTATTTATATTGAACTATTATTATTATTGCTTTTGCTCAAGTTTATTAAGGTATGATTGATACGTGAAAAGCAGTACATATTTAATGTATACACTTCATGAGCCTGGAGATAAGCATATACTTGTGAAACCATTACCACTATCTGTGCCATAAACATTTTCATCATCTCCCAAAGTTTCCTACTGCCCATTCTATTTATTGTTTTTGTTGTGATTTGTTTGTTCAGTTGCCCAGTTGTGTCCGACTCTTTGTGACCCCACGGACTGCAGCACGCCAGACCCTCTTGTCCCTCACCATCTCCCAGAGCTTGCCCAAGTTCATTTTTGTGATAAGGACACTTAAAATCTATCCTCTTTTGAGTGTACAATACAGTTAACTATAGCCACTACGGTAACTATTCATCTTGTATAACTGAAATTGTAACCTTTGACTAATGTCTCTCATTTCCCTCTCCTTCTGGCCTGTGGCACCATTCCACCTTCTGCTTCTGTGAGTTTCACTAGATTCCTCATTCTGGATTTCATTGTATTTTTCCCTTTGTGTCTGGCGTATTTCACTTAACATAATGTCCTCAAGGTCCAACTATGTTGTTGCAAACGGCTGGACTTCCTTCTTTTTAAGGGCTGAATAATATTCCATTGTGTTTCATATGATTGTTGCTTTTAATGTAAATGCAATGGAAACAGTAGGTCAATATCTTCAAAAAGAATATTTTTTAGTTATCTAAGGGAAAGAAGAATAAACAAAAGGAAAAGTGGCCTACTAAAACAGATTGTGGGGGAAGATAATCATCCAATAAATATTTACTAATTGCCTACTTCGAGCTGGGTTGGGGTTGGGGTAGAAGAGAGTAAGAGTGAATAATACATAATCTCTATTCTCAAGGACTTTATTCTGGTGGATGATACATGTCAGTGCCACATACAGAATCAGCATATTGTCCCTAGAACCTAAAGAGGCAAAGGGCTGTGGAGGCAAAAATGCCTCTCGAAGGCAATAAACAATAGTCAAGTTTGGTCATCAGAGATCAGCTGAACCAGGTAGAGGAGTTTAGCCTCATCAAGGAGTTACAGGGGAAGAGTTATCAAGGTAACCTGCAGCAGTTCTACACAGCCTAAAGTGAAATTAGGGGACAAACTGGCTGGGGATGCCCCATTCTGGAGGGGTTCCCCTGGTAAGCATAAGGGGGAATCCCCTTAAATATGGTAGAACCCCAACAGCAAATATAGGGGCTAGAGGAGAGAACAGATCCCTGCCTGCTAGGAGGAGACTGGAAGGGGTGGGGGAATTCTTAAAAACTCCATTTACAGAACAGGAGATCCCCTTCTGTTACTTAAAGTTCCCTTGTTCAGGGTATTCTGAGACATTTGTGGATTACTATCCTCTTGAACTTTGTTTCTGATTCGATCTTCCTTCAGGGTTAAGAAAAAGACAACTGAAAATATATTTATACATATATAACGATAAAAATATACACACACTCATACATCATACACTCACACTGTTTGGCTATGAGAAGGTCAGTGGCCCTAGCATTTAAGTCATTTATTTGAATCAAATGTTGTTCAGCCCTAATCAGTGCACGTTTAACCAAATCTCCAGACAGAAGATGATGTGAATTTTCCAAAACAGAAGGTAAGCTACATGTCAGAAAAATACAGTTTGGACACAACTAAAAACTTAATGGAGTAAAGCATTTTTGGCAATTCTGATGCTACCAGAATCGGCCAAAAAAAAAAACCAAAACAAAACTAGCATACTAGCACAAATATATATTGCCTGTTATGTACTAGGCAAATAAGATGAAAAAAAAAAACAACAACAAAGATATGAGTTTAACAGTTTGGGCATGGAAAAAATCTTTAAAGCCAAAATAAAAAATTCTTAAGAACATTTACTTCCCGTCACCTTAACCCTGGATAAGCAATTAACTTCAGTAATTCTTCCCTCTTTTTCTGGAGAAGGGAGTGACAGTTAAAACTGAATAAATACTGTATTTATTTGCAAAGTGCCTGGAATTTTAAAAAAATGCATTAAGGACAAAGCACAGCATTATTATAACATTCTTCCATATAGTACATAATACATACAGCCAACTGGGCAGAATCCTTTCATTTCTCCAACATACAAATTAGGTCATCAGAGATTCCACTGTCCTAAGTTTTCCAACAACTAAAACAAAGCAGGACAAATTCTTTTTTAAATCCACAAACTGTACCAATCTAAGGACTTACATTGCAGTTTCAGGCTGTTTATCATTGGTGGCCAGGTGACAACATGGATATGTAGCAATCTGATCATTACTAACAAAATAACTAAAAGCCAAAATCTCTTTGTGGCAGGTTAGTACTATCATTCTTTACATTAAAATTACATTTCATCTATAAGGTAGAACTAACAATTTTTGTTTGACATACAACACTGTTCATTTATTACAGATACTAAAATTACAGTGAATTAAGTAAAAGTTGATATGAACAAATCTATACAATATACAATCTACACAATATATGGGTATGGCTGTGCATGGGTTTAGTCCATTCAAAAATCTTAAGGCAAATTGTATTTTATAATATGCCTGGGATAATGTTTCTTTAAGGTTAATCTCGAAAAAATACCATAATCCATACTCCACATGATATATTCAAAGTTTTAAATACTGTTTATTTTAAAAATAGAAATTACTGAAGAGAACAGAATCATAAAACTAGAGAGCCTAAATATTGTAACACATGTTGTAACACATACTCTTTATTAAATACATATAACGTTCCATTAATATATAAGGTAAAAGATTAAAGCCTCTAACACATGATAATCTACAACCGTAGAGTTGTGTGTTTTTCTCATTTTTCCCCATGCACATCCTGACATACATTAATGTAAAAAGTAACATGTCCTTTTTTTCCTTACTCAATAATTATCTTGAACGTATTTTGAATGTTTGTGATTAACCTTTTAATATACAGTTTTAATTTCTGTAATTTACTGAGTTATTTATTTTTACGGTACATATAATGTTTCATTTAGTCCTCTTAACATATTTATTAAAAGAGTAAAAAGCTCCTCCATAGTTTGAGAATATTTTTTCAATCTGAAATAAGTTTGAATAAAAATGACTTAAGATTTGTTTCACATTACTTTTAACTTTTTTGTTTTTAAAAGTTTATTTCACGTTTCAAAGAGTAAAATGAATCACAACACTTTAGAATTTGCTAAATTTAGCACATTAAAAAATATTTTAAAATACGAGTATAAGGGCTCCAAATTGGAAAATCTTTTTCTGAACAAGTTGACTACGATTATTATTGTAAGAGTTTCATTTCCAGCTCCATCTGTTCTTCTAATCACTCTAAATTCCATGTGCAGGGTAAACAGTTAAAAAAAAAACAAAAAAAACCCAAAGTCTTAAAAATCAATTCTTGTCTTAGCACACACGCTCTTCGGAGTCGCACGCAGCGTCTGTGTGAGCCGACTCCTCCCCACTCTTGGGGAAAACCCTGCCTAATATTTATAACGTTATGACATACTGTAATACTCACAAGGTGGTTGTAGAAGTATAAACACGACTGGAGCTATCTGATTGGCTGCTGGTGATGTAACACCCATGTCAATACTTCCCACTGAACGCACGTGTTCGACCTTTTATTTAAATTTCCATTTCATCACAGCAATAAGACACTCGGGGCGGTGCATTTTCTGTGAAATGATTATCGCCCAGAGGTGCTGCATCGAATACACAATGCAGCAGACGAGGAGGTGCCCGCGGTTGTAACCTCCTCGCGCGAAAGGTACAGCCTGGTCCAGTCTTTGTGAAGGAACAAAAATAAGTTCACTTCCTCGGGCACCGTTACCCCCCAC
>NW_011495050.1:1257895-1258154 GCF_000754665.1 Bison bison bison
GCTACCCCGGTGCATTGTGGGCGCACGGTCCGTTGTTCATTTGCCATTCGACCTCCGCCAGGGCCTGGTCGGACGGAAACGCTCCGCCGGCTTTATTGTCGGTTCGTTATGTGGCGGAGCCCGGCAGTTTAACGTGCCTCCCACCCTCAGCGCTTCGGAAGCCGGCAGCCGCGTCGGGACTCCTCGGCGCGCCGGAGGAAGGATATCTTGTTTGGAGGGTCGGTGTGTGCGCGCGGCTTTAAAGAGGGGGCAGCGGAGG
>NW_011495050.1:1258930-1259066 GCF_000754665.1 Bison bison bison
CGCAGCCGCTCAATGGGCGGGGGGCCGACGAGGAAGTGGAATTGGAGGGCCTGGAGCCCCAAGACCTGGAGGCCTCCGCCGGGGCTGCCGCCGCCGCCGAGGAAACCAAGGAGTTGCTGCTCCCCCAAGACGCGGG
>NW_011495050.1:1259166-1280213 GCF_000754665.1 Bison bison bison
GCCTTTCGAGGCGGCGGCGGCGGCGGGGGGCTCGGCAACAATGGCAGTAGCCGCGGCCGCCCCGAGACCTCGGCGTGGCCCCTGAGGCATTTCAATGGGCGAGGGCCGGCGGCCGTGGAGCTGGAGCTGGACGCGCTGGAGGGGAAGGAGTTGATGCCGGACGGCGCGTCCCTGAGCGACAGCACCGAGGACGAAGAGGAGGGGGCGAGCCTGGGCGACGGCAGCGGGGCGGAAGGAGGCAGCTGCAGCAGCAGCAGGCGGTCGGGCGGCGATGGCGGGGACGAAGCGGAGGGCAGCGGTGTGGGAGCTGGAGAAGGAGAGACTGTCCAGCACTTCCCGCTCGCGCGGCCCAAGTCCCTAATGCAGAAGCTCCACTGCTCCTTCCAGACCTCCTGGCTCAAAGATTTTCCCTGGCTGCGCTATTCCAAGGATACTGGCCTTATGTCTTGCGGCTGGTGCCAAAAGCCCCCCGAGGACGGAGGAAGCGGGGATCTGCCCCCAGTGGGGCACGACGAGCTTTCGCGAGGGACCCGCAACTACAAGAAAACCCTCCTTCTGAGGCACCACGTCTCTACCGAGCACAAACTCCACGAAGCCAACGCCCAGGTACGATATATGTTGCTCCTGCTTTTTCAGATCTTTGGGGGAAAGGCTTATCAGCTAAAACTCACTCTCCTGGGTGAAGAGATCTTTCCTGTTGCGAGAGAGGTGCAGGGAACTTAGGCGTGGGGGATTCGAAAGCCTGGGAATAAGTTTTCAAAAGTTAACCGGGGGAGTTGGGGGGAGGGGGAGGAATGACAATTTTCTAATCGTAGCGCTGAATTTGATTTAATTTTTTTCATGACTCAGATTTCTTTGCCCGTCAGATTGAATCAGAAGGAAAGTTTAATAAGCGAGGTTGACGGTTTTAACCCTGTAAGGTTGGCTTTGTGGTTACAATGTTATTAGCTGTGATTTTAGAAAAGCTGCTTTAATGTTGGTAGTCTTTTAGCGTGCTGTTGGAAGTCAAATCTGGTAACTCTTTGAAGAATGAATTAAACTCTTTCCTTAACTTTTGATGCTACCCCTTTTAGGAGAACATCCAACCGAGAAAATTCTTTTTATCATGTCAGGATAATGTGAAATATGAGAGTAGTATGTAAATGTAGAGGAAGCTATTTGG
Organism: Bison bison bison; assembly: GCF_000754665.1. NCBI lineage: Eukaryota > Metazoa > Chordata > Mammalia > Artiodactyla > Bovidae > Bison > Bison bison. The sequence continues at coordinate 1,260,329 of NW_011495050.1, forward strand.
ATAAAACTTCGTGAATGATTATACTAAATTCATCTTCTTAAAGTTTTTGTTGAACTTCTCTTTCCAAAGGTATGCTTTTGGTAAATTGTGGTAGTTTTTACTTGCTTCCATCTCTCCAGATTTCTGTGCCAAGATTTTCTGTAATCCCCTTTTTCAAAAAGTTTTCATATAAATGTAGTTTACTTTAAACTTAGGATATTTGAAATGTTGACTGTAAAGTTACTTCTACCAACTACTTGATTCGAACTGGTAGAGAATGTATTTACCAAAATCATAAGTTCTTAGTTATAAAACAGGTAAATGGTACTTCTTAAATCTTGTCTTAGTATTTCTGGACTAAAGATAATATTCTTATCATTTTGATAATCTCTTTCCAAGCCAAGCAGATGTTAATCAGTCCTCCTAAGACAACCTGTGGTTGTGGATGGAATTCATTCTTTTGTATCGGTAGCCAGGCATTGATTTCAGAAAGTCACCTTTCAGATACTAGTCCCTTTGTGTGTTGGAGTGATCTTGCTGTTTAGAACACTTTTAGTGGAGTTAATTAGGCACTGTCTAATAACCCCGTAGCCCAGAAATTTCTCAGAAGTTTAGACTTTAACGTTAAGGCATAGGGTTGTTGTTCTCAGGGGGGCAATGGCAACAGTTTTTTCACAACTTTTAGTTGCCTAAGCCCTACAAGGAAGGTCATTTAAAGATGTAAGGCCGGGAAAAGTTAAGTAAATTGTCCCAAGTCTTACAGTTCTTGGTTAAAAATGAGACTAGCCTTTATAAGGAATGTTGCAATGGAGGAAGGAAAAAAAGGTTTTGGAGTAAATCTAGGTTCACATCTCAGCTTTCTGCAGTTACTAGCTTTGTGAGCTTGGGCATTGGAGTGCCAGACTTGTCTTCTGTATGCCAAACACAGATGTCCCTTATTTTGGCAAGTAATTATTCTGTTCCCATTTTACAGAAGAGGAGTCTAGAGGCTTCAACGCGTTATATATTCCTGAAGTTAAGTAGTATGATGAAGTGGAGGGCTTGTGAAAATGAAAGTATGCTTTTCTAAGTGATGAGTTGGTTATTTAGAAAAATCTAAAAGGACAATCAAACTGAATTTTTTTAATTCAGTGGATCAGTTACTCTTCTTCAGTGTAGTCTGTGTAGGCAGATCTGAATGGGAGTGCAAATTATTACAATTAGCTGCTTAGTGAACCTGAAATCAGAGGAACAGGGAATTAGTTGGATAACCTTATGATAGACTTAGCATGGCGTATTCCTCTCCCCTAGGCATATATCTGGATTAGGGAATTCATCCCTAGGTAAAACCTTTTCTAAACTTAATCCCTGAATTATCTCTCCCTTACCCTTTGCCCCCTTGAAACTCCCTTTTTACAATATAATCTTCAGACCAACTTCTTTCTCTTAGGACATTGTATCATTAGACTGAGAATAATACAATTTAGTAAGTCATTTCTGTTTGTCTAAGGCTATTTATTGGTTCCCTTTGATTGGATTTTGGATGTTTCCACTCTGAACTGATCCTAATCATTTCTATTTTCATTCTAAGCTTAGTTTGGGGGGTATTACCTTGTAATTGACCCCAGGTACCACCTATAGGATCTTTTTGTCTTGTTAATACATGAGTGACAGGTTCAAGAACTGACTTATTTCTTCTTACGCACAAAGTTAACTTTTTTTTTTCCATTGCCCTGCAGCTTTTGATTACCTGCAGGAGGCAGTATAACACAGTCTGTAAGAGCATTCTTGAGCTTAAAAGTAGGGGGACCTGAGTCCTAATCCTCTTTCTTGACAGGCAAATGAGTTAACTTCCAGTTTCTTCATGTTTGCAAAGTGTATATGCCAGCACCTAGTCACTTAGTAAATGATAACCATTATTTATTATCACCATTACTTATTTTCTTTGGAAATAACTATAATTCTGTGGGGTAGGGGGAACTGGTACTTCATGTCTCAATGTTACCAGTTTTCTCAGTTTGCAAGCCACTTAATCTCATGGAATCACTCTTGATTCTAGAGAACAAACCAGTTTTTTTTTCATGCTTTTAGAGACTTTGGCCATTCAGGTTCTTTGAACATTCTCATCGCACATGCAGTTTTTCTCATCTTCATGAAGAATATCTTGCATGAGCTTTCTCCTGTCTTAAAATTACTGAAATAGTTTTGTAGTTCCTCAGACAAGAATTAAGTTTGAAATTGGGACACAGTTCACTCCCTTTATCCCCCCTCCCCACTTTTTTTCTTTAATTTTAAGGAGTCTGTTTTTTGTGAGGAGTTTAGCCAAATCTTAGTATGTGAATAAGGGTGACTTTACTTTTTCTTATGGTTTCTGTAAGGGGAAAAATCATGGTGGTGGCCAAGAGACTGTGGCATATTCTGTTTTTTTGGCGGAGGGAGCCCTGCCTTGCTACTTGTGGGCAGGATCCCTGACTAGGAATGGAACCTGTGTCTCCTGCAGTGGAAGTAACCACTGGACTGCCAGGGAATTCCCAGTGGCCCATTCTTAAAACCTTTGATTGTTATTTTGATGTTGATTGTAAAGGATTGCTCATGCAAGAAGTCTGCAGATACTCTCAGAATCTGTTCTGCAGCGTTCTATTTCTGAAAAATCCTTGTATTTTATAAGGATTTAAGGGACAACATATAATTTCTATTTTGAGTAACAACTGACTATATATATCGTGAGGGTCTGGTTCGGTGATTAGCTTATATAAGGTTTGACCATTTGGCCCAGAGGACTTTAAAATTGCTTTAATAACACTGATTACCACTGTATCTTGGTTCAGATCACTTTCTACCCAGTTGGGAAATTTTCATCGCCTAAATCACACATTCTGTCAACTCTTTCCAGTTTAGTAAGCCTAAAACATGTGTTCAAGTGTGTTATTGTTATAAACCTAGTTAACCTTTCCAGAAAGTACTTAATTTAGATCAGTGATCTTCTAATTGGAATATGTTGGTGAGCAGCAAAAGCAGAGGTGAGACAGAGCTACCAGCCTTCTTTGCATTTGGCAAAAATTAATTGTTTTTTTGAGGATTTTGGAAGAAAGACTGAAAGCCTTTCACTGGGAAGGAGAAATAGATATTACAAACAACCACAGAGCCTACAATCCATTAAATAACCAATTTGTATAATATTTATATAGGTTCTAGCAGTCATTTATTGTGTTTCTAAAAGCGGATTCCTTTTCCCTGGTGTTTTTGATTATGTGTCTAGGGACTTCTTTCTCCCTCTTAAAATATACCTATTAGGTAGATTGCAAGGCACTGAAGATAAACCTATGTAAATAAGACATTTTTCTGACCTCTAGAAACTTGTACTCTAGTAAGGAGAGAGACATTGCAGTAAAATGATAGCTACCATGTTAGAAATATATTCAAGTTACAGTTAAGATAACTAAAGGAAGTCGTCATCCTATTTGTGAAGGTTGGGAGAAGCTTGTAGAATTGGATCCTAACTTGTGTTAAATGAGTAAGTGTTGAAGAGGGGAGGGCATTCTAGGCATTGCAGTTGGTAACAGCTTGAGCATAATGGAAATTGATGCCTTGATGTGTCTGAAAAGTAGATGATTTAATTCAGCAGGATGAAAAATCAAGTTTGAGTGGGTAGACTGCAGGTTATGGATGGTCCTTTCATGTTGAAATGATTGTATTTTTTCTGTTGGGCAAACCATTTAGCAGTTTTAAGCAGAGGAGAACCACGATGAAATATGTGTAAGTTGATGTGTTAGAAGCACCTGTTGGTATGCATGTGGTTTTTGAGGAGAGCTGGTAATAAAGCATATTTTTGGCACATAAAATTGGCTGGAAGTTGTAATCACCTGAAGACATCTACCCCAGACCTATAGATTTACAATTTCTGTGGATAGTATTAATATTTAAATTGCAAGAGAAAATGTCATCACTCAAGGAGATCAGAGAAGAGATACTGATTTCAAAGGAGATATTCCTTTCTTTATCTACTGACTTAGATAATTTGTCAGTACTACTAGCATACATTTATTTGGCATGCTCACTGTGGCCTTGTGTGTCCTCATACTAGAAATGGAGTTTGAGTTTTAGAATTTGGGTTTGTAAATGGACATTGATCTTTTTATTCTTTCAGTATACCGTTCCAATGGGTTGCTGCAACAAAAGATTTTTATGTTTTTAATGCTTTCATTTTGCACTTTGTGTTTGAAATATCTTTTTTTCCTACTAAACGATTTATCAGTTCTGGGTAGGGACTTAAATACTTTTAAGTACTTGTTTTTTTTTTTAAAACCAGTAACAGTTTCTAATCATTTGTGGATTGACTACAGATAGCTAACTGCAGCTGAATTTTTCTCAGAAGAGTGGGGAGACTGGGTAGTGTGATCTTGGGTTTTCTACAGTAGCTGGTGTTATCCAGTTCTCCCAGCTGGAATGCTGTGAACACCCTATGATCTCCCTCCACACCTCTGCCTTGAAATCTAATTAATCACTCAAGTTTGGATTTTACTTTAGAAATTTTCCAGGCTCTGCCCCCATCACTGTTACCTGTCTTAACTAGTGAACGTCCTTGTTTGTTGCAGGTGTGCTGCACACCTACCAGTGGCTTGCCCTGGTCACACATTTCCAGTGTCATCCCCTGGTAATTACCCTCCACTTTGCTACCACAGTCATCTCTTTATCAGTTAATTCAGTCAGATGATTCTAAAGCTCTGTAGGTACCTATACCAGTGGTCCTTAATCTTGTGTAGGATTCAGGTCTCTAGATAATCTGGTGCAAGTTACAGACACTTAGCTCTAAAAACATGAAGAGCATATTTGCATTTCTTGGGCTTTCTTGGATCACCCTGAAGTTCTTCATAAATCTCGAATGGTGAGGCTGTGTACATCCTTGGTTCTCTTTCTCATACTGTCTCATCTGCTTAGACTCTCAGCCTCTCCTTCCACTCTTGCGTCCTTCAAGGCTCTGCTCAGATATTTGTTTCAAAAAAAGATCTCACCCAACCCCTCAAAAAACTGGATTAGGTGCACCACCTCTCTGCTTTCTTAAAGCTCTTCAGTATCTTAAGAATCTTGCTCAGTATTAAACTTCAGGCAGGGAACTAAATCATTTTGGGTTCCCAGTGTAGAACCTGTCTGATACAGTCATTCACTTAATGCTTATTAAATAAGTGAGTAAAGTCAAGATTTTTCAAGCTTTTAGCAGCTTTTTCTCTGATTAAAATATTTACTTTTGGCCTCTCTGGAAATAAATTTGAAGATAATAAACTTGAGGATTTTAACCAAATGTATGCTTCTATATTTTCTTAATTTTGGAAGAGTTAATTAAAGTCTCTAAAAATAATTTTACTTATGGGCATCTCCACAGATAAAAATAACAGGAGACTTTCATATTTATAGAAATCTTTGGGGTAACACTTTTTTTTTTTTTTTAATCTGAATGTCTGTTTCCTTAGTCTCCTTGTTTATCTAGTTTAATGCTTGGCTAAGTTGCATTTTCCTTTTTGGGAAAGGGAATAGAAACTTTTCCAACTAGTCTTTAAAAAAAATCAGTTCTGGAAATACTTAAACCTTTTTATCAGTGGTATCTCATGTTTATCAATATACTAAGAATGGACATAGAATGTTAAAGAGGGAACCGGAGAGACAGAGATGACTTGAGTTCTTAGGGACCAACTGTTATTTTTGTCTTTAGTAACTAGGAATTTATTTGGTTTAGCAAGTAATATTGGCAGTTTAATTTAGTGCTTATCTTGCTTTATTTTACCCATATCCTCAAATAATACTCCCTTTGTAGAGTACATGTACTCTTGACTGGTAAACTCTTCATTGTGAAGAGTATATATAATATGTGCTACAGAAACATGGCATAGTGCTCTGATCAGTACTGAAGGAGAAATTGCTAGGGCTGTTTGTAGCATGTAACATTACTATTCTATTCTGTTATTCAGTAGTAATGAAGAAAAATAGTTGTTGAATAGTGTGTTTGGCTTGTATAGCTTGTGTCCAAGTGGAATGGACAAATATTTTGGTGGATAGCTTTTGTCTTTAAGTTATTTTTAAAAATTAGGACATTTGGTATGATAATGGCAGAGAATGACAGAAATTGGGACTGGCCCAGAAATTTCAGAACACAGTGACCATGGCCTAAAATGACTGCTATGACATAGCCACCTCCTTCTTAAAGGGTTTTGAACTGCTTAATGCGTAAACTTTAAGCAGTTCTTGACTTGTAAAGGCTCATTCACTGCTTCCACAGACACTTTACCATGTACTGCCAAATTTTTTCTCTTACTGTTAACTACAGTATCTGTTAGAACTTTGAACCAAATGAGCTTTGCTGGGCAGATATGGCATGCACAGCAAAGCTTACTTTTAAGCCTGCATCATAGAGCAATGTAGTTTGGAAATTTTCTGTAGTGAGTAGAGAGCATAAGCAAATTAATAAAGCGTCTTATTTAGATAGCCTCATAAACAGTATGATGGGTCTATAGAAAATTATACAGCTTTAGACATTTTTAGTATTCATTTAGTTCTCTACATAGAGTCCTAAACATTTCCCATCCCTTTGCTAAGTAGTTGGAAACATCCCAGCATACTGGTTTTAATATACAAGATATACAAGATAAAATACCTTTTTGCCTCACTTCCTTTCTTCCAGCCCCCAGAAGCAAAAATTTGGGACTTAATCGTGAATTACTTGATTACTTTACTCCATCTGTAGCTGTTAGCAGTTTTTGCTTACAATTGGGTGGTCTTAATAGAAGGAGAAAATAACTGATTTCGAATATGGGACATTTTGGTATGATAGAGCAAGAATGTGGGGGTGGGGTTAGAGTATAAGTGTAATTAATGATGCACTCGAGGCCCTGGGAAGTGATGGGATGCTGCCAAGGGTCAGTTGGAAGTGCAAAGGGAATTCTCTGCTTCCTGTGCTTCATTCTGTAGTAATCGTATACTCCAGATTTGCAGGATTATCTGTAGTGTTTCATTATTGCTGTGAAATACTGATGTGTCCTGGAATTCTGGCATTTTTATTCTGTTTCAGTTGACTTCTCATACCTGGAAACAACACGAAAATTCTTAGATGGATCATGTGATCTGGTTTAGTTTCAGGATTATTATGTGTGTGACCTGCTGTATTCAGAATTCAGAATGGAACCTAATGTTTGTGTGATTAAACTATACCCATGATGAGGTTGCTTCCCAGGTGATGCTAGTGGTAAAGAATCTGCCTGCAGTGCAGGAGATCCAGGTTCAATCCGTGGGTCAGGAAGATCTCCTGGAGGAGGGCATGGCAACCCACTCCAGTAATCTTGCCTGGAGAATCCCATAGACAAGGGAGCCAGGTGGGCTACACAGTCCATAAGGTAGAAGAGAGTCGGATGTGAAAAGAGTTGACACAGCTGAAGAAACTGAGCACAGAACAGCACACATGATGGGGTTAAATGGAGATGTGGGATTGCTTGGAATCTCACCACCATTTACAGTGCTGCTGCTGCTGCTAAGTCGCTTCAGTCGTGTCCAACTCTGTGTGACCGGCAGCCCACCAGGCTCCCCTGTCCCTGGGATTCTCCAGGCAAGAACACTGGAGTGTGTTGCCGTTTCCTTCTCCAATGCAGAAAAGTGAAAGTGAAGTCGCTCAGTCGTGTCCGACTCTTAGCGACCCCATGGACTGCAGCCTACCAGGCTCCTCCGTCCATGGGATTTTCCAGGCAAGAGTACTGGAGTGGGGTCCATTTAGAATATTCTATGAGAATTTTTTTGCAGTTCTAACAACTTTGTTCCCTACACCCTTCCCTCTGCCCCCCATTCTCTATTCCTCTCCAAGCATATCAGTCCTCCCAGCATCCAACAATCCAATATGTATCTTTTCTGGGTTTTCCCCCAGATTCTGTCTACTCATAGACCTGTATATATGTGTTTTATTATTTTATAATTAATAAAATAATAAGTATTTAATAATAAGTATTTACTATTTTGTGCCAAAGAAAATAATCTTTAACACTTAAGAATAGATACCTGCCTAATTTAGGGAGCTTACCCACCTAATGCCTGGAGAAGGAAATGGCAACCCACTCCAGTATCCTTGCCTGGAGAATCCCATGGACAGAGGAGCTTGGCGGCCTACAGCCAGTGGGGTTACAAGAGTCAGACACAACTTAGCGACACCACCACCCACCTAGTGACTCTGTGAGTAGGGCCTGAAGTTCTTATTTAGAAACACTCCTGGTACTTACTGCTTTATTAGTTTAAGAAAGGACACACAGTTAATAACTAGTATAGGCAGCATTCCAAAATCTAGATCACATTCCTTTATTCTTGCTGTCGATATCATGTTATTTTATAGGAACTACAGTAACTTAATAGTGATGCTAAACTGAACTGTAATGAATAATTAAAAGATTGATCACAGGGAAGATTATAAACATTAAGTATTTGGAGTTAAGGAATTTTAACTGATGGGTAGTGTTTATGATCCTAAAGAGAGAAGTCATTTTGAAAATTGATTTGGGATTTATATAATTGGGTATTCCTGTAGTTTGAAGCACATTTTTTTAAATTAGGGTCTTCTGTTACTTTCTCTTTCAGTTGAGTCACTCAGTCATGTCTGACTCTTTGCGACCCCATGGACTGCATAGTTAGATATGATTAACTTTGTTGACCTAAATTGTCTGACTCAGTATTTGCCAAGACTTTTAAAATTCCCTTTTTTAATAATGTTAACTAGAATGAGATGCTGAGCATATTTTAATCTGATTATTTTAAGTTCAACCAGAAAAACTGTGTTCTTAGCAGTTACAGAGATAAGGCAGATTAATTTGATTCTTATGAATGTTTCTTTACATGAGAAAACAACCACTTTTTATTTTCATTTCATTTCTTTTCTTTTTTTTGGCCATATCACTTGACTTGTTGGATCTCAGTTCCCCGACCAGGGATTGAACTCAGGCAATGGCGGTGGAGTCCTAGCCACTGGACCACCAGGGAATTCCCTGTTTTAATTTCAAATAATTCTCAATCCATGTCTTCAGCTATATTTGGAAAGATAGCATGATATGTGATACACAGTATTCTTCAAATGAAATTCTGATCCTCAGGATGTTTCTTTCTTTTTTTTTTTTACCAATAGCAGTGGATTGCAGCAAAGCTGTTTACACCCTTTCTCTTAATATTTAGATTGTGAACACCTCAGTCTCAAAATATGTAATGATTACTGACAGATTAGTGTATTTGATAGTGGTTTTAAAAAGTTACATTGACAATGATTTGTTGTCTTTGGTATGGAGGCTTTAAAAAGTAAATAAAATTTAATGTTAATATTTTCCATCTATTGCAGGAGTCAGAAATACCATCAGAGGAGGGGTACTGTGACTTTAATAGTAGGCCAAATGAGAACTCTTATTGCTATCAACTTCTTCGACAACTAAATGAACAGAGGAAGAAAGGTATTCTTTGTGATGTCAGCATTGTGGTGAGCGGAAAAATCTTTAAAGCTCATAAGAACATCCTGGTTGCAGGCAGCCGTTTCTTTAAGACTTTATATTGCTTTTCAAACAAAGAAAGCCCTAACCAAAACAATACTACCCATTTAGATATTGCTGCAGTTCAAGGTTTTTCAGTCATCTTGGACTTCTTGTATTCTGGTAACCTGGTGCTCACAAGCCAAAATGCCATTGAAGTAATGACAGTGGCCAGCTATCTTCAAATGAGTGAAGTTGTTCAAACTTGCCGAAATTTCATTAAAGATGCCTTAAATATAAGCATTAAATCAGAAGCTCCAGAGTCTGTAGTTGTGGACTATAATAATAGAAAACCAGTTAACAGAGATGGCCTGTCTTCATCACGGGATCAAAAAATTGCCAGTTTTTGGGCAACACGAAATCTTACCAATTTGGCAAGTAACGTAAAAATTGAAAATGATGGTTGTAATGTCGACGAGGGCCAAATAGAAAACTACCAAATGAATGACAGTAGTTGGGTCCAGGATGGTTCACCTGAATTGACAGAAAATGAGTCTCAAGGTCAAACAAAAGTGTTTATTTGGAATAATATGGGCTCCCAAGGGATTCAAGAGACTAGCAAAACAAGGAGAAAAACCCAAGCTACAAAGAGATTTGTTTATAATATACCACCTAATAATGAAACAAATCTAGAAGATTGCTCGGTGATGCAGCCACCTGTTGCCTATCCAGAGGAAGATTTGTCATTCATCAAGGAAGAACCAGGTAAATACTGTATTGAATATATACAGAGGTGTCTCAGTTTTTATTCTCATTCTGCTTGGATATAATCTTGTGTGTATGATTAAAGTAATATACATAAGAAATAGTAAATTTGAGTCTTTGTAATAGAAGGGAAAAAATGACTTGAACAGTCACATATCTTATATAATCTTGTATCAAATGTAAGATTTGGTATATCTTAGTTTTTTCTCTACACATGTATATGTGGGTTTCTCAAAGGTTGTGTTAAATAATCAGGAATTTGCCCACATTTTATGGCATGTGGACTCTATGTATAGTTCTTTGATTTTCCTGGTCTGTAGCCTCTGCTCACTTTTTGTACTCAGTGCTGGAAAAGATAAAATCTTTGGTTGTAATATGTGATTTGTTTGTCATTTCAGAACGTTTTTGAGATTTAGTTAGCATTCTTTACTCTCAATTTTTTGTAGTTGAATATTTGTTTTATAGAATTTTGCAAAAGTTAATGGGATTCTACTTTGTTTAGAAGCACTTACTGTTCTGTTCTCCCCATAAATCTTACAGAAACTGGAATATTTTAAGTTTGTCCCACTGTTTCCTCATTTTCATTCTCATTTGCATTAGTTAAGAGAGGCCTCTGAGACCTTTCTCTTGACTATAAGAATCTTTGCATATCACATCTTGTAGTGTGGGGTGTTTTTTTTTTTTTTTTTTTTTTGAGAAATGAAGTGAGGGGACCATTGTTGAAGAGTGAAATAGATTTGAAACTTTAACTTAATTGTGTGTGTGTAACTTACTTTTATTTGAAGTAGCCCAGTGGGTTTGAGGTTTTCCTTAGTGGATCCCAGACTTGACCATGCCCACCACTGTCATACATCATTTAGTGCTTGTGTTGCCTCAGAGATCTGTAACTGTTCGGTGTCTGATTTATGTGATGGTGATCACCTGGGGATGGAGTGCTTTCCGTTTAAAAGAATCATTGTTTTTAGTTCCCAAAGGGCAAAATGCCATAATCCTGTGAAATGGTTTCCCTGGCTGTTTAGGTTTGGGTTTAGTTTTCATTGGTAGAAATCATGTGGAAATCAGTATACATGTATAATGAATACTGTTTGCTGAGCTTTCCCCTCCAACTTGTCAAGTCTTTAGCAATAAAATCCCAGAGGTCGTTTCTTAAAAGTACTAATGATAGACTTAGCAGCACTTTGTTTTGGCTTAATTTTTAATGTAAAAAATCTTGAATCAGTTCTCAGAGTTAGAACTGCATTTTTTTCCCCTACTGCATGAATTAGTCAGTTAACAGTATGATGGGAGGCCTATAGTGTATTTTTTTAAAATATATATAGGTACCCAGAATATAAGGAGTAAGATTTTTTGGCATGGTAGTTGACTGACAACTAACAAAGCTAACCTCATTCTTAAAACTAATGCCACACATAATTGGAGTGATTCAAAGAGAAGAAAAGCAGTATTAATTAGAACCACAGTGCATACTTTGAAAAATAACATTACTAGTGATTATCATCTTAGCAAGCAACTCCTAGCTGAGGTTGTATCAGTGTACTAGGTCTATCATAATTTTTGGTAGTCTGATATGCTTTTATCTTTGATAGCTTATAAAAGATAATTCTATTGTCATTGATGCCACCTTAATATCTGATGAACCTTGCTTAACTGAAATTTGATTATTTGTGACATGCTACATTCCCACTGTTAAAACTTTTAACAACTTTTTGGTGCCTCTGAATCCACCTTCATTCAGTGGCAGAAAATCCCATAAGAGCTAGAACATGATATGATAGAGAGCTAGAAAATTTTTACTGTAAAGGGCCAAGCAGTAAATATTTTGGGGTTTGCTGGTCGTGAAGTCAGTTACTTAACTGTCAGTGTAGCGTGAAAGCAGTCATAGAAAGTGTGTAAACAAATGAACAGAAGTGTGTTCAGGTAAAGCTTTATTGCCAACCCTTGGGGTAGAGCAGTGGGTCTTAATCATGCCTGCATGTTGGCATTGCTTGGGAACTTCAGCCATCATGATGCCTGACTGTCCCTGCCAGGGATTTTGGTTTATTGGTCTGGGATGTGGCCTGGTAGTTGAAATTTTTGTCAGTTCTACAGGTGATGGTGCTATGAGTCACTGATAGAGGAAAGAGCCCAAATTGAATCAGGTTTTGTAAATGAGTTCTGTTACTTACTATGTTACCATAACCAAATTAAGTTAAACACTTGCCCTCAGTTTCCTCCTTCTTAGACTATGCTACTTTTATAGGGTTATTCTGAAAAATGACAAAACATAAAAATACAGCTGTCGCAGTCATCTTAGTCCCCCTTAAAGATTAAGATTTTTTTAAAATCAGTTTTCCAGTGCAGTGTACTTTGTACCAGATTCTTGATAGGTGGTCTATAGCCTCAGCTTGACCTTTTGTTTCAATGTAGGATGAGTATGATTATAAGGAAGTTACTTTATATTGAGCTAGAATTTGTTTCTCTTTAACTTCCTAATTCTGTCATTTTTAGTAGTATAATCTAAGCCTAACCTCTAATCTCTTAAATCAACCTGATAACCCTTCAGGTATTAACATTAAAAAATTTCCCCTGAAGTCCCCTTCTTTTAGGCTAAGTGCTGTATCTCCCGCCTTGTGAATTCCAACCCCTTTTTACATCTTTCTTAACAGTCATAGGCAGTTTGTTTCACCCTGATGAAATGTTGGTGCACAGAATTTTAGACTAGAACTCTCCAGGCAAATTCTGAGCAATAAAGAAAGGACATAGTGGGTCTGTATTTACCAAGGTCTTTCAGTTACTAAAAGTAGAGGCAGGTTCCATCTTTAGGACTGCCCAACATTAAAACCTTGGCAATTTATAAACTAGTGACCCAGTCTTCTAAAAAATTGAGGCTCATTTAAAACTTCTAGAGGTCAACATTACTGGTTATACTTTCATTTTTATTTATTGAAAAAATAGTGAAAACTTTCAGTGAAATAATGCTTTTAAATGTATTTAAAATTCTTTACCTAATCATCGGAAAAGTCATGGTGAATTATGCATTTAGTCTACAAGCAGTGCTTGACATGTTTGGGTTTGTGGGTCTCTTGTAGGAACAGTGATTTCCCAGATTCTTAAGCCTACTGTCTGTAGGCTATAAATAATGTTGTCTTATTGCCATATACTGTGGAAAGTGGTATTTGGGTGCTTCATAAAGAAATGTAAGATACTGAGATTTTATCAGAGGTTATATTCATAATGGTATTTCTTTAAAAATCTTAGGCTAGTATACCTGTTATCTGACTCTGCCTCGATTCCCTTCAAATCATTTTTGATTTGTACATGTAAATGTAAGAAATTAAATAGTATAGGGGCAAAAGTTACCAGTGCCTTAATTGTCTTACACAGTGTTTTCATTTATACTGTTAAAACAAGTCAGGTGTTAATCCCATTTTTTATCTACTCTGGACTCATGGGACATGGGCTTTCTGAATCCGTATTTTTGTATTGTTTGTGCCAGTCACACTAGAATGTTGTAGCCATTATAAATAACTGTATTCTTCATGTAATACATCTGTATGTATATGCATTCAGTAAGATTTTGAAATTTCTGACAAACAAAAATTAAATTTTTAGCAATAAAACAGTGTGCTAGTCAAGAGTATTAATATGGTTAGCCTAATTAAGCTTTTTATTGGCTCTAAGATAATAAGCAGCCCTTCAGAATGAGGAAACAGAAGTTCTACAGATGACAAACTTTCTGGTACTGAATTCTGAAACGAATTTCTCCAGTGGGGTTTTATATAATTGACATCAAGACAGTTTTCTGAAAAGCATTTTCTAGTGAATACAGCAGTAGGTTATATAATTGTCTTTAATAAAAGCTGGTAAAATTTCATATAGATGATTGAATTTTTCATAATGATGTACAAATACTCAGATGCACGGTGGTTTTATTTGATCAAAGGATATAATTTAGAGTTTGTAAACTCTAAAAGCTCCTTTCTCTCATCTGTACTTTTTTTTGTTTTGTTTTGTGGCATTTGTGAATTTTTATTGATCCTTACAAGCAGAGTTTAAGCTGTAACATCTTCAATTTGTGTAGTTGTTTTTTGGTTGAAAAGCATATAATTCAAGTGTATAGAAAACAATTTTGAGAGAAGAATGCTCAAACTCTATGTCTTTAAGATACCTAATGAGTCATATTTGAAGTAGTGAATTATTACTTCTACTGAAGTTGTCTACCAACCAATACTTAGGCCCCTACATATTTTGGGTGACAGTTGATACAGGGGATCACTTCAGAGGTTCCAGAATCTTGAAATGCTTTCTTTCTTTATTTTACTTAATTTAGCTGAGTCGGATCTTAGTTGCGTGGCATCTGACTAGGCATGAGGTCTCCAGAACAGGGTTAGTAGCCCTGTAGCATTGGGGTCTTAGTTCCCCAACCAGGGATCAACCTGGTGTCCCCTGGATTGCAAGACAGACACTTCACTGGAACACCAGGGAAGTTCCTTGAAATGCTTTCTTAAATAATCGGGCAGGCGGGGTTGTTTGTTTTAATTTAAAATATTTTTATAGCTTTGAACGTTGGCCATCTCATTTGAGACTTTTCCATATTTTGGCCATGTCATATAAAGTTACTGTATGAGCTACTTAAAATGTTTAAAAACCATGGAACCTAGACTTAGTAAAGAAGATTTGGACTTTGGACTTGGTTCCACCACTTAACTTGCCTTAAGTTTATCATACAGAATGTCTTATAATTAGAAGGAAAGAAAAATTTATAATTATGAAATCTTGAAGGCTATAAAAATTAACCAAAGCTTTAAAAAAAAATCATTTTGGCAACAAAACCTGATATTCAGTTGGCAGCAAAACCAATTTGTATTTTTTACTTCTTTCCTTAAATGTGAACATCTATATGTTTTGTTGCAGAAATACATTTTGATTACAGGGTGCCACCCTGGGCCCCTCTGGGGGTATCACAGTTATTTCTTGTCTAAAATCTAAAAATGTATGTATCCTACATCTTAACCCAAACGTTCCACATAGCAGGTTTACGGGCCTGGGTTAGTTCTTTCTTAAGGGATTCTAGATGTACTGCCCTACCTTTCAGGCATCCTTTTGAGTATATTATGAAGAATGAGCTACCAGTGATTTAAAGTTTCTTCTTTAGAAACTGTTACAGTTGCGTAGTCAGTGGTAGTTTGAAGGGCTGATGCTCATTTTAAAAAATAAATGTCCACCATTAGCTAATGGACTGTAAGTTATACTAAAATGTAACACTTCAATATTTAATCTTAAAAGGATGATAATGAGTAACTGTATGATAGTAGGAATATTCTGCCATCTTTTTTTCCTTCTCCTTTATTTTCCTCTGCCTAGTTAGTGTTCCTTTCCATCCTCCTCTGCCATACTTGATCCAAGGGGTGGCTACATTAAGGATTATTCTTTTCAAGTTATAAGCGTTAAGGAAACAGAATTTGTTTGGTCAGACTGAAACTGCATGTTGAAGAAGCCTTTTGTGGATGTTTTAATGCTTTCTACCTGCTGAGGGTGTTAAGTTTTCTAAACCCTGTTAATGTCAGCCCCTGAGAATTTCTTAAGACTGAATTTTTTATTTCTGATATAGCCTTAATATTCTGGGGTGACCAGAAGTGTCATATTTAACCAAATACTTCTTGTCTGGGACCCCAAAATGACTTTCCACTTCATAAGAGGAAATTTGGTAGTAAAATTTTGAAGTCCACATGAAACTGAGCGAACAGGTTAGATGATATTGCTGTCATAAGATTGAGAACTTGTTCACAATAGGATGGCTGTGAGGTAGAAACGTATCAGTGCAATGTGATAAATGTTAAGATCAGAAGTATGGCAGAGTGCAGTGGGGGAGGTTCCTGATTTCTCATTAAGAGTTGAAGAAAGCTTCACAGAGTTGGATCTTCTTTTGTGTAGGAGTTTGCCAGGAGAGGGTGCAAAGTGGCAAGAATTGAAGGGAGTAAGTGAATAGAAAGGGGAGTGTAGTAGGGATAGTGAGGTGGGGTCAATAGGTTAGGGCCAGGTTGTAATTCTCTGACATGGTAATAAATTGTGAATTCTATTTCACAGACTGTGAGCAGTGAGAGGTTCTCAATTAGAGATGCAATCTTGTTTATTTATTTGCCTTTAACATAAAAGCATTTGGAAGGTATTATTCATGGATTGGAGTGGAGAAAGTCCTGAAGAGACCTGTAAAGGCCCGGTCATGAAAGAAATAACAACCTTGTTTGAATAGAAGCAAAGAAGAAACAGTGGAGCCTAGTCTAGTCTGTCACTTGAATCATCACTGAGTTTGGGGGTAAAGGGAAACTACAATTTGTTGAGTCTCTCGGCTGCCATAGAACTGTCAAGGGTGCTTTATATAATACATTTGCAACTGAATTTTCTCATCACTGAAAAAGGAAAAAACCTTGACTGCAATGAACAAAGGAAAAAAAAAGTCTATAACAGTTTATGAAAAAAATTAGCCTTAGTCCTCAGAAACTGTCTTCAGAGAAAATTGTTTGCCAGTATATATTTACATGAAAACAAAAATTGAATAGATATTACTGAGTTTTTGTAGGACGGAGCTGTCATTGTTCCTATAATCTCAATTTCTGATATGCTCTCGTATGTCATTCTTTTCAAGAATATTTGTGTTTTAAGAAATTCTGGATTAGTCTGTGCTTGCCTCGTGTGTGGAATTTTGAGAACCAAAAACAAATGGTCAGGAAGACCTCCTTCCCAGACCTCCTTCCCAACATAGTTTTGTTGAGCACTTATAGGCAAGTGCTGTACAAAGCACTAGATGCTTTGCAAGTGACGCTTGTGCCCTCTGTGGTCCAAGAGAAACCTATAACCACATGCCCCAAGATTAACCTCATTTAATGACGTCATGATTTATGTTCCACTTTATAATTTGTACATTATTTTTATTTACTGAAGTTACTTTTCATAGCACCTTTGTGAAGTAGGTAAATATTGCTATTCATTTCCTCGTGGAGAAAATAAAGTTACGACTGTTAAAATTTTAAGAGAAGGTAAAGGCCAAGATTTTTACCATGTCATCCTTTCCGTTGGTTGGTAATCAGATTTTTAAAAACCCATGAATGAGATGTCAGAGAAGAATAAAAAATTAATTCAGAGGTGGAAGTTGCTTCAAAGATAGACAAAAATGTATGTAAAGGACAATGACAGCTTATAACTAGGTACACTCAAAAATTTTGGAGTTGGGTTTTTTGTTGTTGTTGTTTCATTGGATCTTAGTTGGCGTGTGTGATTGTGAGCAGGGATTGAACCCAGGCCCCCTGCACTGGGAGTGTGGAGTCTTAGCTTTTGGACCAGCAGGGAAATACCCAGAGATGTTTTTATTAAATAAAGAGATTAATAAAGTGAAGGCTGATTTGCCACAGAACGCTGATAGATTTTTATTTTTTAAATTACAAAAATTTTTTTGGACGTGCTACATGGCATATGGGATCTTTGTTCCCTGACCAGAATGGAACCTGTTTCCCTTCTTCTCTTGCATTGGAAACACAGTCTTAACCACTGAACCACTGAGGAAGTCTAGTCCTTATAGATAGGTTTATTTTTTTGGATTTAGCAGTATCACTGAATGGTATCAAGTATCACGAGGAAAGTGAGTGAGTATAAACGATGGGTATACTTCTGCACTCTCATTTCCAGCGTTGCAGTTGTACCTTTTTTAATTACCTGCTTTAGTGCCAGGTTTGGTGCTCATGTTGTCAGGAAGCAGTGTAATACTGTTAAAGAGCAGTGCAGCACTCTGCGGTAGCTTTAGTTTCTTCTTAAGGTTGAGAATAAGAATATTCTTACTGCATAAATGTGTAGTGAAATTTAATGTGTTGTGTATATGTCGATTGCATATACAAAAGGACTTTATGCGTAAAATCAGGGCTGTATTTTTTGTTTCATTTAGTGGGAGGATCACCTATTCACTGGCAAATGCATTTGAGAAGGATTTCCATAGGAAGGTCATGAATTTCGTTTATCAGGGTTTATTTTTTTTTAATGTACTTATTTATTTATTTGTGGCTGTGCTGGGTCTTTGTTGCATTGCAGGGAGCAGGGGCTACTCCTCATTGCAGTATGAGGGCTTCTTGTTGCAGAGCCCTGGCTTTAGAGCACAGGCTCAGTAGTTACGGTGCACAGGCTTAGTTGCTCGGTGACATGTGGGATCAGACTCATGTCTCCTGCATTGGCAGGTGGATTCTTTACCACTGAGCCACCAGGAAGTCCTAGAGTTTATTTTTTAATCCTATGCTTTTTCGAGAAAATGAATACAGAGTTCCTGGTGAAGCAGAATATGATTCTTACATCAAATGAATGGTTGGTTGCCTGGTTTCTATCTTATTCACATCAACTCAGCTGATTATGGAGAAAGCAATGGCACCCCACTCCAGTACTCTTGCCTGGAAAGTCCCATGGACGAAGGATCCTGGTAGGCTGCAGTCCATGAGGTTGCTAAGAATCGGACATGACTGAGCGACTTCACCTTCACTTTTCACTTTCAAGCATTGGACACAGAAATGGCAACGCACTCCAGTGTTCTTGCCTGGAGAACCCCAGGGATGGGGGAGCCTGGTGGGCTGCCGTCTATGGGGTCGCACAGTCGGACACGACTGAAGCGACTTAGCAGCAGCAGCAGCTGATTACAAATAAGTTTCCAGATGGTTTGAAATAAGATACAGCAGTGATAGCATGTACTGATTACTAAGTTAGGTGTGCTTTTATGAAAGCTATTGTCAACCTGGAGGAGCTCACTTGTTTTGAGATTTATTTTTTATATCAAGAACCAAGTAGTTTATGCCTTTCAAAAGGTTTTTAATATCTGTAGTATGGATATGACTTGTTCTTGTACACAGAAACAGTTGGTTGTTCAGTCGCTAAGTTGTGCCTAACTCTTTGTGACCCCTTGGACTGCAGCACGCCAGGCCTTCCTGTCCCTCACCATCTCCTGGAGTTTGCTCAAACTTAAGTCCATTTGAGTCAGTGATGCTATCTAACCATCTCACCCTCTGCTGCCCACTTCTCCTCTTGTCCTCAATCTTTCGCAGTCAGGATCTTTTCCAGTGAGTTGGCTCTTCACATCAGGTGGCCAGAGGACTGGAGCTTCAACTTCAGCATCAGTCCTTCCAATGAATATTCAGGGTTGATTTCCTTTAGGATTAACTGGTTTGATCTCCTTGCTGTTCAAGGGACCCCCAGGAGTCTTGATATTATGGCAGAAAGTGAAGAGGAACTCAAAAGCCTCTTGATGAAAGTGAAAGTGGAGAGTGAAAAAGTTGGCTTAAAGCTCAACATTCAGAAAACGAAGATCATGGCATCTGGTCCCACCACTTCATGGGAAATAGATGGGGAAACAGTGGAAACAGTGTCAGACTTTATTTTTCTGGGCTCCAAAATCACTACAGATGCTGACTGCAGCCATGAAATTAAAAGACGCTTACTCCTTGGAAGGAAGGTTATGACCAACCTAGATAGCATATTCAAAAGCAGAGACATTCCTTTGCCAACAAAGGTTCGTCTAGTCAAGGCTATGGTTTTTCCTGTGGTCATGTATGGATGTGAGAGTTGGACTGTGAAGAAGGCTGAGTGCCAAAGAATTGATGCTTTTGAACTGTGGTGTTGGAGAAGACTCTTGAGAGTCCCTTGGACTGCAAGGAGATCCAACCAGTCCATTCTGAAGG
>NW_011495050.1:1280313-1292434 GCF_000754665.1 Bison bison bison
GGGGGCAGGAGGAGAAGGGGACAACAGAGGATGAGATGGCTGGATGGCATCACTGACTCGATGGACGTGAGTCTGAGTGAACTCTGGGAGTTAGTGATGGACAGGGAGGCCTGGCGTGCTGCAATTCATGGGGTCGCAAAGAGTCCGACACGACTGAGCAACTGATCTGATCTGATCTGAAGAGTCTTGAAAGTACCATAATTCGAAAGCATCAATTCTTCAGTGTTCAGCCTTCTTTATGTTCCAACTCTCACATTCATCCATAGCTATTGAAAAGACCTCAGAAAGAATTTATTTGCCGTCTATTAATGTTTTAGATTGAGGTGAACATTCTGTACTAGTGTCCATGTAGGATTAAAGATCACAAACTAAATCCTAATACTTCACAGATGGATAGGAGACATGAAGTGTCCATTAAGACCTAGCTGAGGAAAGCCTTCAACAAATAACTATAGAATGTTATATAAATAGAAACACCCTGTATTTACAAACCTACTTGGCAGAATTTTAAGAAATGCCCTGTACACACTTTAGAGTGACTTTTTTCGAAAGATATTGGGAAGAGTAACATTGTTTGAATGATTTTAATTTTTTTTTGAAGTTTTTGTAATATTTATTTTTGGCTATGCTGGGTCTTCCTTGCTGCATGCAGGCTTTGTCTAGTTACAGTGAGCTGGGGCTGTTCTTTCATGTGGTTGTGTGGATTTCTCATTGATGGTTGAAATACATTTAACTTATCAAAGGAAAGCAGAGTCATTAGATTTCCATTAGTTTATGGTTTATGGATGTTTATATACCAGAAAATTGACAAAATTATTCTTTACTTCCCCTTATATTTTTGCTGTACCAGGCACCTTGCAGAATATTAGTTCTGTGACCAGGGATTGAACCCAGGCCATGGCAGTGAAAGGGCTGAGTTCTATCCACTGGTCTGCCAGGGAATTCCTGAGATATGTTAAGTTAAAACTTAATAACAGGTTGCAAAGGGCAGACTATTCAAGCCAACAATTAACAGCACCTGTTGAAAAAGCCTTTTAAAGTCATGCATTACTATAAATACTGGGAAAATAAAATCTAGATAGTATCCCTGCTATCAAGGAACAGGAAAGGATCAGTGTCTGTTTACTCTTCCTTCTTTACATGTGAACTACTTGCTTATTCTCCTGACTTCCAACCCTTTTACTCTAGGGAGTAACTTCACATTCTACATTTAATGTTACAGAGGAAATAAAAGCCAATAGAGATGTAGTCTCTAAGTGCCTGTCTTCAAACCTGTCTCTGTATGTATACTGATTGCTAATGCTTCTGGATCCCAGACTTGTTAAGAATCTTACAAATCTGATAATTCCTTCTCTTTGCAGTATTTCTCTTTGCAGTGTCCTCTCTTTTTCTTAATGACTTCTTCCTTTCAGCATTTAAACATGTTTTAATTTTTGCCTTAAAAAACCCAAACACTTAACCTCTATCTCACTCTATCCCTTTACAGCCAGATTTTTCATTGTCTGTCTTGTGTGTCTAATTCATCTTCTATTCATAACACAAGAGTAGACCGTAGCAGTGGGAAGATGCTAAGTGAAGTGAAATCGCTCAGTTGTTTCCGACTCTTTGCGACCTCGTGGACTGTAGCCTACCAGGCTCTTCCGTCTATGGGATTTTCCAGGCAAGAATATCGGAGTGGGTTGCCATTTCCTTCTCCAGGAGATCTTCCCAACCCAGGGATTGAACCCGGGTCTCCCGCATTGTAGGCAGATACTTTACCGTCTGAGCCACCAGGAAAGTCCCTGATGCTAGATTCTTAAATTGTTTAGTCGCTAAGTTGTGAGTGACTGACTCTTTTGCTGTCCCATAAACTGTAGCCTGCCAGACTTCTCTGTCTATGGGATTTTCCAGGCAAGAAGGAGTGGGTTGCCATTTCCTTCTCCAGGGAATCTTTCCAACCCAGGGATCAAATCTGAATCTCCTACACTGGCAAAATAGGAACCTGAATATTAGGAAACTTGTATTGTAAATTAAAGAATTTTGAAGATTATAGTAAAAACTGGTGAAACATTGAAGATTTTTAAGTAAAGGAGCAACATAAAGCTTAGTGTTTTAGGAAGATCTTTTTGGCAATGTTGTGGGAAATGAAGAATGTATTGTATTTTGGAGCAAGGAGACCAAGAAACTGTTTGAGTAATCCAGGAGAGTAATGATGAGTTCTGAATTAAGGCAGTGGTAGAAAAAAGAAGCAATGCAACAGATTCAAGGGAAATAGTTACACCTTCCTTTTACAAATGTAGGAATTACATCTTCCTTTACAAATCTAGTATTGATTGATCTTTCCAATTCTGAACCAGGACAGAAACACTAATATTTTATACATCTAGCACTTAGTACTAGCAGCTGCAGCTATCTTTTGGATGTCAGACACCATACTTGGCTTGCGTTAACTGATTAAATTTCTGTATCAGATCTATGATACAGGTGGATGCATATGAGGATATCGAGGCATGTGGTCATACAGATGGAGCTAGGGTACCTAATTCACCTTGGCTCTAAGGCTCATTCTAATCCAGTGTGCTGTTATTCCTGTGGCTGAAAAACATGTCTTATATATGCTTTTATTCCTTGTAGTGTTAAGCACATAGTAGTTACTCAGTACTTGCAAATATCCTCTATTTAGTCTGCATAAGAAACATTTCCAAGAAGAGAGTGGTGTTTTGGGTGATGGCTATGGTGTGGTTGTAAATAACATACTTTTGTATCTCCTTTTCAGATCTGGATGGTGCTCTACTCTCAGGGCCAGATGGTGATAGGAATGTCAGTGCAAATTTATTGACTGAAGCCAGCTCTGGTCAAGAAGGAGGTGATGCTGGTAGGTATAGTAGAATTTTAGCAGGAGTACCTTTAAGAGGATTTGAAGTTTTGGAATGTGTATGTGTTTATCAAGGAGCTACAGCGGTTTCTTTTCATTAAAGGAAAGTGTTAGGTATTAATATAAGCACTTTCAATCTGGCAGCTAATGTTGATTACAGAATTTAGAACACTGGTAAATACATGAATAGGTGTTTCTTTTTCTTTGAAGGAGACATGTTAAAGCTCTTAACTATCAAAAGCAAATAATAGATTGTGGCTTCTAGCTAGTGTATAGATGGGATGAAAATGGTAATTATCAGAATGGTTGACTAGTGTATTTTAACTAACTTTGATGTAAATTAATAATTTGGTTGTTGATGACTATAGAAAATACTAATTCTAAAAAAAAAAAAGAAAATACTAATTCTAAATAGTGATATTTATAACTGCTTTGTGGGAAGTGTCCTGCACAAGAAGACAAAGAATCCATGAGTATTCCAAAGAATAATATAGGTAAATTAAGAAGGGAGAAAGCTTTCTTTATAGAATGTCATGCTAATAAGTGTAGAAGAATGATAAAATACATATTTTTGCAACCTCCAGGGGAAGTAGTTCAAAATCATCGTTAGATAGTAAGCCACTATTGATAGGTTCATCCCATGATGCCTGGGTGAAAGTTTGTTGTAATCATCAGTCTTGATTATATCATTGATCCAAATAAAAAAGAGACATTTGCTTGGGGATAGTTGGAAAAGTGAATATGTAGTATGGTTTAAATGATATTCCTAACAATATAGTAGTACATAAAAGGGTACATGTGCATCCATAGAGAGAAAGCACGCGGCAAAACTAACATTTGTTGAAGAAAGTGATACAATTTCTATAGCTTTAGAAATCTTTTAAGCAATTGGGATAACAGTAGTACTCCTCACAGAAAGCTCTTGGGCTTTTGAATATACGGTGTGCACAGACCAAAATTAAGCTATAATTCTGAAGAAATTTTGTTAAGGTGGTTTCTCCTAACTGTTGGGGGAAAAAAAGTTTTGTTTTTGTTTTTTTTTAATTGGCTGCTTTGGGCCTTCTTTCCTGTGCACGGGCTTCCTGTAGCTGCTGAGATTGGGGGCTTCTCATTTTCGTGGCTTCTCTCTTACAGAGCAGAGGTTCTGCATGCATGCTGTGGTGCAGGGGCTTAGCTGCCCCAAGGCATGTGGGGTCTTCTCGAATGAGGGATCAAACCTGTGTTCCCTGCATTGGCAGGCAGATTCTTAACCAGTGAACCACCAGGGCAGTCACTGGATGATGTATGTTTTGGACATTAAGAAATATGGAGATGAACAAACAAGCACAGTCCTTGCTGTTAGAGTTTACTTTGTTTTGCTCTGATTTGGACAAGAGCTATGAGTCATAAAACTCAAAACTTTATTTAGAAGTGTGAAACTGAAAATTGATTAACCTTCACAGGCTACTACTCCCAACCTTCCTCCTTCTCACACATACAAATGTGGTGTCTCACTTTACCACAAAGCGGTATTGCATTACAATTAAAATATGTAATTATGGATCCAGAGGACTTTCCTAACATTAAAAAACAGTAAGTGAAAGTATTCCCAGTACAAAACAATTTACAGTAGTAGTAATGAATCACAATTTTTAAATACCTTAGAGATTTTTTTGTATTGTGGATATTAATAGTTTCACTTTTTCCTTAAGAGGGAAATCTTAAGTTCTTTTTATTTTTCTAAGAGGCAATGTATTTGGCAAATAGATATAGAAAATTGAATTCTTAGAAAACCCATTTGGCAGGCATTCATTTATAAAATTGTGTGTATGGGAGAAAAATTGCTAAGTTCCTGCACAAGTGTGCTCTATGTATATATCCTAGAAAGGAGTGTTCAGGCAGAGGACAGCGTAAGTGCAAAGTGCAAAGGCTTTGAAGTAGTAGCCATTTCACCAACATGGAATAGCACAGAGGCCAGTGTGGTTGGAATAGAATAACCAAGAGAGTGGTTTGGAAGCAAGGGCTAGATCAGTTAAGGCTTTGTAGTGTATTGGTAGTCTTTGGCTTGCACTGTAAGATCGTTAGTCCGAGCAGACTTTTTAGTGGAGTAGTATCTGGTTCTGATTTAAAGTTTTTTAAAAATCTGATTGCTGTGTTGAGAATGAGCTCTAGGAAGGCACCACGGTGTGAGCTTGGAGACAAACTGATGGCTATTGAAAATAATCCAGAGGCAACAGTTGCTGATTAGTTTGGATAGGGTGGCAGTAGTTATGGGGGATTCTGGATATGTTTACTTTTATATTAGGCTGTTCTATCATGATGCTGATAAAATAGTTTTATATCCATCTTTTTAATTCCAGTAAGAGTCATCTTAATTACCATCATTATATCAAAATCACTTTTTAATTGTATTAGGTCCTTCACATGATTTCAAGTATGGCCTGATGCCTGGCCCTTCTAGCGATTTCAAGTATGGATTGATACCAGGTACTTCAAACGATTACAAGTATGGATTGATACCAGGTGCTTCTAACGATTTCAAGTATGGATTATTGCCTGAATCTTGGCCAAAACAAGAAACTTGGGAAAATGGCAAGTATTAGTCAAAACATCTACAGAGCTCTTAATACCATTTTTATCAATTAATTAAAAGCTTCCACATTCTGGGTTTTAAAAAACTCAGATGGTAGTAGCCATACAATAATCCCTATTCTCAGGAATAGGCAAGCTTTTGACAAGTTTTCTGTTTAATGTATAATAATAAGTGCTTTTTTGTTGTTTTTAATTCTCAAAAGGTGAATCATCTCTAATCATGAACAAGTTAAAATGCCCTCATTGTAGCTATGTAGCCAAATACAGACGAACACTAAAAAGGCATTTGCTCATTCATACGGGAGTCAGATCATTTAGCTGTGATATTTGTGGAAAACTGTTTACTCGAAGAGAACATGTAAAAAGACATTCCCTGGTAAGTAACTTTAACTGATCGTTGAGATAAACTGTGTTTGTTTAAGGTATTTTAACACTATTACCTGCAAATTTTTGCTTTAAACAATGACTGTTATTTGTAAAACCAGTACTGAACTTCATACAGAAAGATAATGGTATATTTACTCTTTGTTAAATGGGAGGTTTAATTTGAGTGGTTCAAATGTATTATATTGTCTGTACTGTCCTAACATTGGTTTTTTTTTTTACTTCTTCAATTAGGTGCATAAAAAGGATAAAAAGTACAAATGTATGGTGTGTAAGAAGATCTTCATGTTAGCGGCCAGTGTTGGAATAAGACATGGATCTCGGCGCTATGGTGTCTGTGTAGACTGTGCAGATAAATCACAACCAGGAGGACAAGAAGGTGTAGATCAGGGACAGGATACAGATTTTCCTCGGGATGAAGAATATGAGGGGAATGGTGGAGGAGAAGCTGATGAAGAGCTGGTTGATGATGGAGAAGATCAGAATGATGCATCTCGATGGGATGAATCAGGAGATGTTTGTATGTCTCTTGATGACTAACTGACCTTCTATACTCCTCAAGGATGCTGCATTTGGACATAATATGAATCAACAATTTGGATTGTTGAACTTGAAGGCTTGCAAAATATGGTACATGCTGGATGGTAGTTACATTGCTGTGAAAACTGTAGGGTCAAAGCCTTATAGCAAAAAAAAAATTTTTTTTATATTTGCACAGGACTGTACAGCAAACAACCTTGTGGTTGAATTACATGGAGTTCACACATCTTCAGTCAGTTATCAAAGTAAAAATATTTTTTATTTATAGGATATACAGTAAGTATTTGGATCCTCTGAAAATATAATACCTGTTCTTAAAAAGCTTACATTCATGTGCCACTTTAACATGAATGAAGAAAATTCGTTTATTAAGAGTACAGTGACAGCTGACCTAATTACTCTGTCCATCAAACCACTCAGGCTAGTTTGTACTAGTAGAGTTTTGTTTCTATTTTTATTTTTATTAATTTTATTTTTTTTAATACAGATTTTCAGTGAGGGGCCTTTTCAACCCCATTGGTTCTACTTTTCTGTATTTTTCACTTTATTTTGCTTCATAACTTAAACCAAGTCTCTTCTAGTCTTAGGTATTATTTCTCAATTTTGTGCTGATGGGCATGTTTATAAGAACTGGAGAGGTAATTTATTGGAATGAACTAACTGACTTCCTCCATTCCCCCTTTCCTTTCTGACATGAATTTTACTACTTTATAAATGAAGAATGATGTTGCAAAGTACCGTGGTGAGGTTGACAAATACCACTAAAATGATTATGATTTAAAAGTAACTTTCTCCTGCTGCTCTAATCTGATAAATGGTTAC
The DNA here is from genome assembly GCF_000754665.1 of Bison bison bison. NCBI lineage: Eukaryota > Metazoa > Chordata > Mammalia > Artiodactyla > Bovidae > Bison > Bison bison. The sequence goes on from NW_011495050.1 coordinate 1,287,485, forward strand.
TATATGACGTTTTCTGACAAGGCATTTGGTTTTGGGTATCTGTTACTTTGGCACTACTCTTGTTTGCTTCTTTTTTATTTTTGCCAGTGTACTATACCTCAGTCCTATTTGAAAAGACAGAAGTCTAATTGAAAGAAAAGTCATAGAAATAATAAGTAAAATGATTTGCTTTATAATTTATCCTCCATGTCCAGTTTGGTTAGCTTGTTATGCAATATAAGTGAAATATCAGGTTTTTACTCCTGTGCCCTTTTATCATTAAAATTAACACAAAAAGCGCATTCTCTTTTGTTTCATACTTATGGGGTGTTCAGGGTTTGAAATTATGATAGATAATTAATTTATTTTTCAATTCCTTGAAATCACTACATCTTGATATATATATATATAGTCTTTTTAGTAGTCACCATGATTCAACAATCTGCAAAAGTCTTACAAATAAAATATTGCGAGGCTTTACAATTTATTATTCTGTTCACTAAATTCTTCAGGATACAAGGGATGATGTATTAAGTTGAAATCGCCAGATTTATTTAGTCTGACAGATGAATTAACTGATTGACTCACAGCAGCATTTCACATAATTGATATTAATATGCACAATGTTTATCAGGAACATACTGTATATTATATAAGATTGAGGGATATCATATTTTCAGCTTTCTTTTAAATAGAAATTGAGTATATTTTCTTATTTTATATCAGGTAACTAAATTATGCTAGTCATGTGGAAAAAATTGCAAAGTACACTTTGACAGACATAATCCTTTTGGTGCTCCATCTGATCAAAGTTGAAAAGACTGGGTTTTTTAAGAGACAGGCTTTCTTACTGTCTCTGATTTCAGTAGAAAGATGGTTTAACATTAGACATTGATGCTTCTGCTTGGATAAATCAAGTACAGTTACATGGTGAGATGCATCATTTGTCACCTAAACTTTATCATACTTTTCTATAAAACTGAAAAACTGACATGAACAGTTTTGGTTTGGTTTTTGTTTAAGACTGAAGAGTACATCTTTTTCTCAGTGTTCTAGACAAATGAGTAAAATGTAATTCTGGTGGGGTCCAAAGTAGACGTTAGTTGGGCAAAGATACTATGAATGGAAAAGTATTTTAAACGTAAAATGTTCTGCTTTGTGAATATGTAAGTATAGTATAAAGATTACTTTCATCCCATTTATCCCTCTCCTTTAAAATAAACCATAGTTTACAATTGGTAGATCTGTCTATATATAAATATATATTAAAGAGAAAAGATATATATCTGAAAATCACCTAAATCTGCTTTATTAGACTACAGTTCACTTATTGCATAGAAACTGGACTTGGCTTTACATTCTTAATGTACTTTTACTTTTCCTTAAGATATGAACTTACTCTCTTTAAACTGAATTTTCTTTACTACTTAAATTGTTTATGTATATCTGGTAAATTATGACCAAATTTTTGTTAGATTGCCTACAGTAAATTGAAAATACACACTTGGTACACTACGGATTGTTGTGCTTTTGTTTTGGTTTTAGTTGGAAACAAGGTTTGATGTAGATGGCTTGTTACTGTTAATTTAAAATATTCTATAATTATTGTCCATTACCTTCTGTGTTGTGTTGTGACAGATTTGGCTATATTTTTAGTCAACTGAAATAATGATACTTTAAGAATTTGTTTTTAGAAAGGTAATCCAAAGGAAAAATGTTTATACTCTTGAATATATTAGCCTCAGCCTATATAAAAATTTCTTCTTTTAAAGTAAACATTTTACCAGAAACAGAATTGACAGATTTTTCTACTTGCTGACTGCCTAACTTATTTTGTTTCGTGATCTTGAAGGGACTGCTTTTTCCCTTCTAGGTCTTTTTTAAAAAAATAGTTTAGTACTAAGGTATACTACTGGATGTTTCTATTTTTTTAAGTATATTCTTTTTCTGACTTACAGTACAGTTTCAGGAAGTTGATAGATACTAAGAACTCATGATTGGTCTCAGAGAGGTAACAGTGGAATACTCGTAATTTTGTCTGTGGTGCCCTGGCGGAATTATGTGTTACACATTTGCTGAATTTTTCTCTTGTAACTTATATTTTAAATGAAAAATATTTTAGATCTTTTATTTAATGAAGGGGGAGAGTATAAACTGTTTATTTCCTATTCATTTTGTAGTAACAGACCCTCTCATATAAATCAAGATATCATGCATTATTTCTTAGGAGTCTCAGAGGCAATTACTTCCATACAGCCCCTGCTTTTTCATTGTTATTGGCCCTTATTTTTCACATTCACTAGATACTTTGCTAAATTTCAGCATCCTAGCAATTAAGAGCTAAAAAAGAAAAGAAACATTATAAGGGAAAATGGAACAATAATGAATAGCTTTGAAATCTGGGGGGAAAGCATGAGCTGGTTTTTTGGTAGAGCCATCCTGCTGAGGAAGAGTGAGATGAAGTTTATTCATGTATATAAAGCACTTAGAACACTGCCTGGTGCATAATAGTGACATGACACATCTTAGTTGTTTAATAATATAGGAGAACCAAGGGGGAAAGGAGTGGAAGAATAGAGAACGGGGAATGAAAAAATTGGGACTTAGAAATTTGTATTAAAACATTGTGTTATAAAAGGCCTGATAATGACTAGTATAATATCGGGGATAGTGTGATGGAAGAAGGGTCTTAAAAACCATAAAATTTAAAACCATTAAGCTCTATTACATTTTTAGGATATTGTCAGCATAGGATGAAAAAGTTATTTTTCTGAATAATTCCAAAAGCTAGCTTGTTTTTAGTGCCTGCACATGCCATTGCGCTTTACCTTATCAAATCCCCTATAAGTAGGTGCTATTGTCTCCATTTTATAGACAAGGAAAGGCTCCATGAAATTGCCTAATGGACTAATGTAACAGTCACTACAAAGTAGAGCTGGGTTTTGACCAGGTCTGATTCTGAAGCCCATGCTCTGTTTAGGGGGCTCTGTTGCTCCAACTTTTGTAGGATTTTAGCTCTTTAAAGTGGTCTGTCTATGGAGACATATTTTCCATATAAAACAGCTATGTTAGGAATTTGAGTGTCTGTCTAATCCTTCCTCCCCCAAATGTCCTTAACTACTCTTGCCTCCTAATACAGCAATTGTTACACCACATGATTATAAACAAGATACCCTTCAGTGTAGCACATGCTATTAATTGGCTGTAGCATTTTCATTTTAAAAGGATGATTTTTAACTGAAGAATTAGATATGAACCCGTTTTTGTGCCGTTCAGTCACCCAGATCCTTAAACTTAACTATGGTACATAATATACATGCTTAGAACTAACATATTTTTTCTTAGTCACTTTAGGATTTTAAATGGAAAGGTTTTTTTTCCCTGCTATATCCCTACTTTCAAGTGAAGTTGAGCCATTCAAGATATTTAGTTTAAAATGTTTTAGGGATAAGCACATTTTAAAAGATGTTTTGTAGCCCTGAATTTTATGACATTGGGTCCTTAAAATTTAGAGTATGCTGCTTATTGAGAACAAAATTGGATTAAGGAGAGGGTTGGTTGAGGCCATTATGAGATGGGAGAATCAGCATTTTAAAAACACTGTAAACAAAAGAACACTTTCTGCCTGCTGTTTGTAAAAGCTCTTTGGGAAGATCTTTTACGAAGACCAATTTTTAATGTAATTTACCTACCTAGTATAAGTGTCCTAAGACATGTATGTAAACTTCCACAATGTTTTTTTTTTTTTTTTTGGTCTGTGTATTTAGAAAATACACACGAATCTTTATCAAACCTAAAAATATAAACTTGTGAGCACTGAACTGCTTCTGGCTTTGTGAATTTTGTTGACTCTGATATTTAATCCAGATTGCTTTTAACAACAATAATTTAGACTAACTGGGTATGGGAACTCCTTTGTAAACTTTGACTTATGTATAATTCAGATACCTTTGTATTGTAGAATATTAAGGTTTATCTCTTTTTATGTGAAGTGCATAAAAGGCTCAAACTACCTCCTAGTAGTAATTCTTGGAGAGCTGCTTTAATTAATAGAAAGCAGTCATTTATAATCAGCATATCTTTTGTCTTTCATCTGTATTACTTTTGGAATTCTCTACAGGTTGTAGATAACATTGAAATATTTTCCCTGAAAGTACATATTTCTGGAAATGGGTTGAAAAGCAAAGGTAAACTACTTCACCTATATTTATTGCATATATAGCAGATTAATGGGTTAACAACTTTCAAGTCTTTGAAACTTTAATAATACAGAAAAGAACATTTTTTTGTGGTGATGGTGTTAAAGTAATAGAACAAAGGACTGGATACCCAGACTTTTAGTTATTAAATGAGAGTTTTGATTTAGTTTGGAAAATGAAGAGGGGATGCCCATATTGCATACAATTCCTAGTGTCTTTAAAGTACTAAAAGAACTCTCATGTGGCAGTAGATATATTTTAATGGTTTGTGTAGATAATATTCTCTGTGGTTCCAAGGGGTTAAGATTGGACAAAAGATGAAGTAGGGATTATTTGAGGGGAAAAAACAACCCCTTCACCCAAAATTTCAATTTCAAAATGAATTTTTTTGGTTGTGATTTTTCTGAACCATTGTAATTATCAACTTTTTGTTTTGCTTAGAACATTGTTAAAAATTATGTATAAATATCTCATGAAGCACATTTTGACACCAAAATGGACACAGCTAAAACTTAGAAAATCATGTTTAGCTTTATGGAAAAAATTGTTACTTGAACTTTTTTCTTTTTCACGAAAAATCCAGACCAATGTTTGGAAGATGGTGTAGGAAATTCAATGATTGGATCTGTAATTAGATAAGAAAATTAAAGCTCTTTTGAATTTTAATAACTGAACTAAAGGAAATTTAAAAATGGAATCCAGGAAAGTTAAAAAATAGGTTCTATAGTTGCATGGTGCCTTACATGCTATTAATACTACCTTTTGAATCCCC
>NW_011495050.1:1292534-1296548 GCF_000754665.1 Bison bison bison
ATGTTTTAGTCTCTTAGTGAAAGATACCCAAAAGACAGTCCTCTTGAAACATATCCCCAACAGTTGTTGAGAGGAGAGTATATAAAATGGTCTCATTAGTTATTAAAAAAATTCTTAGAAGACACTTTATAAAGATTTAAGAGTTAACCAATACAGAATCGATTGCCAGGGAGGTCACTACAATGACTTTATAGTCAGTTTTAGATCAGGGCTCTTCAACTTTCAGTGTCTTACCTGTAACAAATTCATTGAATAAATATTTAACATTTGGGAAAACTTTTGAAATTAAAGACTGCAAATTATATTCAAATAACAGTCCTGGCACATAGAGCTCAAAATTATTTCCTAAGTGAAAGATTAAAGACATAAACATTTTTAAGGCTTTTGCCTGCTAGTATCTCATGGCATACAGCTTTCAAGTCAGTTTTCTTTAGTTTGTGTTGTGCCATGCGTAGGATACATGAGGTCACACTGGGCCCTAGGGACCCTTCAGTACCACCATAGGTGTCTATACCCAAAGACATAATCAAACCTGACCTTTGGCAAATACTACCATAGAGATCTCGATACAAATAGTGATTTTTTTTTTTTTTTAAGCTACACCATCTCCATAACTTAAGCGACAAGATTAGATACTTGCTGCAAAATTTTAATAACTGGCAAAGCTGCCGCTGAATATCTTAATAGTGTATATAAGGAAGATGTGAAGAAACTAGAAAGAAAACCCTATTGGAGTTTATTCCTTCATGTAGTGTAGGCTGCAACAGTGGTATAGATGAAGATGTGTGGACCTGATGTTTTACTTACTGATAGAAGTTTTTGTATTTGTGAAGAGGCATGTTGGGTGTTAGCATTTGTATTTTATAGTGGGAAAGGAAAATGTGTTTATCTGTCCCTTGTTCTTAGTCATCTACTTGAATTTTGTTAGCTCCTGGATTCCTAAACAGAGATGGTAGTATTTACATAGAGACATAAGTGATTCCCCAAAGCAGGTTTTACCATACTAAATTGTCAAGTAATTGCCACTTAAGTCATTAATTAGCTCATTCCAAAGAATGGCAATTATGGGAATTGAATCAGCCTCCAAGAGTTCTAACCCAAGGGCTTAGACGTCTATGGCAAAGAAAGTGTGAAGAACTTAAGAATTACTTTGTGTGTGTTAGTTGCTCAGTCATGTCTGACTGTGACCCTATGGACTGTAGCCTGCCATGCTCCTCCATCCTTGGGATTTTCCAGGCAAGAATACTGGAGTGGATTGCCATTTCCTTTTCCTGGGGATCTTCCCAACCCAGGGACTGAACCCAGGTCTCCTGCATTGCAGGCAGACTCTTTACTGTCTGAGCCATCAGGGAAGCCTAAGAATTACTTTAGCTCTAGGTAAACAACTAGAATTTTATATATGTAGGTATAATTTTTCTTCAGTTGATAGTCTTAAGTTTGCTTCCTTATAAGATTTTATTATTTCATAGGTTTTGGGGCATTTACCTTGGAGTCCTACCTTAGACTTAAGGCAGTTTTTTTGAGCCATTAATCATCCTAAACTTTTGCTGTGTTCCTGCCTTCTGAAGGTTGCTGACTTTGGGGCACCCTAGTCTGTTTGCTGGCCTTCTTTGTTACTACTAGTGACCTATACCACTCTCAAAATGTAAATTCCCATTTCAGCCAATGGACTCTATTCTTCTTTGGTTATACATGTGTTTAGCAGATATATTAAATACCAGTTTGTGAGAAAATGATTACCCATGATGGATAATGGGGTCACACTGCGTTCACTATTTTACTCTCAACTATTTGGGATGAGAAAAGATGCAAAGTTAGACAATCAGGGAACTTTATCAAAGAGGCCTTTAATTTCAGTGATTTTTAAAAGTGATTTAGTAGAAGGGTTGAATGGCTGAAAATACAAAATGGTGCAGATTGTTAGTAATGCATACACAACACTTTGCCTTCTTCCTCTTCAGTGTAATAAAAAGGAGATACTTTCACCTTGAAAATTTACTACTTTCTATATGCCTCCCAGTTCTCTGTCAGCTATACCGGACAAGTCTGTAGTATTAGACACGCTCTTCTTTTTTTCAGAAGACCCGACTGTACTCAGGGAAACGGACACCTTAGTGTAGAGTCTCTGTACTGTTAGGGGGAACTAGATGATGAAATGACTCTACCTAGAGCTTTCTTATCCAATAAAAGTTGTTCACTCAATTGCAGGAACTTGGGGCTGATGTTCATTCCACATTTTTTGAATAGGGAAAGAATATCACCTTTGCTCAAAGGGTGAAATCACAAGCTTCTATATTCCTCCACGTCCCCATCCCAAGTTATTCTTAAATAGCTTAAGATTTCTACTTAATTTTGATGTACTTTTTTAAACAGGGCATATTTAAATGAAGTCGCTCAATCGTGTCTGACTCTCTGCAACCCTGTGGACTGTAGCCTACCAGGCTCCTCCATCCATGGGATTTTCCAGGCAAGAGTACTGGAGTGGGTTGCCATTTCCTTCTCCAGTGGATCTTCCCAACCCAGGGATTGAATCTGGGTCTCCTGCATTGTAGGCAGATGCTTTACCGTCTGAGCCACCAGGGAAGTCTGGCATTATTTATGCATCACTAAAATTAGTCTCACCTCATTCAAAATTCGAATCATCTAATATTCCATGTCTATGTGTGTTGTATATTTTACAGTTTGCTTTTCAGTCAGGATTCTGATAATCTTTAATAGGAGTCAGCAAATCTTTTCTGTATAGGGCCAAACAGTAAATCCATCAGTATATATACTGAGGAAGGATGTGCCTTCTTAACATCAATGAATTTCCTTTCTAGGATTACAAACGGAGAAGGCAGTGGCACCCCACTCCAGTACTCTTGCCTGGAAAATCCCATGGACGCAGGAGCCTGGTAGGCTGCAGTCCATGGGGTCGCTAAGAGTTGGACATGAGTGAGCGACTTCCCTTTCACTTTTCACTCTCATGCATTGGAGAAGGAAATGGCAACCCACTCCAGTGTTCTTGCCTGGAGAGTCCCAGGGATGGGGGAGCCTGGTGGGCTTCCGTCTATGGGGTCGCACAGAGTTGGACACGACTGAAGCAACTTAGCAGGATTACAAATCTGGGGTAACAGGATATAACACTTCGATGGCACCATTTTATTGTACAGGTTTTTTTGATGTAAACCTTTAAAAAATTTTTGTTTACTGTGTTTTATTTTCTATTCTTTTGTTTTTGGCTGTATTGGGTCTTTGTTGCTTTGCACAGGCATTCTGTGGTTGCAGCAAGCAGGGGCTACTCTTCATTGCAGTGCATGGCTTCTTGTGGTGGCTTCTCGTTACAGAGCACAGAGTCTAGGCATGCTAGCTTCATTAGTTGGGCACACCGGCTCAGTAGTTGTGGCTCATGGCCCTAGAGAACAGAAGCTTGGTAGTTGGAATCTTCCCAGACCCGGGATCTAATCTGCATTCCCTGGATTGGCAGATGATTCTTACCCACTAGGCCACCAGGGAAGTCACAATGTGGACCATTTTTAAAGTCTTAATTAAATGTGTTAAAATATTGCTTATGTTTTCACATTTTTGTTTTCTTTGGCCACTAGGCATGTGGGATCTCAACTCCTCAACTAAGCACTGAACCCACCCTCCTTACATTATAAGACTGAGTCTTAACCACTGGACTGCCAGTAAAGTCCTCCTATGGCACAGTTTTAGATACCACCTTGGCTGTGATGAAACAAAAAGATTTTAACAGGAAATCAGATAAATACATCCCAGTATACAGAGTGTCCCTTCCCATTCCCTAGTTGCTAAATGAGAGAAAAGTGAAAGTCGCTCAGTTGTGTCCAACTATTTGCGACCCAATGGACAGTACAGTCAAGTCCATGGAATTCTCCAGGCCAGAATACTGGAGTAGGTAGCCATTCCCTTCGCCAGGGGATCTTCCCAACCCAGGGATTGAACCCTGGTCTCCCACATTGCAGGTGGATTCATTACCAGCTGAGCCACCAGGGAAGCCCAAATAAGATAGAA
>NW_011495050.1:1296648-1324402 GCF_000754665.1 Bison bison bison
TATTCAGAGCTTTAAGAAGAGATTTTAACTTGCTGATAAAAGTATGTATACTTCTAAATTAGACTTTTATTGCCACTTAATCCTATCTTTACCCTATGTTATAAGATTCTTTTATATATATATACACACATATATATATATATATAATGTATATATATATATGGCACTGAGTGCAATGGCACCCCGCTCCAGTACTCTTGCTTGGAAAATCCCATGGACGGAGGAGCCTGTTAGGCTACAATCCATGGAGTTGCTAAGAGTCGGACACGACTGAGCGACTTCACTTTCACTTTTCACTTTCATGCATTGGAGAAGGAAATGGCAACCCACTCCAGTGTTCTTGCCTGGAGAATCCCAGGGACGGGGGAGCCTGGTGGGCTGCCGTCTATGGGGTCGCACAGAGTCAGAAACGACTGAAGTGACTTAGCATAGCAGCATGGCATTGAGTTTCTATAGCCTTTAGAATGTAAGCTAGGAGTCTACACTTAAAAAAGGTGTACTTAAGTCAGTTAGACTTGTGAGTCATCCTGTACACAGTTTGAAAATACTAAGCTTGTGAGTAACTGAGCCAAGATATGTGACCTGAAAAACATTCTATCAAGCTAAAGAAAACTTCCCAAACTAAAGACTCATACTGAACCAGAAGCCTGTGTCATTGTTTCAGACACATGTAATTGCCCATTATGAGCCCCACTGAGGACACTTCTCTTTGTGTTGCTCGGCCTCTTGTAGTAGACTCAGGTACATGGCAAATGAACAAATAACAGCACAATTATTAGTCACAATGTCTCTTCACACACATTTTCAGCATTGGTCTAAAATAGTTCCAAGAATCTTTCCTCAAGGTTAAAATTAATCACAACAGATGGTCCGATTTTAAGAGATTTGGAAAAAGTTTTGTTGCTCTGTTAACGTGGTACTGTCCCATCAAGTGTGTCAGATATATCTAGAAAGGACACAGTGATGGAAGGAACTCTGAGAAGAACACTTGAGATAAGCAGGGGTTCTTATCTGGGCATCCCATTCACTCCTCAACCCACTGCACCTTAGAATGCTAATTCAGTATTTAAAACTACTTTCTTAAAAGGCCACTAATGAAGTTGCCAGAGCCCCACCTCTGCATCATTTCACACTGTTAGTGACTAATTTCCTTCACACACCTGTCCTCTTACTTGACCCTGTATGCATCAATATTCTTTTCTTTGCAGGGCACTCTATCAGTGTTCTTTCCCATGGAGGGTGGTGTGTGCGCTCAATTGCTCAAGCGTGTTCAACTCTGCAAAAGCCTCATGGACTGGAGCTTGCCATGCTTCTCTGCCCATGGTGGTGTTAATTACAAATGATCACAGTGACCTAAATCTTGGTTGACCTCTGTCCAGAGTTTACAAGTATTTGTTGAAATGACACTGTGCATTGTTTGATCCACAAAAGATTTTCAATCACATTCTAATTTGGATCACTGTTCTTCAGTTTCTCGTGGATGACCGCAAGGGTCTTTAGATTTACATTTTGGTGTATGGAGTCTCATCATGATCATAGCAAAGTTACTTTTAGAAAAATTACAGCCTTGATTTTTTTGAAGCTATTCAATGTATGCTAGCCATGTAAACAAAATTTGATGTGATGTCTAGCTGACTTGATCATGTCATATCAATATGTATGTATCTCTGTTAACTATGCAGACTAATAAAACCTTCAAACTGAAGGGACCTGAGAAAAACATACACATTTGTTATTCAGTCTCTGCTTGAACTGATGCCATCAATGTTCATCTCCAGCTCATAGAACATCTGTGTTAGGTTGAGATCCTTCTTCTCTAAACTGAGTTGAGTTGAAATTTGCTTATTCCCTCTCCCAATGCCACATGAAATCCACATAATGCCTCATGTAACTGTGGAAACTGAAAAGTAAGGTACATTATATTTTAGGACTACTTAGGGCCTTAAATTTTTCCTCCTAGAAAACAGTATGTTTTCTGTAAGTATAAAGTCAAAAATCCATACTGTTCATTCTTTTCCAGTTTAATGTTTCATTCTTCATTTTTAGAGCTAAGAATCAAATATTTAGTATGAAAAACTGATGCCCAAAAAAAGACTTTAAAGTACCCAGAAATATTTCTTGTAAAGTAGAATATTAATTTGCTGGCACTGGTATATAACACTTAAGATTAAACTTGCTTCTCCAAGATAAGATTAAGTTTGCAGCTTGATATAAAAATTTAAATGTTACTTAATCCTAGCTTTCAAGAATTCATAATTAATTGATTTCTTAATGCAGTACAATTTTATTGTATAAATTTAATGATTGAACTCCCTTTAGAAAATGTATTACAAGGGAGATAAGAGTTATTTTTTCCTTTAATTGCATTTCAGATCATATTCTAAAAGCAGTGAGAAATATTTTTATTAAATTCTTATAAAACTTCATGCCCAAGCCATCCGTCTCCCTAGCAGCAGGATAGATTTACAACTATGGCTAATTTGTCATTTTTATACTTAGTGTGAAAAAGATGACAAGTACAGTCCTGGTGCGCTTTTGTCACCAAGATGAAGACTGGGAATATTGTCTTTATCAGGTAGCCAGTTTAAGTCCCAAAATTATTGAATGCTCATTGGCATAATATTTCTTCTCAGTGTTTGAACTCTAAAAATACATGAGTGGGAATATCCATAAAAAGTTATCCAGAATGCATTTTGTAAAGTTTACTGCATGCTGTTTGAAAGTTAACCCTGTATCTTTGTTTCAGCACAAAATACAGGAATATGAGCTGAGGATCTGAGGATGTTTTGCCTGTGTAGGTGATGAATTTCATTGCAGTTTTTCATCATTTATGGATATGAGAAAGAAAAGGGCATGTTTTCACCTTTTAAGTATTTCTCACTGACATCGTGACAGTTTGTTATAAACTTATGTTTAATGTGAGCAGTTTCTTTATAGTATCATTGTAGACCTCAGAATGGCAGGGGTTTTTCAGTTTTTTTGGAAACTAAGCTTAAATGATGCAGATGTAATTTGCAGGCAAAAATGAATAAATTTGCATTGTATAGTTTGCCACTGTAAAAGTCCATTTTCTGCATATAATGAAAGTGAAGAGACTTGAAAAATCAGATTTGAGAAAGTTTCCAACATATATTGCCACTAATGTCCTGCTTTTTAAGTAGAATCTTTTTTAAATATTTTTATTCATTCATTCATTGATTCATTTTTGGCTGTGCTGGGTCTTCACTGCTGCACATGTGCTTTCTCTAGCTTTGGCAAAGAGGAGCTACTCTTGGTTGCACTGTGGTGGCTTCTCGTGGGAGCACAGATTCCGGGGAGTCAGGGCTTCAGTAGTTGTAGCTCCCAGGCTCTAGAGCCACAGGCTCAGTAGTTGTGGCACACTGGTTTAGTTGCACTGTGGCATGTGGTGTCTTCCTGGATCTGGGATTGAACCCATGTCTTCTGCATTGGCAGAAGATTCTTTACCACTGAGCCATCAGGATAAGTCATCAACCATCTTATATTTCCACCTTTATTAATATATTAGTATAATTAATTGTTGGAGATGAATAATGAGGCAACTGCAAAGGCAAAATCTGGTATTTTGTATTTTCTTAGAAGGACTGTCAGGCTTCCCTAGTGGCTCAGATGGTAAAGAATCTGCCTGCAATGGGGGAGACCTGGGTTTGATCCCTGGGCTGGGAAGATCGCCCTGGAGGAGGGCATGGCAACCCACTCCAGTATTCTTGCCTGGAGAATCCCCATGGACAGAGGAGCCTGACAGGGTATAGTCCGTGGGGGTCACAAAGAGTCGGACACGACTGAGCGACTTAACACACACCACGCAGAAAGCAAAATTTATGCTGTTAAAGAAAATTGTAAGCACTTGAAATTGTACTATGTAATTGAGTCCCGTCATAATTTAAGTACAAAGTATTTTCATTGTAGGATTAATAGTTAGAATATGGTATATATTTAAGACCTTTTATAGTTTAGTTTCAGAGTTGAAATCTTTCTAAAGCTTCTGAGTATAAAAGCTTTCTAAGTAAAGGTATAACTCATTTATGTGGCTGTCTTATGGACATTATAGAAGGGACTTTTATATAAGTCTTATGAAGCAAAATGTATTGAAAAGAGTATTCCTTAACAAAAGTTTTCATGATCTGTAGACATGATGTAAAAAGGTTTCAGAATAAACTATAGGATTTCATAGGAACTTTACTTGTTTGAGCAGGTAAATTTGGAAACTAAAGAGTGTTTTCCTTTAATGAATCCAGTCTACTTGGTATATTAGATAATTACTATCATTCAGTTCATGTCTGTTTCTTTAGTTCTATTAGAGACCCTTTGTTCTTTCTTTGGTAAACAGTGATCTAAATTATCATATATGCTGCTGTATTCTACAGTGATTAATTAGCATAAGCTATTCAAACACACCAAGGCATTTCTATTTTAAAATCCATCCTTGAAGAGAAAATAACACTATAAGATAATTGCTAGTAACAGTATTCCTTTTCTATATATCTATTTAACTTATTTACAATGTGAATTTTAAAAGTGAGTATTTTGTTTGCACATTTCTTTTTCCTGTTTGCATTTTACTCTACAGTCTCCACTCACTTTTTCCAGTTCCTGCTTTAAGCCCTTGCTTACCTTCATGTGATCTTCGTCTGACTCTTAGGAGTTATTTTTCTCTAGCTAAATTCTTTTAAAATCTAGCCATGTTTTAGATATAAATACAAAACAAAGTGAATTTGAATCCTTTTTTTTTTTTTTTTGCCAAAATAATCCCAATTTAAAAAAATTTTTATTCTAATGGAAACCATGTAAATTTGCTGCTTGATTCTGAGTACTTCACCTCCAGGAACTGTTTCTTAGTGAATTTTTCTCTGCCTTAAATTTGGCTATTTTGCCCTGACTATGACCTTTCTTATTTCAGTCTAACTGGCTAACAAATGCAAAACAAATCTCAAAAGAGGACCATTGTTTTCACTTCTAAATAACCTTCTTCAGGGATTTTCAAGCTATGCTCTGGGATCCTAAGAGTCTTTGAAGATGCCTTCCTGGGAGTGGGGTTAGAGTAGGTGGGACGCTTGGGCCTTCTGCCAAACCTCAGCTTCACTTTATCCTGCTATGTTTTCAGGGCCCAGTAATTACAAAAAAAAAAAACTTTTTTAAACCAGCAACTTAATTTAAAGACATTCATGAATAATTCATACTATTAGTAATTAATGATAGTAACAGTAGCTTTTGTTTATAGAGGTTTGTCATGTGCCAGACTCTCCAAGTGTTTTCTAATGTTAATCTATTAATCCTTAAAACAACCCTATAAGATTAAGCATTTTTGCTATTCCTATTTTACAAAAGAGGAAACTGAGATTTAAGGGTATCAAATAACTTTCCCAAGGAACCACAGCTGCTAAGTGACTCTGACTCAAATCTGGGTGTGCCAGTTAACATCTTTGTTTAAGTCAAGAGTGGCAAATACTAGGCAAGTGTGCTCCCACCCTGTGCTCCCACCCCTGAGGCAGACAGAGCTAATAGCAGAAAACAGTGTTTCTTACTGATCACCAACACAGCCTTAGAATCCTTCTCCACAAGGTATTATGGGCAGTCACTCCTAACCCACTGGTGTTGGCCATCTTCTTACCCTACGTTAAGGTACTGGTTATAGAAAAACACCAAATTACCTTTGATCCTAGATGAAACTATTTGATGAACAAAAATCTGTAATGGTACCATCCTCATTCTTGCTAACTTCTAATAGAGGCTGTTTGTATTTGTATCTTGTATAAATTCCTAAGTTAGTTATAAACACTATATAACCCTCAACATCAGGATAGTTAAGGTTTTTTAAGCTCCTCTTTGCCTGCCTGTGGGAACAAAGACCTAAAGCAATTTATATTCTTAACCTAATATTTTAGATATGAGGTGGAGGTGGTGAGGGAGAGGGTGGAGAACTTACAATTGAGGTAAGTCTGCCAGTTTCCATATTGTAGAATGGAGAATTCAGTGGTTTGAATAACTTTCACTATTTCCACTACCAGCACGCCCTGCCCAGGAATGGCAGAGCCATAGGATTGGGTGAATGCCCAAACATTTATAAAAGGAACACCCACGCCCAACCCCCAGCTGATTTTTCAGTTGTTCTTGCCAGGAGGTAACCAGTAGTTCCTGTGCTGTGCCCATTCTTACCAGAGAAAGCTAGGTGCAATCTAACTTTTTCCTTTTAGGTCCAAGACTTTTAAAATGACTCATAGTAGTTTCTGCTCAAGACACATCAAAAGAGATCCAAGACTATATTTAGGAACTTGCTATGAAATTACCTGTCAGTTGCAACCAATTTTTCCAATACAGTATATATATATAGTCAGTAGCAAGTAATTTATAATTTTCAATACACAAAAATAACTTGTCATTTTTTGTTGTTAACTGGTATCAAAATCTAGATTTCCTTAAATGGATGGACATCCCTACAGTGAAATTATATAACATTTGTTTAGCATACACATTAGTGTACTGGAATGACCTTCATGTGACCCATTATCATGGAACCCATTAACTCCTTGTTCATAAGAATGTTTGAATATGTCTTAAAAATGTTCTCTATTTGAATAAAGTTTCTTCCTAAAAGCTATTTTTGATGCATCTCTATTTGTAAAATTATAAATTGCTAGGCAGTGATAAAGAGAGTAAATCACAGTGACCAGTTTTGATTTGACACTTGGACGAAGTGAAAGTTAGTCACTCAGTTGAGTCCAGCTCTTTGCTACCCCATGGACTGTAGCCCACCAGGTCCCCTGTCCATGGAATTTTCCAAGCAAGAATACTGGAGTGGATTGACATTTCCTCCTCCAGGGGATCTTTCCAACCCAGAAATCGAACCAGAGTCTGCTGCATTGCAAGCAGACTTATGTCTGAGTCACCAGGGAAGCCCTATGGCTACTAACTAGGACGTTATCTGGAGTTTAAAAAACCAACCTCCTGCTGATGAGGATGTTGGAAAATTCTATGCGTGTAGTGTATAGTGAGCTCCATGTACCTCTTTTCTCCTGGCTTTTACTTTTGTTAAATGAGAGAATAAAGCAGCCGATTGTAAATTGTTCTACTCCCTGGTGGCTCAGACAGTAAAGTGTCTGCCCACAATGCGGGAGACCCGAGTTCGATCTCTGGGTTGGGAAGATCCCCAACCCAGGAGAAGGAAAAGGGAAGATCCCCTTCTCAGGAGAAGTAAGTGACAACCCACTCCAGTACTCTTGCCTAGAAAATTCCATGGATGGAGGAGCCTGGTGGGCTACAGCCCATGGGGTCGCAAAGAGTCGGACACAACTGAGCGAATTCACTTCACTTTATTCCTAGGTGACCAAGACTTGCTAAAAAAAAAAAAAAAAGACTACCAAAGCCACTGACTGAATTATGCGAAAGAGTTTTACTTAGGATTAGTAGCCCACATGAAGTGGAGACAGGAAACCTGAGCTAAGAATTGTGTGATGCTAAGATTAAGATTACCAGAAAGGAACATTATAATTAAGACTAGAGATGATACCAGGGTTATATTAAATGGTGATTAGAAGCAGTTAAGGTTTGGTGAGAAAGGTTTAGTTATGTGTATTTCTTTGAAAAACTTCTTCCCCTTCATATTTCTAAGTCACTGTGTATTAAAACATCTAAGCCTAAACATTAAAAGTTTAAATTTTTTTAAAGTGAACAAACATGCCACTGCAGTTACCTGATGCTATGACATACTAACTGCATGAAAAATAGTCTACAGAGATTAAAAATCCTTTTGAATGTTAATTTACAAACATGTATCAGTGGCAAGTACCATGAGCTATAAACTGACCAGGCAAGAATAATGGATTGGGTTGCCATTTCCTTCTCCAGGTTTTCAGTGATATATGCTGATAGATAACCATATCAGTAATTTACAAATGGCGTTTTGGTGGTTCCGTGTTTACACCTACAGGTGGCAAAATATGTAGACTATCACCCTTTTCTAATCTTTATCAATCCATCAATCTATTGATCTATTTCTATATATTTAAACGTGTGGTCATATTATGTGTTCTGTTTTACAATCTGCCCTTTTTTTATTTAACAATATAGTGACTCAGTGCTAAAGAATCCACCTGCCAATCCAGGAGACAGACCCAGGTTTGAACCCTGGGTCGGGAAGATCTCCTAGAGAAGGAAATGGCAACCCACTCCAATATTCTTGCCTGGAGAATCCTATGGACAGAAAAGCCTTGTGAGCAACAGTCCATGGGGTTGCAAAAGAGTCAGACACAACTTTGTGACTAAACAACAATAAACATCTTTTTATGTTAATAAACATGTGGGTCTACATCATTTTAACAACCGAATTGTTTTTGATTGTGTGCTTAAAAAAATCTTCTCCACTTCAAAAATATTAAACTATCCATCTACATTGCTTTCTGGTTAAGCCTATCTCAAGCGTAGTAGTTGCAAACTTTTTCTATAAAGGGTCATGAATATTTTTGGTTTTGTGAGCCATACAGAAGGTCTCTACCACAATTACTCAACTCTGCCATAGTAGTGGGAAAGAAGACATTGACAATGCTTAAAACTAATGAGTATAGCTATGTTCCACTGAAATTTTATTTATGCACACTGCAATCTGACTTCACGTAACTCACATAATTTTTATATGTCCCCTCCCCCAAATAGTTTTCAACCATTTAGAAATGTAAAATCATTCTGCCTCTTGGTTTGCCAGTTATACAGAAACAGGCGGCACGCCAGCTTTGGGCTGCAGGTGCTTTCCTTCCCAGGTTTCGTCTCCTGCCATGAAGTGTATCAGTGTCACACCAAGATTTCTTTCAGTTAGATACTAGCCTTCTTTGAAAGTGTTCTCTTGATGGTACTGAGAATCCCTAAGGAATAAAACAAACCCACCATACCTCTGACTTAGCTTCCTGTTTCTGTCCAAAGGGCTTCCCTGGTGTCTCAGATGGTAAAGAATCCACCTGTAATGCAGGAGACCTGGGTTTGATCCCTGGGTAGGGAAGATCCCCTGGAGAAGGGAATGGCTATCCGCTTCAGTATTCTGGCCTGGAGAATTCCATGACTGTATAGTTCATGGGGTCGCAAAGAGTCGGATATGACTGAGTGACTTTCACTTCTGTCCAAAATCTAAAATTATAAAATTCTGAGCTAAAGATGAACACCTTTATTTCTATTTTAGAAAAACAACTATTTCACTTTCTCCAGAAACTGTTCACTGAATGTACTGATATATTTTATAAATTCTCTTTCCTTGTAAAAATTTCCCATTGCTTTATAGATTTGCTGAGACAAAATTGACTTGACAGTGAAGATCTTATGTGTGTGTTGTCCTGTGGAAGCCGTACTCCATTATATACGCTTCTCTTTTATAATTTGTTTTTTAATTGACTGCCACAAAGAAATATTGCCTATTAGTAGTGACCACGTATTTAGAAATGTTTTGTTTGCCATGTACTCTCTCAAGGACCTAATACAAACATTATCTCATTTAATCACCATCAAAACCTTTGTGTAGTAGGTGTTTATGTCATTTCAGATTTAAAAAATATGGGTCACTCATTTCTCCAAAGAAGACACACAGATGGCTAAGAGACACATGAAAAGATACTCAACATTACTAATTATTAGAGAAATGCAAATCAAAACTATAATGAAAAAAACTATAATGAGATATCACCTCATACCAGTCAAAATGGCTATCATCAAAAAAATCCTCAATAAATGTTGGAGAGGTGTGGAGAGAAAGGAACCCTCCTACACTATTGGTGGGAATGTATTAATAAATTGGTACAGCTACTATACAGAATAGTATGGAGATTCCTTAAAAAACTAAAAATAGAAATACCATATGACCCTGCAATCCCACTCCTGGGCATATATCTGCAAAAAAAAAAAAAAAAAAACACCCTTGTTTGAAAGGATACATGCACCCCAATGTTCGTTGCAGCACTATTTAAAATAGCCAAAACATGGAAGCAACCTAAATGTCCATTGACAGAGGAAGGGATAAAGATGTGGTGCATATATACAATGGAATATCACTCAGCTATGAATGAAATAAAGCCATTTGCAGCAACATGGATGGACCCAGAAACTGTCAGCCTGAATGAAGGAGTCAGGGAAAGAGAAATATCCTATGACATGGCTTACATTCTGAAATCTAAAAAAAAATTGATACAAATGAACTTATTTGCAAAACAGAAGTTGACTGAAGACTCAAAGAAAGAACTCATGGTTACCATAGGGGAAGGAAGGGGAGGAGGGATAGTTAGGGTTTGGGATGAACATGTACACTGCTATATTTAAAATGGGTAACCAGCAAGGGGAACTCTGCTCAATGTGATATGGCAGCTAGGATGGGAGGGGAGTTTAGGGGAGAATGGATACGTGTACATATATTTTTTATGGTTTCTACCTTCCTGAATTCAAATTTATTAAAATGGTCTCCTGAGACTTCCCTGGTGATCCAGTGGTTAAGACGCCACACTCCCAATGCCGGGTGCATAGGTTCGATCCCTGGTCAGGGAACTAGGATCCTGAATTGCCCTGAAGCATGGCTAAAAGAAAAAAAATGTAAAAAAGAAAAAAATATATTTAAAAAAATGTCTCCTATTTTCAATACTTTTCATAAAGTACACCAATCTCCAAGCTGTTTATAAGACTGCTTAGAGACTTATTTAAAAGAAATCTATGTCAGAGGATCAAATTTAGTATGCTTTTGCCTCAGTCCCAATAATTTAGATAATTTTACAATGACAGTCTTTTCCCCATTACAAGTTGTGATACCTGAATTTATTGTGCTCAAATTTAACTTCACTTTTGATCAAATTCAGTTACCCTTGAAACTATGTTTCATGCTTATCAGTTGCAGAGAAACCCATGAATTGTGAAAGAGAGCTCCTTTTCCTAGAGATTAAGCTTAGATTACTGTCTAAATTCTTAGCTCATATCTTAAATAATTTCTTAAATATTCTTATTAATTCCCCATAAGAGACTAAACTTAATTCAGAAATTGTATCACTTCTCTGACAATGGATGATCCATATGTTGTGAAGGAACTGGCTAAAATTAGTTCTTTAGGTATTACTGTAATTGAAATTTATAATCACCAAGTGAGCTTTCTTGTTTTGCAGCTAGGAGCTGGCCATTAGGACTTCATAGTATCTTTTTTTTTCTTCTTTAAATGTTTCTTGATTGCAGAATTCCTCTGATTCCACAGCCTTCCTTGTCTCCTCAAGGTGGAATACTATTGAATAATGCATACATTTAATTTTACTTACATTTCTCATGTGTTTTTATGACTAGAAGTGTAAAACCGTAAGATTTTAAAGTGAGAAAAAAGCAGTATATATAACTGATAGAGTTTATGGATTTTGTGGAAAAAATATATAATATATATATAGTTATGACAAACCTAGACAGTGTATTAAAAAGCAGAGACATCACTTTACCAACAAAGGTCTGTATAGTCAAAGCTATGGTTTTTCCAGTAGTCATGTACAGATGTGCGAGTTGGATCATAAAGAAAGCTGAGTACCAAAGACTTGGATGTTTTCTTTTTTTTTTTTAATTTTATTTAATTTTTAAACTTTACATAATTGTATTAGTTTTGCCAAATATCAAAATGAATCCACCACAGGTATACATGTGTTCCCCATCCTGAACCCTCCTCCCTCCTCCCTCCCCATACCATCCCTCTGGGTCGTCCCAGTGCACTAGCCCCAAGCATCCAGTATCGTGCATCGAACCTGGACTGGCATCTCGTTTCATACATGATATTTTACACGTTTCAATGCCATTCTCTCAAATCTTCCCACCCTCTCCCTCTCCCACAGAGTCCATAAGACTGTTCTATACATCACTGTCTCTTTTGCTGTCTCGTACACAGGGTTATTGTTACCATCTTTCTAAATTCCATATATATGCGTTAGTATACTGTATTGGTGTTTTTCCTTCTGGCTAACTTCACTCTGTATAATAGGCTCCAGTTTCATCCACCTCATTAGAACTGATTCAAATGTATTCTTTTTAATGGCTGAGTAATACTCCATTGTGTATATGTACCACAGCTTTCTTATCCATTCATGCTCAACTCCAGAAAAATAAATGATCCAATCAAAAAATGGGCCAAAGAGCTAAATAG
Source organism: Bison bison bison (assembly GCF_000754665.1). Taxonomy (NCBI): domain Eukaryota; kingdom Metazoa; phylum Chordata; class Mammalia; order Artiodactyla; family Bovidae; genus Bison; species Bison bison. Next base: position 1,308,797 of record NW_011495050.1, read on the forward strand.
ACATTTCTCCGAAGAAGACATACAGATGGCTAACACACACATGAAAAGATGCTCAACATCACTCATTATCAGAGAAATGCAAATCAAAACCACTATGAGGTACCATTTCACACCAGTCAGAATGGCTGCGATCCAAAAGTCTACAAATAATAAATGCTGGAGAGGGTGTGGAGTAAAGGGAACCCTCTTACACTGTTGGTGGGAATGCAAACTAGTACAGCCACTATGGAGAACAGTGTGGAGATTCCTTAAAAAACTGGAAATAGAACTGGCTTATGATCCAGCAATCCCACTGCTGGGCATACACACTGAGGAAACCAGAAGGGAAAGAGACACGTGTACCCCAATGTTCATCGCAGCACTGGATGTTTTCAAATCATGGTGCTGGAGAAGATTCTTGAGAGTCCCTTGGACTTCAAGGAGCTCAAACCAGTCAATCCTAAAGGAAATCAACTCAAAACATTCACTGGAAGGGCTGATGCTGAAGCTGACGCTCAGCTATTTCGGCCACTGATGTGAAGAGTCAACTCATTGGAAAAGACCCTGATTCTGGGCAAGACTGAAGGCAGGAGAGCAGGACGACAGAGGGTGAGATGGTTGGATGGCATCACCAACTCAATGGACATGGGTTTGGGCAAGCTCCGGGAGATGGTGAAGGACAGGGAAGCCTGGCATGCTGCAGTCCATGGAGCTGCAGAGTCAGACACAAGTTAGCGACTGGACTGAATTGAACTGATATATATAAATAGAAAAAAATACCGGAAAGATCATAAATTTGAAGTGAAGTTATTCCTATGTGGTGGGATTAATGTTTATCAATTTCTTTATACTTACCTTTGTGGTTTTCAAACTTTTAACATGAACATTTATTACATTAGAAAATAATTACAGGGTTACTGTCATCATTTTACTGCACTTCATAGATGCTGCATTTTTTACAAAGTGAAGGTTGGTAGCAACCCTGAGTCAAGAAAGTCTGTCAGCACCATTCTTCCAATGGCATTTGGTCACTTCGAGTCTCTGTGTCGAATTTGGGTAATTCTTGAAAGATTCAAACTTTTCCATTATTACTGTATTTCTTACAGTGATCTGGGGTGGTGGTCTTTGATGTTATTACTATACTTACGGAAAGTTTGGATGATGGTTAGCATTTTTTAGCAATAAAGTAGTTTGAAATTAAGGTATGTAGTACCCTGCTTTCTGGACTTTCCAGGTAGGGCAGTGAAGAATCTGCCAATTCAGGAGACGCAGGAGACTGGGGTTTCATTCCTGGGTCGGGAAGATCTCATGGAGTAGGAAATGGAAAACCACTCCAGTATTCTTGCTTGGGAAATCCCATGTACAGAGGAGCCAGGTGGGCTACAGTCCATGAGGTCACAGAGTCGGACACAACTGAGCATACTTACATACACACACACACACTGTTTTTTAAGACATAATGCTATTACACACTTAATAGACTACAGAATAGTGTAAATATAAGTTATATATGAACTGGGAAATCACGAAATTTAAATGCCACCCACTTTGTTTTGATATTCATATTTGTTTATTGCATGGTCTGGAACTGAACTGGCAGTATTTCCAAGATATGCCTGTATTTGGGGGGAAAAAAACCCAACATAGATCTATTACCTTTTACTTAAACACATTGGCATAGATATTTTGTGGTATAATTCTGAAAACTTTACTTCTGACTAAACACACAAATGTAAAAAAATACAGCAAAATATAAATAATTACTAAGCCACTGACCTTGTTCTATAGCACTGTAGAAAATAAGGACACAAAGAAAACTCCAAAACATGGGAACTGAAAGCAGGCAGCTGATGGACAAATGGTGGGAAGACATAAAGATTTTGAGGGTCACTTCATATCCTTTTTCTTTTTTTTTTTTTAAAAGGAATATTTCCTAGAATGAGAGAAAAAACATGAAAAGCAAAAGATTTCTGCATTTATTATTTAGAACATTAAATGAACTCTTTAATTACAAGCATTGATGATTATGATTTATCCATTTTGAGGAAACATTTATTGAGTAAGGATATGTAGAAATGGCTTCCCAGGTGGCACTAGTGGTAAAGAACGTGTCTGCCAGTGAAAGAGGCATCAGAGACATGGGGTCAGTCCCTGGGTTGGCAAGATACCCTGGAGAAGGGCATGGCAACCCTCTCCAGTATTCTTGCCTCGAGAATCCCATGGACAGCAACCTGGCAGCCTACAGTCCATGGGGTCGCACAGAGTCAGACACGACTGAAGTGACCTAGCACGCACGTATACATATATAGAAAGAGGCCCTAAAAGACGCTCAACAAAGCCAATCAAGACCTAAGTGAACGAATACAAAATTCAAACCTTATGTTTCATTTCTTGACCTTGGTGATAGTTACATGGGTGTTTCCACTTGGTAAACATCCATCGAACTCTATATTGGTATTAAAATTTGTGTGCTTTCCTATATGTGTTACAATTCAATTAAAATTTTTCTACTTAAAAAAAAAAAAACAATTCGCCACAGCTCTGCTTCTCTCTTTCTGAGGTGCATTACAGTGACCCCTGCGCTCGGTTCCCCAGAACGTTTCCTCCATACCCCAGCTCTGGGGTCAGAACGTTATTCCTCACTTTCTCAATCCCTCCTTTTTCAGTCCTCTGTGGGATGGAAAGGAAAGCCTTTCATAGCCTCACATTATCAGCGTTTTTTCTTGGTTAAAACGTTAGGTTATTTAACCTGGGGAAAAGGTCCTCCACGATACCTTTTACTTTATGGGATCCATGTGACACAGGAATCTTGGACCTATACAATGCAAAAAAATGGCAAGACTAAAAAAAGAAAGAATTTTTTCTACTCCTCCAATATCAAGCACTCAAATAACAAACACTATTATTAGCTATATGTCATCTGTGTTTGTAGGATCATTTGCCTTAGGCAGAATGAAATTAAATAATAGGTCTGAGCCAATTCTGAAGCCTTAGTCCCTCCAAACCCAGGCTTTAACCTTTTCTGAAGCTTTCATTTCTAACCTTTTAATCCTCTTCACAGTGTGTTGACGGTCATCCTGGGAATGATTTATGCAAGGAGCCCACTGGTCAGGACCATTCAGCTGTGGCACTACCTTCAGGACTGGAAATGAATTAATTCATCTATGTTGCTCTTTTGTGTTTTTCTGGATCCTCTTTATATGATCCATTTAACAATATATGTATCAACCAACACAAAACTGTAAAGCAATTATATTCCAATTAATTTTTATATATGTTTACTGATATATATATATATATATATATATATCAAAACACATTATTTACTCATTTCTGATTGCTAGGAGCCAGAGGGCTTAAAGGAGAATAAGAAAAGAAAAGAATAGACACAGTGCTACATGTATCTAATTTTAGTTTTCTCAATTGCATTTAATATTATTTCCTCTACACATAAGCACCCTATTTGATATTGGAAAAAATTTTTCATACATTTCTTAATCTTCATTCATATTTCCCTTGTTGTGGTACCTTGAATAAATCATGCAATATTTGTTGATATATTGTGTATTTGCTAGTTCCCAGGAAAAAACATTACATTATCTCTGTGAAGAAGAACTGGTTTATTTACATATTTAAACACCAGAATAGCTGACACATGTATATAAAAGCATATTAATAATTTGAAATTACTTAAAAAACAAGAATTTGATTGATTTATATGTCGGCCTCTACATTAAACACTGAATCCTATAACCAATTATATGAGTGACTTCCTTCATTTCTGGTTTTTCTATACGCTATACTTTTATAATATCTGTACGTGAACCCTCCATGGATAAGGGTCCAAAGTGATTGTGTGTAATGTAAATGCCCCCCCCAATCATTAGGAATGCATGCTATAAGAAATTTCAAAGAGCATCAGAAATTATTCCATTCACATAAAACTTAAAACTTCTAAATATAAAAGGTCATCATAAAAATAAAAAGACAATGATTGCAAATTTATGACATAAAAATTTACTCTTGTTTGTGTGTAAAGAATTCCTTTAAAATCATGAGGAAAATACAAACAGAAAATAGGTATAGGCCATAAACTGGCAATTCACAACAAAAGACAAAAAATATAAATGACCGATAAATGTGTGGAAAATATTCAGCTTCACTAGTGGTTGCAGCATTGCCACATAACACAGCAGGATGCATTTTTCATGTAACATCAATGAAATCAAGATTTTTTTTTTTACTAACTAACTATCCATGATATGTAGGGGGCATCCCTCATGGCTGAGATGGTACAGAATTTGCCTGCAATGCAGGAGACCCAGATTTGATCCTTGGGTTGGAAAGATCTCCTGGAGAAGGAAATGGCAGCCCACTCCAGTATTCTTGCCTGGAGAATCCCATGGACAGAGGAGCCTGGCAGGCTACAGTCCATGGGGTCCAAAGAGTCAGACACAACTGAGCGACTAACATATTACGATATTTAGGATGCTGGGAAATGAGCACTCCTATATACTGTTAACATAAGTAAAATGCTGGAAACTGTCAGGAAAAAAATTTGACCACGTGCATTGAATTCATACCTTTGACCAAGTGATGCAGCTTCTACGAATCTCTTCTAAATTATCGTAGATTAATTCAAGGATGTATGTACAGATAGAGATCACAGTAATGTACACAGTTGTGAAAAATAAAAACCACCTCAATATCCAACAATCACAAATAAAGAAAACTCAGGCTAAGAAAGTATTTAAATAACATTTCCAAACTCACAGGAAATAAAGTGCAGGGCTGAACTCAAACACAGGTCTGTCTGCCTCCAGCTCCCCACCCTTAAGTCCCTCAAGCTTGTGGTTTCCCTGAAACTTTCTTGAGGTGTCTCTCAGATTCTGGCATTTCTATTTTTTCTGAGCTCAGAATTAGATAGTGGTTTCCTGTCTCTCCTGTGGCCCAGCCTCAGTGCTCTGGGGTCCAAGTAAGATTTCTTGGGGTGGGTGTGGGAGGGATGCAGAGTGGAATAAAGCTGCTAAACAACAAAACATGACCTTTGACCCCCTCTATCACAATGGGTTGAGTCCCATTCTGCACCGGTGTGAGATGCAGAGGGAACCTCTGTCTCCTCAGAACATGCAGTGGCTGAGTCCCAGTGCTGGCAGGCTGGCAGGAAGACACCCTAACCCAGCACTGTGTCATCAAGATGGCACACCTCAGAACATTTACTGCTTTTAGATTGTGATTATCACTCCCCTGCCCTAGGAACCAAGAGCCCCTGCCAGCCTGCCCTGTCCCTCTTTTCTGTATTTTCTCACTGCAGAAGCAGTACTTCTAAAAGCCTCTAGTTCCTCTGCCAAACACTCTGACAAGGAAAGACAGTGGCTAAGGTGCTTCTCACAGGCAACAACACACAGGCAGAACTGTCATCTCTAAGTTGGATTTTTGGGTTCCTCAATACCTGAATCAGCTGTTGTAACTGAAAATGCCAACTGTCTAATTTTCCCTGCCCTGATTTAAATGCCAACTAAATTTAATTACCCTAAGCCAGTGATTTTCGAAGCGGGCAAGATCACCTGAAACTTGTTAGATATGCAGATTCTTGGGCCCTACTCAGAACCCACTGGGTCCTCTGTGGGGAGTGAGTACAGGAGGGTGGGGTGCCTAAATACAGGTGGTAACAGACCCTGCAGCGTATTCTGATTCCCTCAGGTCAGAACCATTGCTCTAAGCTTCTACCCCTTCCATTCCTCACACCGCCGGACAACTTTAATCACACCCTTCTATGTGGCTCCACTGTGTTGTTGTATTACGTTATGATATTTAGTTGTGAGTTTGCCCCCGCCATTGTGAACTCCTTAAATAACAGAACCTAGGTTTTTAGGTGTTCATATTTCTAGGGCAAGCACAGAACCTGGCACTTATTAAATGTGTGTTAAATGAATATTGAATAAATTGAGGCATTAAGAAAAGGGCTCTCCTGGTGGCTCAGACAGTAAAGCATCTGCCTGCAATGTGGGAGACCTGGGTTCAATCCCTGGGTTGGGAAGATCCCCTGGAGAAGGGAATGGCTACCCACCCCAGGATTCTTGCCTGGGAAATTCCATGGATGCAGGAGCCTGGTGGGCTAGTCTGTGGGGTTGCATAGAGTCAGACATGACCAAGCAACTAACACTCCACTTATAATAGACAAGAGAAAGTCTGAAACCCGCAGGCGTTAGTGGGAGAAGACTATCCATCCACACAGTGCACGACTGCCTAGTCATGGTCCCAGGCTTCCAAAAGCTGCTTCTCCTACATCATCTTTCATAGATTTCACTATATTCTTACTGCATCTGAATTTTTAGCAACAGTTCCCTTATGCACACTATCTTGAGCTGCAATTAGTTCCAGTTTTGTCATCTTGATCACATCTTTCACAGAGAGCTATTTTTTTTTTTTCATGTTGGAAATCTAAGACATTGTTGAACATGAAAGTGAAGTGAAAGTGTTTAGTCGTTCAATGTCTCCAACTCTTTGCAACCCCATGGACTGTAGCTCACCAGGCTCCTCTGTCCATGGAATTCTCAGCAAGAATACTAGAGTGGGTTGCCATTCCCTTCTTCAGAGTATCTTCCCCACTCAGGGATCAAACCTGGGTCTCCTGCATTGCAGGCAGATTCTTTACCGTCAGAGGTTAGCTAGCATTTATTAAGTTCATACTACTCATTTATTTAAGAAATATGTATTGAGTGTCTACTACATGCCAAGCACTGTTCAGGTACACTATGAAATAGAAGAGACAAAACCCTGTGCTTTGTGTCTGGCTCTGGGCTGGGTGTTCATGTTCAATCCTACGTTGTGAAAATTAACTTGTGAAGTGTCATGATGCACTTTAGCTTAATGGGGGAAAATGCCTAATTTACATTCATCTTTTAACTCTATTTTGAATGGCAAAAGGGGCCATCATATTATCACTAATTATGCCATATCCCTTTATAGATTATAAAATTTACCAAATTCCTTTTCTGGCTCTCAGTTCTTCATTATCTAGCATGGAGTAGGCACTCATGAAAACTGCACCCTAATGGATTTGACCCAACTCTCCCTGTTTATTGAGTGAGGTGACTAATAGTATTCTGCGCCCAGGCAGCAACTTGAATAAGACTGTTAAAGGTCCTGGGTGCCTGGGGTTATTGTTAAGATGACAACCACATGGCACAGGACTTCAAGACTTCCATTTGATTTCTAATCTAATCCCTGTTTAATCTGGGAACTACTGAAGAGTAATGATGAAATTTTAAATCTAAAAGTTTTCCTACTTAAATAGTATTTTTTTTCTTTCTCTTTTTTTAAATTTTATTTTATTTTTAAACTTTACAATATTGTATTTTTAAAAACACACAAGATATTGTTTTCCTGTGGTTTAAAAAAAAAAATCAGATAACATAAAATTTACCATCTAAACCATCTGAAAGTATTCAGTTCAGTAGGGTTGAGAAAAGGCTGTGAAATAGATCTCCCAGACTTTATCATCTTGCAAATCTGAAACTCTTGTACCCATTAAGCAACTCCCCTCAACCTCCCTCCCTGGAATATTCTTACAGGGCTTTCAGATACAAAGTTTATAGAGTTTGACCCTTTTTTCTTGTACAGGTCTCTAAAAGCCCAAGGAGAAAATAGAGAAGGCAAAACACTTCTATGTTTCTCTGTGAGTTATCTTACTCATCTGTAAAAATCAATGGCTGTCGGAGAGCCCCCTGAGTACCTTCAGGTCTTTAACAGATAACTCTGCCTTTAGTCATGCCAGGAAGTTGAAAAGTGTTTTGCCTGTTTGTGAGTTTTGGAAGAACACCTAGAAACAGGTTCTAGGAGACAGAAGGGCCTTGCAGCTGTGGGCTCATCTGCCTCCCAGTGCTGGCCTTCTCGCCCTCACACTGCAAACAATAGCACGTGGCTTGCACTTAAATAGTTCCAATGGCAGAAATCTCACACCTGAGGCCAGTGTTCCTTCCTTGCCTTTCCTTTACGGTTGCTATAGATTCTGAGAATATGTCACAAAACTGCTCTCCCACGTGCCTGAAAGTATTTGGAATTACCTGTCTGGTCTGATTCTGTGTCTTAACTGCTTCAGGCTTGCTTTCTTTTCTCCTAGATGCAATCAGGAAATACTGAATTTAAGAAATAGTAAAAGAAAATATTTCCAATGAGCAGAATATTAATATGTGACAACTGAGCTTTCCCTATCAGTAGGGTTTATTCATGCATTCGACTGACAGCAATACAAGTAACAGCTTTAATGTGGAATAGAACCTAAAAGCTGGGAGACCTACCAGTGGGATACCTTTCTTTGTTTGGCTTGGTTTTTTTAATTTATTATCTTATTTATTTAATTTTTGGCTGCACTGGGTCTTCATTGCTGCATGCAGGCTTTCTCTAGTTGAGGCAAGAGGGGGCTTATTCTCCAGTTGCCGTGCTTGCTCGGGCTTCTCATTGCAGGGGCTTCTCTTGTTGCTGAGCACCGGCTCTAAGGCTCTTAGGCTTCAGCAGTTGCAGCTTGTGGGCTTTAGAGTGCGGGCTCAGTAGTTGTGGTACACTGGCTAGTTGCTCTGCAGCATGTGGAATCTTCCCAGACCAGGGATCGAACCTGTGTCCCCAGCACTGGCAGGTGAATTCTCAATCACTGAACCACCAGGGAAGTCCTGGTTTGGTTTCTTGTCTTCTCAAAATCTCCAATGTCATCTTTACTCCCATTCTTAGTCCATATGATTCAGGTAAAGTTGCCCCACAACTGCCTTTACAGGCAAGGATGTCATCCCCACCATGGTACTGATGGAAGCCACCGCATTACCCCTCATCCTTGGCTAACGCTTTGGGAATTGCCTCTTGCGAGACATGGGTGTCCAGAGCAAGACCCAATAATAGGTGCCAGAATGTAAATTTTAAATACAGGATTATGGTCAAAGAGAATCAAAGTGAACAGGTTGCAATGAAGGTCACTGGCTCAATCTGATTGGAAGGATAGCTGGGAAATTAGGTATACTAAATAGTATAAAAATAAAGTGAGATTTTTCTAAGAAACTACTAATGGATAAAGAAAATATAAAGGTAGACCTAACCCAGAAAACATTTATAAAGAATTAAGAATCAAACAGATATCATATATATCTGAAATGTATTGAAACTTTATTTTTTCACACAAGAATGTAACATGCTATTTCCATATTGAGCCCTGTGTGTGTTTTGTCTTTTTTTTTTGCAACGTTGTTACAGTAATACTTTCTATACAGACAGTCGATGTATCCATCGCCTATTTCAAAAAGCATTTGTGGACATTTCAAAGTGAACGGTGCCTCTGAGTTGAAGATTAACTTGTTTAGAAGACTTTGTGCTGCCAAAAATACCAAACGATAACCAAAAAAAAAAAAAAATAAATAAATAGCTCCAACTTTGCTGATCTTTACAATAACCTGATCTCTCTCATGGCTATCTACTTTTGAAGCTCCATTAACTCTATCCTGCACAGGCTACTAGGGAAGTAGCTTTCCAGTTTTTTGACCCTGACACATATACAAAATACTTTATATGGAAGTTTAGAATAGACGTTTGCATGTATACATACAACAGAGAAAACGTGTTACGAAATATTGCTTTCCTTTACTATTTGCAAGTCACTAATATTTTCTATTCCATTCCCTTCTACTTCATCCTATTCTATTCCCTCTACTTGTTTTGTTCTATCCTATTTCACTTTAAAATGTCATTTTGGGGGCTTCCTTGGTGGCTCAGTGAATAAGAATCTGCCTGGCAACGCAGGGAACACGGGTTCAATCCCTGATCCAGAAAGATCCCACATGTGCTGAAACTACTGAAGTCTGAGTGCCTGAAAGCCGGTGCTCCACCAGAGAAGCCACCACACCAAGAAGCCCAAGCATCACAACTAGAGAGCAGCCCCTGTTAACCACAACAGAGAAAGGCCCTGTGCAGCAAGGAACACCCAGCACAGCCAGAAATATAAATAAATAAAAATTACTTCTTAATGTCATTTTTGACTCACAAAGTTGATTTCACAACTTACTAGTTGATCTTAATGAATAGTTTGAAAAATACTGCCCTAGTCTGCTGCTGCTGCTGCTAAGTCGCTTCAGTCGTGTCCGACTCTGTGCGACCCCATGGACTGCAGCCCACCAGGCTCCTCCGTCCCTGGGATTCTCCAGGCAAGAACACTGGAGTGGGGTGCCATTGCCTTCTCCAAGTCTATGGTGCAGCAAAGGATGAAAACCAGCAAGGTTTTCTCTCTGGACCCAGCTCAAGAACTTTGCCAGTCTATTTCAGATTATTTCTACACTTCTTTTTCATTCATTCACTTATTCCCTCATTTCACTTATTAGAGGAATAGCTATGAAGTCCCTAGCATGAGTTGGGCACTTGAGTCCATTATTAGGAAAACAGTGATGGGCAGGCTAGATTCCAGAGCTCACAGAACTAACCAATTCTAAGGAAACTCGAGTCAGAGGAGATCTAAACCCCAAGGGAGGTGCAGTGGTGGCGTGAGGAAGGAGGTCAAATGTGTCCTTCCATCACGGCACCGGGGGAATCACTTACGCAACAGTTTCTTGGTGGTAACAATGAGTGCAAGTTTCAGAAAGGAAGCGGCTGTATTTGGTTCTGCTGATAGATGAGGAATGAACAGTCTCTTCACTGCTGCTCACCTGAAAATGTCGGGTGGGGAACACAAATGATTACAATAGTGCAACAGACTCACATAACCATTTTGAGTCGTAGAGCGTTAAGGGATAGTTAAATACAGAAGCAATGAAGACTGTAAGGAGGAGGAAATGGCAGAAGACAAGGGCAAACACTGGGGAAGGAGCATGGCTGTGGGCAAATATTCTTCCAGAATAGGAAGAGATTTGAGTATTTTTATCAGGTTGAGGGAAAGGAACCAGTGGAGAGGTCAAGACAGGTTATGACTATTTGATATAGTAAGGTGTTGGTGGATTTGGGGATGGGGTGAGGAAGTGAAAGATTTCATCTGGGAAAGAGTAACTAGCCTGCTGACCATTTTATGGATAAAACAAAGCATAACAAAGTCTGCAATATTATTAAATTTATTACAAAGAGTAAAAAAATATTATATGATATGGTGGGCATTTTTTCATTAGCTACATTTTCTCTTTTTCTAGAATGACATAGAGATAGCAAGCTGTCCTGAACTTACTTCTTCAGTTATAAGTCCTCCTGCCTCATCTATTTCACTGATTTTTTTTCCTTTGGGCCTGCCAAAATGACATCATCTTTCACGCGTGGCCCTTTATTTTTAAACTTGTACTTGAAGAATAATATATACATAGAAACGTACAGGAAACAAAAGTGTACAGCTTGATGAACTGTTCACAAAATGAGTACATCTGCGTGTAGCATATAGCCCTTTAAAAAACAGCATTACCAGCACTCCAGAAAATTGACATCTCCAGACCCCTACCAGTTATTCTCTCTCCATCCAAGGGTAACGACTACCCTGACTTCCAACAAGGGGTACACTTTTTGGAAAAGTCTTTACTGAATTTGTTACAATACTGCTTCTGTTGTTTATGTTTTGGTCTTTTTTAGCTCGCCGACCAGGGATCCAACCTGCAACCCCCTGCACTGGAAGACAGAATCTTAACCACTAGACTGCCAGTTAAGTCCCACAGGGTACACGTTTAGACAAGAAAATCATCTAAGCTCTCTAACAGATAAATAAATCCATGTGCACGAAGGTATTTCTTTAAAAGCTGTCCAAACAGGGACACTATTTCCAATCTGTTCTTAGTTGTTTATTCAAATGTTTCCCTCACTCCTATATTGTTTGCCTAGTTGGAGTAAAAGTGAAGAGTAGACCAATCAGAAGGCTTTTTCCTGGAAGACTCCCCTTAGAAACAAACATTTTGAAATGAAATGGGAGATAGAATGGAAACCAAATGTGAACCACCTTTTCTATAACAAGTAACCTGTCTCTGGCTATCGTATACATCTGCGCTTTGGCATCTTTTTCTAAAGCCCAGGATATATTTTCATATTACTTCCAAAATGAAATTCTAAAAACTACAGAAAAGTCAAAACAATCCACAGTTACTACCCAGAGAGACCACTGTTTATAACAGTGAAATACAGGAAACATCTTACTGTCCATAAGCAGTAACATTTCAATGTCCATCAATTTGTAAGTGAAAAAAAGTCTCAGAACTATTTGCATAAAACTATTTCACTCATGCTAAAAATGCATAGATGAAAAAAAATTTGGACATTTATTTTTTAACCCAAAACAACCCTCTTTGATCTCACATAGACACGATTTAAATGTTTTTTTTCAGAGTAATTAAGAACACTTTAATACTTTGAGAGACAATGCTATTTGAGAACAATGACAAAGGCTTATTTTTCATTTATTCAATGCATATTTATTGGTAAATAATGCTTTGGAAGCCAACACTCAAATGTCTTGTGGAAACATTAGGTATTTAGATATTACATATAAAATATATTAGGCACTAATTCATAATTTTCAGCGTGTCATTCTCTTTTGTCATTGAAGTGTCACTAAGCCAAGTATAATTTATTCAGATATATTATATGAGAAGTTAACCTGGTTACCAGTGACAAAAAAAGGGAGTGAAGAAGGGGGAGGAGACAAGGGGAAGGTCAAGAATGAGATGAAATTTTCTTTTCACATACGTATTACTATTTACCTGTACTATTGCATTTACACATATAATTGTAATTATTTACTTCAGGTCTCTTCCAATAGATTACACACTCTTTAAACGTAAAGATAATGCCATACTCCCTAGCTTCTAGGATACTGCTCAGCACTATACCTGAGCCAATATTTACATAATGGTACTTAGATACCAATAGTAGTACCTAAATATTTTCAAAAGCAGGTCCTTTTTTTAGGTGGATATTTCCATCTGAATGATTTACTTAGCAACTGTGGAAGATTTTCTTTTCCAAAGATGACCACCATGATATATTCCATCCCTTACACTCCTTGTTTGGTGAGAAGGTGACACTCCTCCCATCAAATAGTGTGGCCAGTGTCCCCACCTCTCAAACCTGGTCAACCTCTGTGATGGCCTCAATATAGTGGAAAGTGGTGCCATATGATTTCCAAAGGTAGGTCAGAAAATGCCTTGGACTTCTGCCTTGTCCTCTTGGGACACTTGCTCTTGGAAGCCGGCCATTGTGCAAGGAAGCCAAGCTGGCTCACAGAGAGGCCACATGCAGGTGTTCCAGCCAACAGCCCGAGCTGAAGTCCCAGTATCAGCCAGCATCAACTGCTAGACGTGGGAGTGAATCTCTGGATGATGCTCCTGGTCCTGAGCTGTTGTCATCAGCTGATGCTGCGAGGAGAAGGAAAAAGGTGTCTTCCCTGTGCCCTATCCAAATTGTAGATTCAGGAGCAAAATAATTGTTTTAAGCCTCCTTTACATACTTATGCGCTTCCCAGGTGGTGCAGTGGTAAAGAATTCACCTGCCAAAGCAGGAGACACAAGAGATGCGGGTTCAATCCTTGGGTCAGGAAGATGCCCTGGAGAAATAAATGACAACCCACTCCAGTATTCTTGCCTGGAGAATCCCATGAACAGAGGAGCCTGGCAAGCTACAGTCCATGGGGTCACAAAGAATTGGACACCACTGAATGTGCACCACATCCTGCACTTCCCTATACTAATAGGTAGCTTGCTGTGCAGCAATAAATAAGCAGAACAGATACCACTAGTTCATACACCAATGGAAATGGAGGGAAGGCTCAGGGCCTTCAGAACCCTCCCCCTCCTCTTCTATTTCCTGTTCTTAACCCAGGTGTACAGAGGCACATCATGGAAATGGAAGTAGGATTAGAAACAGCAGGATGAGCCCAAACTAGGACAAACAGTCCCTGAAAAATTAATTAGAGCCCATTAAATTTCAAACAGAAACACTCAAAATGCATTTGTGATGCCTGGATTTTTTTCTTTTTTTCCTAAGGGAGGAAGCAGAAAGCAATTTTCAGTGATTACCAAATGATTGTGACAACCTCTTCTAATGTCTTATTAATATGTTAAGAAACATGTTCTAGGTATGGGAAGTTTAATTATCTGATGCTGGTATTTTGTGATCTTGTAATGAAGGACCTGTTAACTTGCTGCGGGACGATTTGCCTAAACTAACTGAATAATCAGTGTGGACAGAATATGGTTACTGACCTCATCAATGCCTTTGACACAGTAAATCATATTGTGCTGAAAAAATTACACAGGAGTGAAATGTGTGACACAAGCATGGATGAGTTAACTGGCTGGTTCACGGACATAGGCTGCTTTCTTTCCTGAGAAATTACGTGTGACAGTTAAATTAACCTTAAGGGACTTGGAGGCTGGCAGAGATTTGCATATTTTTTTTCTATTCTTTATTTATGAACTGCCAAGTTCTTTCGAGAGTACAACAGTGCACTTTTATATTAACAATGAAATACATTATTTGGGAGGAAGCACTGAAAAATGAGATTGAAGAAACCAACTTGGGTCTTATCAACCATTTCAATCTATGAAAATACCACAGCATTTAACCTTGGGTAGAACTGCTTTGGCGTTTCAGTGAAGATAAAATGTAAGCTATTTTTTTTTTATTAAGAACAAAAGGCCTAAATTAGATCCTAATTTTCCTTTTATTCCCATTTAAATCAAACTACCTATTTTTGACCTCGAAAATGGCAGCTGTCAAGCTCACAAGTAGTCTGACTTTGGCCAACAGGGGTGTACTTCTTTAGTTATCCAATTGAACAAACATGAGCCTTTCTACTTACTCTCTGGAAGTGGGACACCCGCCCTGATAAAGTTGGAAGAATTGGACACTGAGACCCTCTGCACCTCCCTCTAATGTTTCCTTCCTCTTTCGGGTCTTCAACTCTAAGTGCAAGCTAATTTAAACAAACTACAAATCTGAATCCTAATCACATTTTTTTAAAGAATGTCAAGAATATTGTATTATGCAGAGCTTGACCCTGGGTCGGGAAGATCTCCTGGAGAAGGAAATGGCAACCCACTCCAGTGTTTTTGCCTGGAAAAATCCCATGGATGGAGGAGCCTGGTAGGCTACAGTCCATGGGGTCGCAAAGAGTCGGACATGACTGAGCAACTTCACTTTCATTCCACTTACATATTATGATTATAAAGAACATTTAGCAACTAGGGAGATCTTATTATATAGGACAGTAATTGTGATTACAACTATGCAGAGAAGTTAATAAGAAAAAGGAAACATTTAAAAATGCTAACAATGATTGCATTATGATAGTATAATAATTTTTTCTTATTTTTCTCTACATTCTGTAAAGGTGATTTTACATATATATATTATATATAATGTATAATAATTATAATTTATTTTAATTTTATTAATAATAAAATATTTAATAAACAATTGTATATAATTATATATTATATAATATATAACATTATTTTAAATATTACATATTATACATAATATTAATATTATAATATATTATATTGTATTATATATTTATAATATATTATATATTATATTGTATTATATTTATATATTGTATTGTATTGTTTATAATATAATAATCAATAAATATAATATATTATATAATAATACAATACACTAAAT
>NW_011495050.1:1324502-1344225 GCF_000754665.1 Bison bison bison
CTGTAAAAGTGATTGATTTTATATATATTATATTTTATATTTTATATATATATATATATAATGTAATTGCTAAGTTAACCATACCTGTTAATAAAATTGGGAGAAAAGGAAGGGGGGGAAAACCAATTGGTAAGTACTTAATGCTTAAATCCAGCAGGAGAGAATAGAGATTGTTTTGAGCTACACCTAGAATTAAGTGACACGTAAGGATGGAGAAAGTCTTGACAGAGGTCCTTCTCATGTCGTATCACTCATATTCAACGCGCACACAGAGACGACTTCCATTGTTAAGAGTGGACACAGTCCCCTTACAGATAAACTACTCCCAATCCTAATTTTCCTCAAAAAGAGTCTTTGCCTGACTTCTCCAACTAATCCCTCCACATTTTCAACCCTTCACACAAAGTGGAGTTTTAAAAAGGCATTCTGTTTATAAGGAGGCATGAATGATATCTTACTTTTTCATTTAGAAAAGAGCAAATGCGGGAATTGCAAGGCTGTCTTCGAGGAAATGAGAATCAGTCTACATGAAGAGCAATGAAGAATAAATGCAGATGTGATACTGTCAGAGCTAAGCTTGGTTTTGAGAGGAAAAAAAAAACTAAAACCAGCATAGGAAAGCCAATAAGTGGTAGAAGTGGAATTTGCAAAATAGATGTAATTGAACCACAAACTTTAGAGACAAATGTTGATACAAACAAAAGTTAGGCTTTGAACAAAAATCAAATTAACCTGAAGTGGTTGGGAGAAAGGGGGTATTCTAGGTTCCCCAAGTGGTCTGGGGCTAGGTATCTGCAGCCTTTCTGGCCTGCTCTTTTCTCACAACAAACTGTGGAAAATTCTTAAAGAGATGGGAATACCAGACCACCTTACCTGACTCCTGAGAAATCTGTATGCAGGTCAAGAAGCAACAGTTAGAACTGGACATGGAAAAATGGACTGTGGAATACTTTCCCAAATTGGGAAAGGAGTATGTCAAGGCTGTATATTGTCACCCTGCTTATTCAACTTACATGCAGAATACATCATGCGAAATGCTGGGCTGGATGAAGCACAAGCTGGAATCAAGATTGCAGGGACTAGTACAGCCACTATGGAGACCAGTGTGGAGATTCCTTAAAAAACTGGAAACAGAACAGCCATATGACTCAGCAATCCCACTGCTGGGCATACACACAGAGGAAACCAGAATTGAAAGAGACTCGTGTACCCCAATGTTCATCGCAGCACTGTTTACAATAGCTAGGGCATGGAAGCAACCTAGATGTCCATCAGCAGACAAATGGATAAGAAAGCTGTGGTACATATACACAATGGAGTATTACTCAGCTATTAAAAATAATGCATTTGAATCAGTTCTAATGAGGAGGATGAAACTGGAACCTATTATACAGAGTGAAGTAAGTTAGAAAGAAAAACACCAATACAGTATATTAATGCATATATATGGAATTTAGACAGAGAAGGTGATGGCACCCCACTCCAGTACTCTTGCCTAGAAAATCCCATGGATGGAGGAGCCTGGTGGGCTGGCTCCTAAGGGTCGCTAAGAGTCAGACACGACTGAGTGACTTCACTTTGACTTTTCACTTTCATGCATTGGAGAAGGAAATGGCAACCCACTCCAGTGTTCTTGCCTGGAGAATTCCAGGGACGGAGGAGCCTGGTGGGCTGCCGTCTATGGGGTCACACAGAGTCCGACACGACTGAAGTGACTTAGCAGCAACAGCAGCAGCAGCATGGAATTTAGAAAAATGTAATGATGACCCTGTATGCGAGACAGCAAAAGAGACACAGATGTAAAGAACAGACTTTTGGACTCTATGGGAGAAGGCGAGAGTGAGATGATTTGAGAGAATAGCATTGAAACATGTACATTACCATATGTGAAATAGATCACCAGTCCAAGTTTGATGCATGAGACAGGGTGCTCAGGGCTGGAGCACTGGGATGACCCTGAGGGATGGGATGGGGAGGGAGGTGGGAGGGGGGTTCAGGATGGGGAACACATGTACACCCATGGCTGATTCATGTCAATGTATGGCAAAAAACACTACAATACTGTAATTAGCCTCCAATTAAAATAAATTAATTAAGAAAAAAAAGATTGCAGGGAGAAATATCAAAAACCTCAGATATGCAGATGACACCACCCTTATGGCAGAAAGCAAAGAGGAACTAAAGAGTCTCTTAATGAAAGTGAAAGAGGAGAGAAGCTGGCTTAAAACTCAGCATTCAAAAAACAAAGACCATGGCATCTGGTCCCATCACTTCATGGCAAACAGATGGGAAAACAATGGAAACAGTGACAAACTTTATTTTCTTGAGCTCGAAAATCACCACAGATGGTGACTACAGCTATAAAATTAAAAGACGTTTGCTCCTTGGAAGAAAAGCTATGACCAACCTAGGTAGTATATTAAAAAGCAGAGACATCACTTTGCTGACAAAGGTCCGTCTAGCCAAAGCTATGGTTTTTCCAGTAATCGTGTATGGATGTGAGAGTTGGACCATAAAGAAAGCTGAGCGCCGAAGAATTGATGCTTTTGAACTGTGGTGTTGGAGAAGACTCTTGAGAGTCTCTTGGACTGCAACTAGATCAAATCAGTCAATCCTAAAGGAAATCAGTCCTGAATATTCATTGGAATGACTGATGCTGAAGCCGAAGCTCCAATACTTTGGGCACCTGAAGCAAAGAACTGACTCACTGGAAAAGACCCTGATGCTGGGAAAGACTGAAGGCAGGAGGAGAAGATGACAGAGGATGAGATGGTTGGATGGCATCACCGACTCGATGGACATGAATTTGAGCAAGCTCCGGGAGTTGATGATGGATGGGGAAGTCTGGCATGCTGCAGTCCATGGGGTCGCAGAGTCAGACATGACTGAACGACTGAACTGAACTTCTCTCATAAGCATGTTATGAAACTATAATTTATACGTGTACTTGGAATACAAATTCAGATTTTAGAGATTATCAAAAAGAAGTTCTTTCTCTCCTTGCTTAAGTAAATTTAATCTTGGATGATTATGGTTTTCTGGTTCAGTATACACTTGTTGAAAAAGTTACAAGTAACTAATAATAGGTTAATGCAAAATTTATATACAGTGTTGTTTTAAAATGTTCATTTTGGCTCCTACCCTGCACTGAATTCAAAATAATTCCATCAAAATCATATTCATTTTCAAATATGAAAACCAGTATTCCTGAAATTCTGGCTGACATCATTTAAACTCATCAGTATCATTATTTTTGGCATATATTTACTATAAAAACAAAGGACAAATCATACTATCTGTGCCTTGCTTGAAGCCATTTTTTTCCTGAAAAGTATCATTAAAAAATATTTTGTTCTTAGCAAATCCATTTCATAGTCCTGATATGTGGCTGTACTAGTTCTTTGTTAATATCAACTGGGTATAACAAAGTGTTTATCTATTTCTCATCCCACAGTCATTTCTCTCTGACAAAAAAGGATGCAATAGTTGTTTGCAGAATACACCTTGCTAATGCTTTTTAATACAGAGTGAAGTAAGCCAGAAAGAAAAACACCAATACAGTATACTAACGCATATATATGGAATTTAGAAAGATGGTAACAATAACCCTGTGTACGAGACTTCAAAAGAGACACCGATGTATAGATCAGTCTTATGGACTCTGTGGGAGAGGGAGAGGGTGGGGAGATTTGGGAGAATAGCACTGAAACATGTATATTATCATGTATGAAACGAGTCGCCAGTCCAGGTTCGATACACCGTACTGGATGCTTGGGCCTGGTACACTGGGACGACCCAGAGGGAGGGTAGGGGAGGGAGGAGGGAGGAGGGTTCAGGATGGGGAACGCGGGTATACCTGTGGCGGATTCATTTCAATATTTGGCAAAACTAATACAATATTGTAAAGTTTAAAAATACAATAAAATTAAAAAAAAATTCCTCTTCTCCCTCCTTAAGTAAACAGTTCTTATCAAATTTTCCTCACCTTCTATGCAACAGTCATTCTTTCCCCTACATAAACAGCAGACGTGTTCATCCAGAGCTTCCAGTTTTTCCCCAATGGTAGTTCCAGGCTCAGGACTCTATATATACATGTGTGCATGCTAAGTTGCTTCAGTTGTGTCTGACTCTGCTACCCCGTGGACTGTAGCCCACCAGGCTCCTCTGTCCATGGGATTCTCCAGGCAAGAATACTGGAGTGGGTTGCCATGCTCTCCTCCGGATGATCTTCCCGACCCAGGGATCGAACCTGCATCTCTTAAGTCTCTTGCATTGGCAGGAGGGTTCTTTACCACTAGCACCACCTGGGAAGCCCAGAGATGTACAATCTACACCAATTACTTAACTAAGGACTACAGCCAATCTATTGAGTGCATGTTTATCATTCAACTGTTACACACGTTTCAAATATGAGCCAAGTATTCTGGAGATAAATCACACATGAGTCAGGTACTTGACTCACACTTACTTTTGACAGTAATCCTTCTTAATGCTCTAATTTTATGATGTAATTTTAGTAGTGGAATTAACTTGGAACAACACAAAATTATGTAATTAATTGCATTAGCTTCAATTATAATTACTGTTTAATCTCAGCCTGACACCCCAGCCGAAAGCCAGTACACACAGAGGCAGTCACGGTGGAGGGGGGAGGCCTTCCCAGCTGCTGGTTTGTATGGACTAATTATATAAACTATATTTATTTTTGCTAAAAAAAAAAAAATCTCAGCAACTAATCAAGCGTATGCCATTTATTTGGACATAAGGGCTTAGAGAAGTCAAGGGATAGAGAATAAAGGGAAATACTTTCAGCAATTCCTAATTATATTTCCCTCAACATTCATTTTGAAAGGGTTTAATTGATGTAATTTTAAAAAGTTTCTGTGGTCACATAAATTTGGTTTATGCTGGATTAAAAAATTAAATAAGTTTCTTTACTATATCGTTCCTTAGTCTTTAATATGTTAATATATGTTGTGAATCTCCAAGATGTGAGAAGTAAAGTGTTTCTCAAACTGTTTTAAACAGAGAACACCCTCTCCTTTAAACAACTTCACTGAAGTATAATTTACATGCCATAAATTTCACTTGTTTCAGTGTACAACTAAATGATTTTTAGCAAATATACAGAGTTGTACCACCATCACTAAAATCCAAGTTTCAAACATTTTCACCACCTCAAAAACATCCCTTCTTCCCACATTTGCCATTACTCTGAATTCCCACCTCCAGCTCTAGGCAGCCACTAATCTACCTTGTGTCTATAGATTTGCCTCTTCTGGAAGTTTTATATAAATGGAACCATACAATATTTGGTTTTTGTGTCTAGCTTCTTTCACTAAGCATGGCTTTGAGGCTATTTTGTAGCATTTTTTTTTTAACTGACATCATTTCTTTTTACTGACAAACAGTATTCCAAATAGATATACCATATTTTTTTAATCCATTCATGAGTGTATGGAAATTTTGATTGTTTCCAGTTTGGGGATATTGTGAATTATGCTATGGAACATTCATGTAGGAGTCTATGTTTGAACAACTGTTTGTATTTCTCTTGGGTATATATTTCAGATTGAAGTTGTAAATCATACGATGAATTTATATTTAACTTTTTAAGAAACTTCCAAACTGTTTTTCCAAAATGGCTGCACTATTTTGCATTTCCATCAGCAGTGTATCAGAGTTTTAATTTCTCTACACCCTCACCAGCTAGTGATCCTAATGGCTGTGTACTTTTATTTAACGGTGGTTTTGATTTGCATTCCCTGATGGCTAATTATGTTGAGCATCCTTTTATGTGTTTATTGATCATTCATATGTATCTTTGTTCCATTCAAATTTTTTGCCTATTTTAAAATTGGGTCGTTTTCTTGCACCGCAAGAGTTCCTTGGTATTCTATGATTTGCAAAATTTTTTCCCTCTTTTCATTTCCTTTTGGTGTCTTTTTAAGCACACATATTTTAAATTTTGCTGGAGTTCAGCTTATCAACTTTTTTCTTTTACTGCTTGTGATTTTTTTTTTTAATTTCCAAGAAAGTCATGAAGATCTACTCCTATGTTTTCTTTTTAAAAAGTTTTGTTATTTAGCTCTAACATTTAGATGGAGTTTGAATAGGGTGGGATACTTCATTTGAATATATCTTTTTGCACATGGATATCCAATTGTCCCAGTACCATTTGTTGAAAAGACTACCCTTTTCCTATTGAATTTCCTTGACACCTTTGTTGAAAAGCAATTGAGCATAAATGTAAGAGTCTTTAATATGTTAATGTATGTTGTGAATCTCCAACAGGGAGGATACAGAATGTTTCCCAAAATGTTTTTAACAAGGAATTCTACCTCCTCTCCTCCCCCCCTTTTCAAACACAGGCTTTCACATCAGTTCTCACTGCTGTCCACAGCACAGACTTTAGGGAATGCTTCTCTAAAGTGCTCAGGGCTCTAACTTTTACTTGCAACTAACCTTGTTTCTTGTTTTTAGAGGCTGGGAGCCCGAGGCTGCAAAACCAAAGACCTAATTTCTAGCAATATGCTAGAAATACATATTGTATTTCTACAATAAATACTTAAGACAACTCACTATGCAGACATGTATGTAAAGGCTGTTGGAAATATTTGGTATTGAATTAGATTCATATTTTACACATAGAAACAAAATGAGGTTTCTCATAGGCATAACGGATGAAACTTTGGAAGTAGGGAGAATTTTGCAATTGTGTTTTACATATTTAGGGCAATGCAGCTTACCTGATCATGACATCTGACAGGAGTAAACATCAGTAATAAGTTGTCATAGTAAAGAAGATCTATTTACATACACTTTTTTTTTTCATACACTTTATCATATATATACACACACACCTATAGACACATATCTGTTGGAAATGTACTTTTTTCTTTTTTAAAACTAGTAGATTTTGTCCTAACGCTTTTATTTAATCAACTATAAGGCACAATGTTGGATAACTGCTTAAATGACCTTGTTAGAATGACAATACCATCACTTTAGCATTGTATTATTCAAACACACACACAAGTACAAAAATTAAAAAGTGGAATTAAAATTAGTGTCTTTATCATCCTGTATTTATCTGCAGAACAAGAAAAATACACATAAAAGTCAACAATGGGGGGAAAAAAATGAACAAAACACTGTCATGGGGAGAATGTGTCATCATAAATGTAGAAAAGCAGACTCAAGGCGCTCTGTCAATGCTCTAACCACAAAACCTGGTGGATGTCACTGACGGACTGACAGGCAAACTCCTCCAGTGAATGCCGGAGGTTCTAGAAACCCATGTAAAACGACAGTATAAACCAAACGGGTAGGCGTTCTACCAACATAGGCTGAGGTGCATTCAGTACCCTAACCGATATGTTGATTTCTCTCACCAGGCCTCTTTCTGTTAGTGATTTACCTTTCTTTTTAAAAGTCTCATTTTGTTTTCTGTTTAAGATGGCATTATCTCGCCTTGTATAAAAGAAATCATTGCATACCTAAGTTTCCAAATACATAATAATATTTTTCTTTTGGATATTCTATTATGCCAAACAAATTTACAGCAGAAAAATACATTTCCTTGTAAAACTGTAGGCATATTTAGGTCAGGATTCAGAAATGTAAAGCCTTGCCTCCCTCTCTGTCAGGGTTTGTATTCTATCTAGTTTTGAGCCTTAACAGCCCTTATCCATTTCTAGTCTCCCTATACTTTTAAAGTAACTTAAAAGTTCATTTTAGTTTAAATCTCAAACCTTTTTCAGATTGGATTTTATACTTAGCTAATTTAGGACAATTTACTTGTATTTTATTTTTTTCATTTGTTACTGAAACCACGCCCGATGCTTGCTCCGCATTTTAGACTTTTTTCCCCCCAAGCATACTTGGAAATATCCAAGCTCCTTCCCTCTAAAGTGCCACTTACAGATTTTGTATTTATCTGTTTTTAGCCTGTGTGTGTTCTCGTTCTTTCTCCTCTTTTAGGTTATGTTAGGCTTACCCACAAGACCCTGCCGTCGAGGGAGAGGCGCTCAGCGTGGACGGCACCAAGTTGAACAGCTTTTACAAGTCTGCCCTCCGTGACCTTGTCAACCTCGGGCGCGCGGTGGGCGGGTGTTGATGACGTCACGGCCCAGATGCTCGGGCCGGCGAGATGGTTGAAAGTGATCTACGAGTCCCACGGGTGTGTGTGGGTGGAGCAGGGAGGGAGAGAGTTAGGATTTCACACCGTCGTGGGGCATCCGTGTTTCTGCCCACGGGGGAAATCTCGTTTTAGCCTGGCCCCCATTTCTGCTCCAGGAGGAAATAAAACTCCCTCCCATGTGCTCCCCTGGACACTTTCAGAATGAGAGGGGGTAGGAGCGAGATCAGAGCCTGGTGCGAGCAGGCAGTCATTCCCCAGGCGCTGGAAGTGAGGGGCAGGAATTCGCCACCAATTCCCAAGACTATCAATGTATAGGAAATTTTCCTCCCCAAAGTAAGCTATCTTCAGTGGGACTAAAGAGATACCTCTCAAGGAGCACCCTGGAGCCGGCTCCCGTGTAGGGACCAGGAGAACTTGAGTAATTTGGGAAGAATTCACTCAATTATGGGGATATTCTGTTGCACACCTGGCTAAGATTTTTACGAGAGTAAAGAGGGATTGGAAATGAATCTATTTGTAGTCATATATCAACCAGATAGTGTAAAATGTTGTAGTTCTTATTCTGCAGTGTCGGTTCAATCATTACCACCATCAGTTACTCCTTTTGTTGTCTTTATAAAGCTCTGGTGTAAAGAGCTACCATGTTGTTACGGATACATGTTTGGGCTGGCAAAACTCCCACATCACTGTAAGTGACTAGTAGGCTGTTTTTCTGTCTGTTTACTTCAGTGCTGCACCTAACACCTGCAATAACAAATACAATGAATGATGACATGAGTAAAAAGTGACCAGCAAATGGGTAAAGTAAATTACAGTAAGCTGACAATATATTCCCATTTAGTGACTTGCACTCTTCACATCTCCATTCCTTCTATTTACTTTGGGAAGAGAAAAGCCCTTTGAACCCAAACATTTATTGACCCCAGAACCAGATAAGTCACAGAAGAGGCCAGAGGGAAGGCCACTCTCTCCAGCATCTACTTCTACCCTGAGTAGAGTTGCAGGGAGTGACCGCTCAGGAGAATTTAAGCAAAGTTGGCAGTTTTCTGCCACACAGCTAAAAGAATGGACTTGGAAACCACCCTCGTACAGCCAGCTATTGAAAACATAAGTACAATATATTTACCAAATTGCATATGAGTGATGTTTGAATTGTTCTCACTGCTGTTCTTTCTCATAGATTCTCTTTCATTACCTTAAATAAGTGTATGCATTTTGGTTAAATAAAAAGAAGAAAGGAGGACTTTCCTGGTGATCCAGTGGTTAAGAATCCACCTGCCAATGCAGGGGACGTGGGTTTGATCCCTAGTCTGGGAAGATTCCACATGCCCTGGGACAACTAAACCCATGTACCACCACTACTGAGCTCAGGAGATGCAATTACTGAAGCCTCAGTCCCTCGAGCCTTGAAAAGAGGGCATCATAATGAGAAGCCTGAGCACCGCAACTAGCGAGTAGCTCCTGCTAATCACTAGAGAAAGCCTATGTGCAGCAATGAAGACCAAAAATTAATTATTTTTTTAAAAGGATGGAAGAGGTAGGTTGTGAAATGAACAGAAATAGAGGTACCTATCTTGAAAGTATCCTGATACTCTGAGGTGGAAAAAAGAATTCCCCTATTTATATATAACCAGTCTATTAATACTTCTTTTATTATCTGTTTTCTAACTTTTAGAAGTGTGGACAGCAACATGTTTTCATGGATTAGAAAATTTTACACTTGATCTTAGCCAAAAGGCTGAGAAGCGGTTGATCAGAAAATTTTAAATTAATTTGAATTTCTAGGAAGTTGGAGAATTTGAGAGTATCTACAAAGTGAGGTTCGTGGTGGTAAACTTGGATTTCAGTGTTGTTTGAAAGGCAAGTAGTATTTCCATGTACTCATGTGTACATTACTCTATAATCACTTACCATCTGTCTGAACAAGCTCTTAACCTCAGTTTTACACTGCTTTGGAGAAACGTCGTGGTTTTGATACCCAAGAAACTAAAGTTTGTTCCAAAAAATAGTAAATAGGTTTTGAAACTCTCAAAGTATTTGTTCTGCATAAAAACAGAAAGGAGCTCTTTTGTTTGAGAAATTGTGGTAGATTAAAGATGACCGTAAATTCTGTTATCACCTCCCTTCCCCCAAAGGTGGAATTTATTTCCCCTTACTTTGGCTACGGATGGACTGTGCATATGTGTGTGAGCTCGGTCTCTTCAGTCATGTCTGACTCTTTGTGACCCTATGGACTGTAGCCCACCAGGCTCCTCTGTCCATGGGATTGTCCAGGCAAGAATACTGGAGTGAGTTGCCATTGCCCTCTTTCAGGGGACCTTCCTGACCCAGCTGTTGAACCCAAGTCTCCTTCATCTCCTGCATTGCAGGTGGATTCTTTACTGTTGAGTCTCTGGGAAAGCCCATAGGCTAATTCTGGGACTACTTAATTGATACAAGATGCACAGAGAGGATGTGCCTGGTCTAGGCCTAGGCCTTAGGAAGGCCTGGTGATTTCCATTTTGTATTTCCTTTGGGGAGCCCCAACTACCACACAGAGAGACCATATCCCCTGCATGGGTAGAAGAGCCTCAGCCTGCCTGCCTGCCTCCTGGGGTGAGGGGGGTGTCTCCCCATGCCTCCAGTTCCAGCCATCCTTTGGATGACTCCAAAAGAGACCAGCAGAACTGCCAGTTGAACTGTCAACCCACAATATCTAGAAAGCAAACAAAGTGGTTGCCATTTTAAGTCACTAAGTTTGGGGTAATTTGTTTTGTAGCATGAAGTAACCAAAATAGGGAGCAAGCAATTCATGGTCACCTGTAACTCTTGGTTCATAGGGAGTGGCTTTCCTTATAGAAAAGACAGCTAGATGGATTTCTGGCTGATACATTATTGTGAGTTGCAAAGGACTTGGGCAAGAGTTCCCTTAGTTAGGGAGGGTATGGAGATGGGCTCAGAAAAGATGGTGCAGAGAGTTCAGTAGGGAGTAGGGGGCAAGAAGTGACCTTCTGAGCTTGGGATTCTGGTGGTAGACATGAGGAACCAAATAAATGCTGTAAATAAAACCAATGACCAAAGAAGAGTATAAGAGGTGGGTGGGTGGAGGGATGAATGATAAAAATATATGCATGATTATTCACATAAAAAGTTTATTCAGGGGCAGTGGAGAGATAAATTAGGTGTTTGAAATTAATATATACACACTACTATATATAAACTAGGTATACATCAAGGACCTACTGTATAGCACAAGGAACTATATTCAATACCTTGTGAAAAAAAATCTGGATTAGAATATATATATAATAAGAATATATATATATATCTGAATCACTTTGATGTACAGTTGAAAATAATATAACATTGAAAATTAATGATGCACCTCAGTAAAAACTTTATTTATATGCTATCTTAAATTATCTACCTCACTGCACTTTTGGAAATGCTGTCTAGAAATAACACCCTTTTATACCTCATCACTCCTTCTGAAGAATTTCTTCATGAGAAAGTAAATACATTGGGATTTTCTCATTTTTTAAAAGACTGAGATATGTTTTCTTACATAATGAAACCCAGATCTTTCTTCACTGCTCCATGTAGCAGTCACACTTAGCCCCATCAACATGGTTACCCAGACACATTCACATACTGAGAAACAACACACACACACACACAGGCACACATGTTCCCAAACATGTATTCTGAAAATGGATGTTTTTCAAATTGGCAAACAGGAAGAAAATTTATCAATTTTTATACTTACAAAATTTCCTAATATTAGTCAATGTAATAGTAATTTTGAGGGAAATAAGTTTATCCATGTTTTTCAAATATGTCAGCATAAAACTATATAATTTTAAAAATCATATATATCCTTGATTTGCGTAACGACCTTAACATTTAACTATAAAGTTGAGATTTCATGGCTAGCCTTTTTTGAAGAATCAAAATGAAAGTAGGCTCATTGGAGAAAACAGTTTTTTTTGTTTTAATAAAATTTCAATTTTGCCCATCTCTTGAAACCTTGGGTTATGGACACATCAGCATGTAATTTTGCCTGAGACATATTAAATAATTCTTTGACTCACACTGTCTTTACTTGTAATAAGGGTATTTATCTGTTTATCTGCTTCAGAACAGGATCACTGCCGTAGGATAATCCATGTTTAAAGAGCTCTGTAAACTATAGAAGAGTATAACTTGGTTATGTCTTAAAGATTTAACATAGAGTGTTTCATTTCATAATTTAAAAATTATTTACTGTTAAGTTATTGTTAAATTATTTATTGTTAATAATTATTTATTGTTAAGACTGTTTTTTCCTTTACACAGTGGTTATAAGAGCATTTTCTTACAATTCTTAAGCAGTTCATTATTTAGGCTTTGGTTTTAAAATATCCTGGATTTTTAAAAATTGCATTTAGTCTGAGTACTATCTACCCCTTTTGGATTTTATTATATGATGAATTTCTCCTATTCTTTTAATATGTTTATCATGGAACGGTGGGATTTTAGAACTGTGAGGGGTCATGGCAGTCCCTTAGTTCTTATCCAACCATTTCATTTGGTAATGGTGACCCAGAGAGAGTCATTTTTGCATGTGATTTCTCCAAGATATCTCATTTCTATGATGCAGCAGCTCTTTTAGCAGAGGAAACATTGTGCCCTAGAAGTGAACCACAGCCCAGACACCATCACTGACCTTTCCTGGAGCAAACCTTCTCCAGAACGCAGAAGATTTAGAAGAACACCACATGCTGAGACCTGATCATCCCAAGTCCTGCCCTTGGAAACATCTGTACGATTGCATGGCACCGTGGCGCCATGGCATGATCACTGTGGCAGAGTGAGCCCATCATTAAAGGTTGCCCACCCTGAGCTGAGACATACACTGATGGTGAGGTTCCTGCTCTTCCTTTTTTTGCCCTGTTTTGGTCCCTGATACACTTGGGTAAAAAGCAGCATGTTACAACTAAAAAATCTCTGTACAGGAAGTTCTGCCACATATGAGATGTGTGACCCCGGGCAAGGCACTGAACACCTTTAGTTCTTAATAGACTGGATTAGATGATCTCTAAAATAAATGAGAAAAAACAACAGAAGCTTGTGTGTGTGTGCTTAGTTGTGTCTGACCCCCTTTGTGACATTGGACTGTAGCCTGCCAGGCTCCTCTGTTCATGGGATTTTCCAGGCAGGAATATCAGAGTGGGTTGCCATTTCCTTCTCCAGGAGATCTTCCTGACCCGGGGATCATCTGTCACTGTTTCCATTGTTTCCCCATTTATTTGCCATGAAGTGATGGGACCGGATGCCATGATCTTAGCTTTTTGAATGTTGAGTTTTAAGCCAGCTTTTTCACTCTCCTCTTTCACTTTCATCAAGAGGCTCTTTAGTTCCTCTTCGCTTTCTGCCATAAGGGTGGTGTCATCTGCATACCTGAAAGTGAAAAGTGAAGTCGCTCAGTCGTGTCTGACTCTTTGCGACCCCATGGACTGTAGCCTACCAGGCTCCTCCCTCTATGGGATTCTCCAGGCAAGAGTACTGGAGTGGGTTGCCATTTCCTTCTCCAGGGGATCTTCCCGACCCAGGGATCAAACCCGGGTCTCCTGAATTCCAGGCAGATGCTTTAACCTCTGAGCCACCAGGGAAGCCCTGCATACCTGAGGTTATTGATATTTCTCCCTGAAATCTTGATTCCAGCTTATGCTTCATTGAGCCCGCCATTTTGCGTGATGTACCCTGTATATAAGTTAAATAGACAGGTGACAACATACAGCCTTGACATACTCCTTTCCTGATTTGGAACCAGTCCATTTTTCCATATCTGGTTCTAAATGTTGCTTCTTGACCTGCATACAGATTTCTCAGGAGGCAGGTCAGGTGGTCTGGTATTCCCATCTCTTGAAGAATTTTCCACAGTTTATTGTGATCCACACAGATAAAGGCTTAGGCATAGTCAATAAAGCAAAAGTAGATGTTTTTCTGGAACTCTCTTGCTTTTTCTATGAGCCAGTGGATGTTGGCAATTTGACCTCTGGTTCCTCTGCCTTTTCTAAAACCAGCTTGAACAGCTGGAAGTTCTCGGTTCATGTACTGTTGGAGCTTCCCTTGGAGAATTTTGAACATTACTTTGCTAGCTTATGAGATGAGTGCAATTGTGTGGTACTTTGAAGATTCTTTGGCACTACCTTTCTTTGGGATTGGAATGAAAACTGACCTTTTCCAGTCCTGTGGCCACTGCTGAATTTTCCAAATTTGCTGGCATATTGAGTGCAGCCCTTTCACAGCATCATCGTTTAGGATTTGAAATAGCTCAACTGGAATTCCATCACCTCCACTAGCTTTGTTCGTAGTGATGCTTTCTAAGGCCCACTTGACCTCACATTACAGGATGTCTGGCTCTAGGTGAGTGATCACATCATTGTGGTTATCGGGGTCATTAAGATCCTTTTTGTGTAGTTCTTCTTTGTATTCTTGCCACCTCTTCTTAATATCTTCTGTTTCTGTTAGGTCCATACTATTTATGTCCTTTATTGTTCCCATCTTTGCATGAAATGTTCCCTTGGTATCTCTAATTTTCTTGAAGAGATCTCTAGTCTCTCCCCTTCTATTGTTTCCCTCTATTTCTTTGCATTGATCACTGAGGAAGGCTTTTCTTGGGCTCCAAAATCATTGCAG
Source organism: Bison bison bison (assembly GCF_000754665.1). Classification (NCBI taxonomy): domain Eukaryota; kingdom Metazoa; phylum Chordata; class Mammalia; order Artiodactyla; family Bovidae; genus Bison; species Bison bison. The sequence continues at coordinate 1,339,306 of NW_011495050.1, forward strand.
TTGGTGACTGCAGGCATGAAATTACAAGACACTCGCTCCTTGGAAGAAAAGCTATGACAAACCTGGACAGCATTTTAAAAAGCAGAGACATTACTTTGCCCACAAAAGTCTGTCTAGTCAAAGCTATGGTTTTTCCAGTAGTCATGTATGGATGTGAGAGTTGGACCATAAAGAAAGCTGAGCACCAAAGAATTGATGCTTTTGAGCTGTGGTGTTTGGAGAAGACTCTTGAGAGTCCCTTGGACTGCAAGGAGATCAAACCAGTCAATCCTAAAGGAAATTAACCCTAAATATTCATTGGAAGGACTGATGCTGAAGCTGAAGCTCTAATATTTTGGCCACATGATGAGAACTGACTTATTAGAAAACACCCCAATGTTTGGAAAGACTGAAGGCAGGAGGAGAAGGGGACGACAGAGGATGAGATGGTTGAATGGCATCAGTGACTCGAGGGACATGAGTTTGAGCAAGCTCTGGCAGTTGGTGATGGACAGGGAAGCCTGGCATGCTGTGGTCCATGGGGTTGCAAAGAGTCAGACACAACTGAGTGGCTGAATTGAGCTGTACTTGGTTGCCGTGCCATAATTCAGTCTTCCTTGCTGCCCCTTATGTTGTTCGGTCCCCCGGCCGTGTCCGACTCTTTGCGGCCCCATGGACTACAGTACACCAGCCCTCTCTGTCCCTCACCAGCTCTCAAAGCTTACCCAAGTTCATGTCCATTGCATTAGTGATGCCATCCAGCCATCTCATCCTCTGACGCCCTCTTATCCTTCTGCCCCTTAAGCCAGAAACAGAATGGAGGGGGTATTCATGGAAGATTGTGGTCTATCTCATGGAAAGATGAAAGTGTTGTGAATTTGGGGCTATGGAAAGTAGAGAACACATTTATTATTATTTTTAAAATAATGAGAATGAATAGCAATAAACATGGAAAAAGGGGGGAAAAGCATACTTTTGAGAAGATGAAAGTCAAGATATGAGGATTTAAAACATGATGTGGGGATTGTGTAGGAGACTGCTTTTCTAGCTCATCTCAAAGCCCTTTCTCAGAGAGGGACCTTCCTCCCTATATGAAATCATCATTCTCAACTCTGGGTGACTGGCTCAGGGGTGGACATGTGACTGTGTTGATGAGTCTCATATTTGCCCTCACATTTGGCTATGAGATTCACTGTGTAGTGTTCCTGGAACTAAGGTGATGTAAATTAAACTCTTCTCTGAGTTCACTGATCACATGTTCAGAGGAGCAGCAGAACAGGTCTTCAGAGGTGAAAAGGTAAGGGCTCCTGATGAAAAATAGAAACAAAAGGCAGAAATGGGGAAGGCGTTCTGTCTCACTCCTGATGAACTTTGAGTTTGGAACCAAGTCCTTTCTGGGCCAGGGTGCACCTGTCCTTGGGTGCCATGAAATATGCTTATGGCCCTGAATCCCGATAGTAAACTCCCTGGGTAAATATTGTTAAGGCATCATATAAAAGGGGGTGGGAACATTCTTGTCTAGCTTAGGCTAATGGGGAAGATCAGTAAAGATAAAACATGTACTTGGTCTGGAAGTTTGATTGTTAGACAGCAGAGGAAAGGGTGGAATCCCAGAAAAATTGAAGCTGTCAGTTTCACAAGGTCTTTGTACAAGCTGCCTCAAACCAGCCCCACCCCTCATATCCCCATCTCTCTTCCTTCCCAGCTGTCCTTAAGGTTGGCGCCTTCTTAACCAGTGAAAATGTTAGTCCCTCAGTTCTATCCAACTCTGTGCGGCCCTATAGGATTCTCCAGGCAAGAATACTGGAGTGGGTTGCCATTTCCTTCTCCAGGGGATTTTCCCGACCCAGGGATCAAACCTAGGTCTCCTGCATTGCAGGTGGATTCTTTACCATCTGAGCCACAGGGGAAGCTCATTAAAGACAGGTGGAGGTGCTGCTAAATAAAGTCAGCACCTCAGGGAGACATTTCCTCCTCCGTCCCAGTGCTTTTATCCCTGATTTTCCCTCAGACCATAAGGAAATACACTAATGATTTCCAAATAAGCACATTCCACAAAATGAGGATCGTTTAATTAGATTTAATAATAAACTTATTAACATTATCCTCCATCCTTATTTCAAGTTTCAGCTAGTAGATTAGCTAAGAATGTTTCTCTCCCATTCTTCTTCAACTCACTCCTAAGCAGTCATCACCTCTCAGTTCTATTAGGTCAAAACTTTTGGTTCAATACTGAAAACTAGTCAGTCTTCTGGATTTTTCTAAGCATCTCTTGGATGCTCAAGAGAAAACCTCTGCTTTCCATCCAATTCTAGGTAAAACAGATGATATTATCTAAAAACTTCTCTCCATAAGGAAAGCTAGCAATACCCCCAGCTCTGATGCCTCCCCGTGATACGAGTAACACAAAGTACAAGACTAAGAGCTCTCAATAGCTGAAAAGTGCTTGTCCATGTGTTCTTTTCCATGGGGGTCTCCATCCACCTCCCCACCCCACCCCCCACACAAACACACTAATCACTGGGATGGAAGGATGAAGAGGGAAAAAGGAGAGGGAATTCCACCTTTGCCACCTGTGTCCTGGGTGTGCTGGGGTCAGTGATTCAGCCTATGCCATCCTCAGACTCCTCACCTGTACAATGGGTCAGTGTTAGTCCTTCAGTCATGTCCAACTCTTTGGGACCCCATGGACTGTAGCCTGCCAAGCTCCTCTGTCCGTGGGATTTTCCAGGCAAGAATACTGGAGTGGGTAGCCATTCCCTTCTCCAGGGGATCTTCCCAACTCAGGGTTTGAACCGTGATCTCCCCATTGTGGGCAGATTCTTTACTGTCTGAGTCACCAGGGAAGCCTATACAATTGTGTAGTAGTAATAATACAGTGGGTAAGAGAGTCTTATAGGTCAATATAAGGATGGCAGATAATATATGTAACTTTATTGCCCAGCATCTTGCACACACACAAAAAATGCCAGCTACTCTTCTTTTTATCCAAGCAGAGAAGCCCATCTGGGCACCAGTCTATCACTCCTGTCCATTCAGACTTCTCTCCTAGCGTAGCCCTCATCCTGAATCTTATCTTCTGTCTCTGGACACTATTACAGCTTCCGCTAAATAATGTGTTTTGCCCAATAAAGTTGTTTTCTAGTGTGACAGTGTCCCAAGTCCCATTTTATAAGTTTTTCCTCTCTTCCTCATGGTAATGAGGTCCAGATATAGTGTTGTTGCTTTTATTTTTCTAAGAAAATATATTGCTTCCTTTCTATGTAAATAGCACATGTGCTTAGAATTATTTGGTGATCAATACTAATTAGGTATTCTGTTCAGTGGATGTTTAATGCTTTAATTCTAGACTTTCATCTAGTTAATTTGAATTGGTTAACCCAAACTCTATATTGATTAAATAGTCTTCTTTTTGTTTGACCTCAGCTGTGAGTATAAAACAAAAAGCAAGGCATGCAATAACATTATGGCGAAATGTTGTTTATAAATTCAACGAAAATGAATTTTGTTGAGACAAAAACTAGAATCCTGTGAAAAATTCTTAGCATGTTTCTCTCCTCCCCCATCCCTTCAATCTTATTTTCTAATAAATGTTATTCAGACTTGAAACTCTATTGGGAAATTTCACTTTTGGTTTTGAGAAATGTCATCTGCCAGTGGTGGGAATATCAGAATTTTTAAGCAAAGAGATAATAACCTCTCTCACACATGTTAGAAAGAGTCACAGGGCATTCTCCCTCACTGCTAAATTCTGTAAAAAAAAAAAAAAAAAAAAAAGACTACCCTCTGGACTAAAGTTAATGAAAAAGTATTTTCCTAAGAGGAAAATCTTTTTAGAAAATTAAAAAAAGCACAAAGATTCGAAATTGCAGTCACTCAGCAGAAGGACAGAACTGGCCCATAGCATCTGCTTGGATAGAGCTCATCGGCCCCTTCTTTCCTTCCTCCCTTCCCTCTTTCTTGGGACAGGTCATCAGGGAAAATGGCTCTGGCCACGACCAAACATCCTTTTTCCCCCTTCAGTTTCTCAATTCAGTTCAGTTCAGTTCAGTTGCTCATTCGTGTCTGACCCTTTGCAACCCCATGAACTGCAGCACACTAGGCCTCCTGGTCCATCACCAACTCCCGGAGTCCACCCAAACTCATGTCTATACAGTCCGTGATGCCATGCAACCATCTCATTCTCTGTCGTCCCCTTCTCCTCTTGGCCTCAATCTTTCCCAGCATCAGGGTCTTTTCAAATGGGTCAGCTCTTCGCATCAGGTGACCAAAGTATTGGAGTTTCAGCTTCAACATCAATCCTTCCAATGAACATCCAAGACTGATCTCCTTTAGGATGGACTGGTTGGATCTTCTTGCAGTCCAAGGGACTCTCAAGAGTCTTCTCCAACACCACAGTTCAAAAGCATCAATTCTTCAGCGCTCAGCTTTCTTCACAGTCCAACTCTCACATCCATACATGACTACTGGAAAAACCATAGCCTTGACTAGACAGACCTTTTTTGACAAAGTAATGTCTCTGCTTTTTAATATGCTGTCTAGGTTGGTCATAACTTTCCTTCCAAGGAGTAAGCGTCTTTTAATTTCATGGCGGTAGTCACCATCTGCAGTTATTTTGGAGCCCAAAAAAATAAAGTCTGACACTGTTTCCATGGTTTCCCCATCTATCTGCCATGAAGTAATGGGACCTGATGCCATGTTCTTAGTTTTCTGAATGTTGAGCTTTAAGCCAACTTTTTCACTCTCCACTTTCACTTTCATCAAGAGGCTCTTTAGTTCCTCTTCACTTTCTGCCATAAGGGTGGTGTCATCTGCGTATCTGAGGTTATTGATATTTCTCCCAGCAATCTTGATTCCAGCTTGTGCTTCCTCCAGCCCAGCGTTTCTCATGATGGACTCTGCATATAAGTTAAATAAGCAGGGTGACAATATACAGCCTTG
>NW_011495050.1:1344325-1349159 GCF_000754665.1 Bison bison bison
TTCCTATTTGGAACCAGTCTGTTGTTCCATGTCCAGTTCTAACTGTTGCTTCCTGACCTGCATACAGATTTCTCAAGAGGCAGGTCAATTGGTCTGGTATTCCCATCTCTTTCAGAATTTTCCACAGTTTATTGTGTCTAGCAGGAGAAATAAGGAAGAGTAAATCCTAGGACTTCCTTGATGGTCCAGAGGGCTAAGATTTTGCGTTCCCAGTGCAGGGAGCCTGGATTTGATCACTGGTCAAGAAATTCGATCCCATAAGTTGGAACTCAAGTTCCCACATGCTGCAATCAGAGATCCTCCATACAACTAAGACCCAGTGCAGCCAAAGAAATAAAAATAAATAAATCTTAAAGAAAAAGAGAGTAAGCCCCACCCTCTGAACTTCCTGGGGGCCTGGCCTTTTGGGCAGACATCTTATCTCACCTCTGGTGAGTCAACTGAAATTCAGGCTTGACTTCTAAGCCAAGCCCAAAAAGAAGCTCTTGCTTCTAGTTAGCCTAAACATTGGACCTTAGCCTTCTTACTAGTTCTCACCTCATTCCCCATCCCTCCTCCATCCTGAGTCTTGCCAACTTTTAGAGTCCTGCATTGCTGAACCAGCAAATGAAAAAGTCAGGTCTTTGCTTCTGTGGCAAATGTTCCATTTTTGTTTCTTCTGTATTCCTTTCCTTTTCTTTTCTTCCTTTGTTTCCCTAGATGGGTCAAGTGAAGACTGGAGGACTGATTCAGACAGAAGAAGAGAAAAGATTTCAGAGGCAAAACATTTTAAGGGTGGGTATAGTCTCATTACGGAGAAGGCAATGGCACCCCACTCCAGTACTCTTGCCTGGAAAAGCCCATGGATGGAGGAGCCTGGTAGGCTGAAGTCCATGGGGTTGCTAGGAGTCGGACACAACTGAGCGACTTCCCTTTCACTTTTCACTTTCATGCATTGGAGAAGGAAATGGCAACCCACTCCAGTGTTCTTGCCTGGAGAATCCCAGGGACGGGGGAGCCTGGTGGGCTTCCATCTATGGGGTCCCACAGAGTCTGACATGACTGAAGCGACTTAGCAGCAGCAGCATAGTCTCATTATCTACTTACAGAGGCTAAATTCAGCAGAAGACTCTGAATGTCTTGGAGTGTGCAGGTGATGCTTATCCATTTCTCCTAATTTGCAGATGACTAAGAATTTACAGTTGTTGTCAAACCTTAGATAAAAAAATAAACAAGTCAGTATAAGTAATAGGACAACCCGAAATGTGGGGAAACTTGCATCCATCCAGATTCTGGATAAAGAAAGAAACTTAAGGCTGCTGCTGCTGCTGCTGCTGCTGCTGCTAAGTTGCTTCAGTCGTGTCCAACTCTGTGAGACCCCATAGACGGCAGCCCACAAGGCTCCCCCGTCCCTGGGATTCTCCAGGCAAGAACACTGGAGTGGGTTGCCATTTCCTTCTCCAAATGCATGAAAGTGAATAGTGAAAGTGAAGTCGCTCAGTCGTGTCCGACTCTTAGCGACCCCATGAACTGCAGCCTACCAGGCTCCTCCATCCATGGGCTTTTCCAGGCAAGAGTACTGGAATGGGGTGCCATTGCCTTCTCCGAAACTTAAGGCAAGGGTAATCAAAAGAAAACCACCTGTGTGGTCTGTAGTCCCTTAAGTTTTACTGGCTTCTATGGCTGTCCCTGCAGTAGGAAATGGCAACCCACTCTAGTATTCTTGCCTGGAGAAAATTCCATGAGGAGCTTGGCGGGCTTCAGTCCATAGGGTCGCCAAGAGTCAGACATAACTGAGCATGATAAAACAACAAGAATGGCTGTCATCTTTCCAGCCCCCAGCCACAGGCTCAAAGTGGAAATACCAGGGGCATTCATGATTCAAAATTCACTTCCTCTGTCAGATGCCTACACCCGTGAATAGAAAATTAAGTGAAATGAGGCTATAATCAGCAATCTTTCCTTAACTCTCGAAGATATTGAAGAATTTGCTGCTAAAGCAAATAAAAATCCCTAGACTGTCTGGCTAAAGTTGTTCTTGATGATAGGATAGCCCTTGATTATCTGTTAGCTGAGCACAGAGGTAACCATCTGTGCTGTGATCAACAGCTAGTACGTTTCTGCAGAAGTTGAGACCAAGCTACATAAAGTCACTAAGCAAGCCACTTGGTTTAAAAAAGTGACTCCTTCAGCAGACTTTTTCTCTGATCTGCTTGATTTAAGTTGTTTTGGGTCATAGGGACCATGCCTTGAGAGTGCCCTCCAATCATTGGGTATTATTCTGCATATAGTTTTTCTAATCATCTTTCTGGTTTGCTGTATTCTTTCAAAAGCTCTACATGCATGCATGCAGTTGCTGATGACCAAATGATCTCCCTTTGCCTAGAATGCCAAAAATGGAATGAAGAAAGTCAACTAAGAGAACAAGACTTTGATATTCCAACCTTTTTTTTTTTTTTCCAGTTGGAGATTCGACCTGACTCCAACATCAACAAGTGGTAGCTCAGAGTGGCACTAATACCTTAAACTTTGACTATAACTGAGAAAGTTGATCAAAAGGGGGAATTGATAAAGTTAATTTGAATATTGGCACCCATAAAATGGAGGCTAACTCAGTGGCCCAGCCCATGTCACAAATCTAAACTTAAGTCAGCCTGCACTTACAGGAATCCCCTGTCAATGAAACCTAACATCTATCTATCATAATCCTCCAACCCAGATTTAGCTAGCTTAACTTACCCTAGAAAACAGGACTTTCAGGCTTTCTAAGGAAATCCCTGATCTCCTAGTTAATCATGCTGTGTTTCTATATCACCTCTTTCTAACTCTCTATAAAACTCCCTCTTGTCTCAAATCTCTAGAGAGCAGTACTCCTCTGCTTATGAGGCATAGTACTCCCTGATTCATGGATTGTTTTCTCTTGAATAAAGGACATCAAACTCTTTACTGAAAAAAAAAGTATAAGCAACAGGGTATAAACAACTAGAAATGTTTGGTTTATCATTGAACTCAGAACATATGCTTTCACATATTGCCACAATTTTAAGTGCTCATGTGAAACTACATTAACAATTTGTACTTAGTAAGTTTGGGCCTGGTAGGTTGCTGCTTTTTATATTTCTGAAGTTTACAATATAGTACCAAGATTTTTTAGAGGAACACATAAGAAATAAAGAAAATAATAACTTGTGAATTTACCTATCTAATGCCAGAAAAACTAGATGAAATTGAGAAATTCAGTTAACCCATACGCATATTAATCCATAGTTATATTCAGTATTATTCTAGATGAATAAGAAATCCAACCTGTGAGGAATGTGTGGTCAGGGAACAAACTGCTCAGTGACAGCTGGCTTGGTGGGTCTTCATCCCAACCTTTCTGACTACAGTTGTCAGGATCTGCACATGTTTTATGCCCTAAGCCTCAGTTTCTTCATCCATAAAATGGGATAATATTAATATTTACTTTCTATGTTTAAGAAGATTATATAAAATGCTAATGTCTATAAGTTGCTGAGAATAATGTCTGGAATGCAGTGAACTCTTAAAAACTATTACATACCAACTAGTTGGGAAGTAAAGACTAGAAATCATTCGTTTTATGTCAAAATAAGTTAGCATTTAGAATAGACATACTTGGAAGTTTGCCTACGTTTTCATCTTTTCTTTTTGGTCAAGGAGTTGAAACCAGATGGGATATTGTACAATTACAAACCTACAAGTTTTCCTGTTTCTTTTAATTTGATACCTAATTTGGGAATATGTGGGTAAAAGAAACCAAAGAATATTCCTCTGAGTAATACCTGAAAACAAGAGTTACAGATTAGGGTTTTCAGAACAAACAACAAAACCAAAACCTTGGCTATCTACATAGAAAGTGTTCTTTAAGCCTTGACAGGATTCTTTGACCTTTGTTTTATGAAACATGGACAATCTTACATTTGATTGGTGAATTTTCTGCTGGCTTTTTTTTTTTCCTTCTTAAACCATGTTCCCTGCCTACAAAGCTAAACCTATTTATGGTGAGCACTGTTTTTTCAATTAGGTTTATTTTCATTTTCCCATACGCCAAGTTAGCTGAGAATGTCCCAAAGTTTATTTTCCTTTCCTTTACTTTGTATAATGGTTTTTAAAATTAAAATATACAGCACTTTTATCTATTGATTTTTTTGAAATACTGTCTAAATTTTTTTTCTTTTTTGCACATTTAATGCTCCATCATGAGACATATTATTCAAAATGCTTTTCACTATTCAAAAATGCTTCTCAGAGTGTAATGGTAGTCCATTTTTGTGGTCAGCTCTTCGAGAGCAAGGATCAAGTCTACTCTGCCAACTTTGTGAAATGTCTCCTACAAGCTGGTGCTCAGCAGACTACTTAAGAAAGCTGATGTGTTTGTGACTTGGCTTTTCCCCAAACTTTTCAGCTGGATGTCAGCATTCCATCCAGATTGTCAATTTCTCAAGCTTAATATTGGCAAGACATCCTTTCCAAGAGGCCCCTCCTTCTGGGGGTGTGGGTGGGGGTGGGGCAGGGAGAAAAGGACTCTAAGCTCCGCATCAACTTTCTAATAGTTTTGTAACACACTATTCTCTGGTGAGAACCCTGGGTGAGAGCGAGTCTTAGCTAAGAACTTTGCTTTCGGGAGAGCGCTTCAGGTTTACAGCCCTTGGGGAAGAGGGTTTTGCTCATCCCTGGAAAACTGCGGGCGGCTCTGGGGCCGGGGAGCTGCGGGCGGCTCCCGGGGACTGGGAAGGTCAGCGCAGCTGGAGAGGGGCCCGCTAGCCTCAGGGGAAGGGGAGAGTCCTCGTTCGATCCCGGGGCGCTCACCGCGGGCTGGAGTGGGCGGACCCCC
>NW_011495050.1:1349421-1389047 GCF_000754665.1 Bison bison bison
CGCCCCCTCCCCCTTCCTTCTTTTCTCGCCTGGGCCCTTCTTCCTGCTCCCCTCTCCTCCCCGCTCCCCTCCTCTCTTCCTCCAGATCCCTATCCTCGCCCATTCCCCATCCCTCCCTCTTCCTCCTCTGCTCCCCCCGCGCTCGCCTTCTTCGGGCTCCCCCCTACTCTTTCCTCCTCGGTTCCTCCCTGGCCCCTCCCCGCTCCGCTCCTCCCCCCTTATCCCTCTCCTCTGCTCCTGGCCTTCCTCCCCGGCTCCTCGTTTGCGCAGCTCCCACGCGGTTGCTATGGAGGGGCCCGGCGCCTGCTAGCCGCCCGCCGAGAGCTGCCCTGGGGCCCGGGGACGGAGCGGTGACTCTGCCCGAGGCCGTGGCGCCTCGCGCCCTTGGGGCCCGGGAACAAAGCGCGACCTCCCCCATCTCGGAAGTGCGCTGCGAGACCTTCAGGCGCCCCGGACCCGGAGGGCGAATCTGCTGGTCCCCCAGAGGTTGGGGACCCCAGAGGTTGGGGTGACAGCTGCGTGCTACCGAGCTACCTTGTGGCCCCCCGAAGATCACTCCCGCTCCCCCCACCCCTATCCCCGATCCCGGAGGTGTCTCTGAGGCCGGGGGACGGCCAGATGGCCCCATTTAAAAGGATCGTTCCCTTTTGTTGGGGGGCCGAAGCAGCGCCCAGGCCAATTTACATAGGAAAATGGGGTTTGTGTCCCCAATTCAGGGCGGTGCCCCGACAGCTGGTGGTTGTGTCATCGTGTCAGGACCCCACAGCGTGATGTTTAAGTTGACTTGATGTGTGCAGATGTTTGCGTGTGAATAGCAATTGATTGAGAACCGGTAGCTATTAGGTCAGGCTTGGAGAAACTCAGTTCACAGAGGAAATTTTTATCAGCCTGGGCACAACAGTAAGATGGTAGAACGGAAGTGTCCTGCTGAAGACTTAGGATGCTTTCTTAGAGAACTCATAGTTTATCACTTTGTTGGGAAATCTAAAAAGCCCCAATAGTTGGACCTGAAGAGAATTTTGAAATCCTTACTGTTCATTTTGGTTGTTCCTTATCAAAGTTGTAAAGTTGAACATAAAAAAAGAGGTGAGGAGGACTGCTAGGACTTCAAAATGATCCATGAAAGATTTATTAAAACAACTCAGCCAGCTGCTAGCAGACTGAAAGTTGTCACTAGTTTGAAATCAGTAGTTTGAACATGTATACGTAAATGATAGACTGTTAAGAACAGAGAGGACCTTCAATTCTTATTTTACCAGTAAGGAATTTGAATCTCAGAGAGGTTAAGTGGTTTTCCCAAGATCATAGCAACTCTTGAAATATGATCTCAACGAAGGAAAAGGAAACTTTAAGACAGTAGATTTAGGAGCCCTTGAAAATACCTTAATCAAGACGCTCTCAAACCTTTCCACCAGTCCGCTGGAGCCACCAACAGGTAACTCCCTAGAAGACAAGGAGTGGAGAGGAATTTTTTTTCCCCTCTGCCTGCATTCATCAACTTCAGCTGAAGTCTTGTTCTTGTTGTTTAGTTGCTAAGTCGTGTGCAACTCTTTTTCGACCCCATAGACTAGCCTGTCTGTCCATGGGATTTCCCAGGCAAGAATACTGAGTGAGTTGCCATTTCCTTCTCCAGGGTACCTTCCTGACCCAGGAATCAGACCAGTCTCCTGCACTGGCATGCAGATTCTTTACCACTGAGCCACCAGGAAAGTCACAGGGCTTTGGAGCCAGTTTTAGCCACTAGAGTCTTCCTGAACCCTGAACTGAAACTTGTGACTTCATTTCCATCAGAGTGTTCATTTTGTGATGAAATGGAAAGGGACTGGTTAGAATTTGTATGAAATGGGAAATCAAAGCTGGGCAGGAACCCTCTGGTCTTCTTTTCAGGATGAAGGCCAAAGTGATCAGTGGAACCAGTGTTCACCTTGCTAGAAGGTAGGATAGCTAATTTGGAAAGGCTTTGCGGTTAAGACTTTATACTCCCAGTGCAAGGGGTGTGGATTTGATCCCTGGTTGGGAAACTAAGACCCTACATGCTCCAAAAAAACGTTGAAAAGAACCTTTGAAACGTGGTCTCCTTACTTCAAGGATTGTGTTGGAAGAGTTTTATCTGCTAAACTTGCTGGTAGACTTATGTTGGAAAGAACTTCTGCCTTTAAACCTGAAGTGACTGGGAAAAATTAGGAAAGAGTGTTTCTGGGTAAGATTTTAGAAGAGTTGTAGAATGCCGCATAAAAGAAGAACGTGAGTTCACACACTGTACTTCAAACGAGAAATACCAAGAACGTGCAGCTGGGTTGGAACTGGAAATGGGTGTTAATTTCTGCTCTGCTTCTCCTACCAAACAAAGCAGCAATGTTTTTTTTCTGCCTCTTATTTGCTTGGACCCAAGTGGTACTAAGATGAGAGTGCCAAATATGTGATGAGGATATTAGGTAATGAATATAAGAACCTCTCGATTCTTAGAAAGGGAGTGTTTTTAGAATAATGTGTTATATTTTAAAAATAACTATATTCAAGAAAATTATTTGAGATGGACTCCCCCATTAGTACCACATACGTACTCTCTTTTCTGTCTTTACTGTTTTGACTACCCTTTAGTACTTGTATTGATTAGTTATTGAGGTGTAACAAACAACACCTCAAAACACCAAAAAACAGCTGTTTATTAGTATAGCTCATGCACCCGTGGGTCATAGAAGGTCAGCTCCTCTAGGTTGGGGATGTTGGTGGCCCTGCTAATGCTGGCTCAGCTTAAGCATGCATATCAGGGTCTCCTGGAGCTCTGCTTTAGACTAAGTTTGGCTGAGGAAGTTCAGCTGAAACAGCTTTGCTCCATGTCTTTTATCCTTCTGAGACTGGTGGACCGTCTCAGGCACCTTCTTTCCATGGCGATGACAGAGGAGCAAGAAGGGCGTGGGAATCATGAGCTCTGGTGGTCTATGTTTTACTAGAGTCAGGAGCTGGTACCCTGTTACTTCTACCTTATTCTACTGGCCATATCAGGTCACATGGCCAGACTTGACCAAATCAAGTCACAATGAAAGAAGGAAGCCTAGCTCACTGCAGAAAACAGGACAGAGGCAATGGATAGAGGTAGGGTAAAGAATTAGGGCCATGAATGCAGTCAAACACAGCTCTTGTTAACATCTGCTATAGTATCCATTTTACTTATAAGTTTACTTAGAAGTTTGTTTCTGTTCTGCTAGAATGTGAGCTCCATGAGGGCAGGAATTGTTGTCTGCATTGTTTGTTGCTAATCCTCAATATCCAAAACAGTGGCACATTGTAGATGCTTAATAAGCCTTGGATGAATTTTTAAGGACGTTTATATTAATTATTTGGCTTATATATGAAGCCCAAATTCCCTGGGACAGAATGTGATTTTATTAGTTTTTCCTTCATCTTCTGATTTAAAGATCATGGTTTGCATTTGCTCACAGTGGAAACTGCTGTCTGTTTGGAATAAACATTATTTAAGTTTTTTAAAAATTTCCAGATTTCAAAGTAGTTTAACATTTGTCTAGAACATATAAATAGGTACTATGTAAAAGTTGATTATTAGATGGGCAGAAAATTGCAGGAGAGGGAGGATTTTACATATGTTTTGGCAAAGAAAACATCGCTTCTTCCGATGTGAGAATACTACTAATAAAAATTTCAAACTTTCAGAATTTGAATCTGAAAAATTACCAAGATCTTTGAATTCAAAGTGCTCCAAAATGTGTAGGGTACAGGATAGCTGTTGTCATTGTTCAGTCACCAAGTCGTGTCCGATTCTTTGTGACCCCATGGACTGCAGCACGCCAGGCTTCCCTGTCCCTCACCATCTCCTGGAGTCTGCCCAAGTTCATGTCTGTTGAATCGGTCATGCCATCCAACCATCTCACCCTCTGTTGCCCTCTTCTCCTTCTGCCTTCAATCTTACCCAACATCAGGGGCTTTTCCAATGAGTCAGCTGTTCGCATCAGGTGGCCAAAGTAGGTACAGGATAGTACTTACCCAGATTATCTTTGTTGGCCTTTTGGGGCCATAGAAATTCAATCATTTCTTTCTCCTCTCTACCCCTGTTTACCCTGTCCAGAAGACATAGGGCAAAGGAATTTTCTTAAGGTCATGCATTAAAGGGGGATTCCTGTGCAATATATTTTTTAATTTCCTTGAAATTTGAATTTATGCTGCCACTTTTTGACTGTGGCAGATGATGTGGTAGAAGATAAAGTAGGTGTTAATGCTTAGTTATATAAAAGGGAGCTTTGCAAATGTCCATACTTAGCAGCAGGTTAATTTGGGACTCCCATCAGAAACTCAGGTCTTGGACACTGGAGTGAGTGTCTGAATTGTCATCATGTCAGGTGACTAACTCCACAGACATACAGGTGTTAGTTAGACCTGAAAGCTCGATACTAGGTGGATCTATAATTTTCGAAAAGACAGGAACCTGGAAAGTTAGGGGCTTTGAGACATCCTGAATTATAGTCATTTCTTTCTCTGTCTCCCTCCCAACCCCCTCTTGTCTCTACCCCTTATCCCCTCCACATTACTCAATAGAGTCCCCCACAAAATGACTATTGTGTTATAGATCTATAAGTTGTGAATATTTCTCAGAAAGGTTTTACTTACAAATTTATGATTAGGGGCTTCCCGGTGGGTGCTAATAGTGATAAAGAATCCTCCTGCCAAAACAGGAGATTCAGGAGATGCAGGTTCAATCCCTGGGTCAGGAAGATCCCCTAGAGAAGGAAATGGCCACCCACTCCAGTATTCTTGCCTGGGAAATCCCACGGACAGTGGAATCTGAAGGGGTACAGCCCATGGGAACGCAAAGAATCACCTTATTAATAGTGAGACTGTAAAAACGCACACTTTTTTAGTTTAACTTTGGTCTTTTGGGTTGCAAATTTGAAGATTTAGAAGTTTCTACATTCAGCAAACAAGAACCTGGTGAGCTACAGTCCATAGGGTCGCAGAGTCAGACATAGCTGAAGCGACTTAGCACAGCACAGCACGTTCAGCAAACATTCATCAAAGGACTCCTGGCTGCACTAAACACAAGTTGATGAAGCCCTTGGCCCTGAGAGAGCTCAGAAACTTGGGGAAGATGTGCAGGTTGATGGGCATTTTCAGCACAGGGGGATAAAGGCTGTGGTTGAGCAAGACTTGGGGTGGGAGCTCAATGGAGACAAAGGAAGCAAGCTAACATTGGTAACTGAACAATGTCTTCCGATTTGCGGAAGTTCTCTTGCAGTCATCTCCTCTCGACCTGGCAGTTTTCCTACCTGCAGGCTGGGACAGGGTATTATCCCCATGATGTTCAGAGGCGGAGACAGCGAGAGCTATACTCTTTGTCAGGGGTGAACCAGCCTTCACACTTGCATCCCCCGAGGCTCTTTTTTCCAGTCTCTTTCCATCTTGGTTCTATTCCTGCCCCCTCTCTCTGCCAGGCTTGCATGGTTTCCAGAAGTGTGGTCTGGTCCAGACCTTGCATCCCTCAGGTGTAAAATGAGTACATGGTTCAGGATGATTCCTGAGACCTTGCGTCCCTTTGTGGTTACTTTTCAGTTGCAGGGTCCTATCCGCCTCTTTGAGGCCCTGTGGACTGCAGCACGCCAGGCTTCCTTGTCCTTCGCCATCTCATGGAGCTTGCTCAAACTCAAGTCCATTGAGTCGATGATGCCATCCAATCATTTCATCCTCTATTGCCCCCTTGTCCTCCTGCCCTCAATCTTTCCTAGCATCAGGGTCTTTTCCAATGAGGGTCTTTTGCATCCCTAACTGTCTAAAATTCCAAGAATTGTTGGTTTTGTAGTCAGTCTGAGGAAGTTTGATGTGAAAGTCCTGTTAAGTTTTTATTCGTGTTTTGCAAAACCCTTTGTGGCAAGTTGGTCTTAATTTAAAAAAAAAATACCTGTTTCAAGATGAAGACATTGAGGAAGTAGCACCCTGCCACTTCTCTGTGGCCCCATAGTGTCCTGGCAGGGTCAGCATTCACGCTTCTGGCTCCTGAGTTTCTGATCTCCTATGCCTCTCTGTGAAATGGCTTTCCTCATACCTCTTAACTTTTATTTTACTTCCTTTTCTAATGGGTAATGTTTAAAACTCTGTTCTGTTATTAAATGTCCTAAGTGACTTCTTGCTCTGAATGTTTTCAAGTATGTGTGTGTGTGTGCCTGTGTGTGTGTACTCCATAATTTGTTCATTGCTCAAAAGAGAAGCTGCACCCTGAAAGTTGGAGAGTCAAACATTTACTTGCAGACATATTTTTAAAAACTTTTTTATTTTATATTGGAGTATAGCCTATCAACAATGTTGTGATGGTTTCAGATGGACAGTAAGGGAATTCAGTCACACATATACACATATCCATTGTCCCTCAAACTTCCCTCCCATCCAGGTTGTCACATAACACTGAGCAGAGTTCCATATGCTATACAGTAGGTCCCTGTTGGCTCTCCATTTTAAATATAGTAGTGTATACGTGTCCATCCTCAACTATCTCCTCAACAAATTCCTCAATTATCTCCTCCCCCCATTCTTCCCCTTGGCAACTGTAAGTTCATTCTCTAACAGATATATTTTAAAATATTATTTTATTTTGAATAAATTACCCAGAACAATAGTATACATTCCAAAATGACATGTGTAAATATTTTTAAGTTTAAGCTGATATTTAGTGATTGAGGAATTTCATATATAAAAGTCTGGGTGTATGACTTTTCATGAAAGTCAGATCTGGCAACTTAGCCCAGATTTCCTATTATGTCACCATCAGTCTTGCCTTCTCTGAGTTCACTGTGGACTCACCAGACCTCCTCCCCTCCCCCCTACTCCCAAGCCCTCACCACTGATAGCTCGGTGAGCCATTTCAATCCCTGGCTGGCCTGCTCACCTCAAGTGTTTGTATCTTAGATAGCCCACCGACACACAAGGGAGCCTGGTGGACCTGGGGCGGACCTGCTCTGTGGCAGCTGATGGCGAGAAGGCGTCTTTCACCTGCACTATCAGGATGAAGTGGGTGGAGTCAAACAGGAGGCCCAAGAGGAAAATGCCAATCAGTCAGGAGGAAAGCTTGGGATTGGCGGGGTTATTTGTCCTTTGGACAACAAGCAAGCAAACAGCAGTAACAAATAAAATGGGGAGACCAAGGGAGAAAGAAAAGAAGAACAAAATAGGGCTTGTTGAAGGACAAAATGTACCAATGAGAGCAAACTGAAGCAAGACACGAGATGATGAACATGAACAAATGTATTATTATTATTATTAGGCTTGCAGGATCTCAGTTTCCTGAGCAGTGATTGAACCCCAAGCTGTGGCAGTGAAAGTGTGGAATCCTAACCACCAGGCCACCAGGGAATTCTCCATGAACAAATTATTAATTTCCTTAATTATCAACCACAAAATGGGGTATCTTCCTTAAAGGGTAGTCGAGAAGATAAGAGGCAGTATAATTAAAGACTTCACCACAGTGCCTGGACTTTGATAGATGCTAGACGACAGAGTGATAACTCACGAGTGTCAGTGTGATGGCTTCACCATATGCTCTAGGAAGTAAAAAAATACATCACTTTTTCTGGATAAAATTCTATTTTTAAATAAAACATCTGTACTTTGGGGAGGCTTTGACAATAAGCTTTTGAATATGGCAGCGTTTCTCTTCCCAGTTTCATGGGGGCCTCCTGGTCCCACAGGTTACACAAGGCCTACAAAACAGGCACCTACACAGTCAGGGTGACATCTGGAATTCCCAAAGTAAGTGACTTCCCCATTCTCCTCACTATGGCAAGGGTTCTGGCTGAGCCCCAACCTGGGTTCAGAGTTTGGCTGTGTGTGCCCCCGACAGGGAGTCAACAGCTATTTGAATGGCTTTATTTGATGGCATCAGGCTGTTCACAGCTATTCTGCTTCTCTTCCTTCCAAGCAGATGGTAAGATTGTACTTTCCTGTTGCCTTGAGTTTGGGCACACCCGTGACACTTTGGCTGATGAAATGCATTTAGAGGTGGTTTGTGTCACATGGAGCAGCTGCTGGACCGCAGAAGCCAGGGGAGCATGTTAAGATGATACCTCCAGCAGCTTGGTTTCCTAGGCAGCCCAGTTGAGCAGAGGCACCCCCTGACTGCCTGCACTGAACACACAGGAGGCTCAAGGAATGCAATACCTTCTCTGCTACTCCACTGTTGATTTTGGTTTATTACTGCTGCATAACATGGCCTATCCTTACTGATAGAGTTGATATTCTAGAGCCTTTTTTTTTTTTTTAGGAAAGAGAGTTTTTGTTTGTTTCTCTTTCTTCTTTTACAGAGAGAAAAGGAGTGATGAAAACAAGGACGATGGAAAGAGATAGCCTTGATGTGTATCTATTCTCCATCTAGGCCCTTGACCTAGTTGGAAGGCCCCACTGGAGAAAGAAGTTGAGCTGGAAGCTGAAAGAACCCTTCTTTAGGTGATTTTCAGAGAATCTTGCCATAAGTTTTCAGGCCTGAGTGACAGAGAGGTGCCCTGAAATCAGCAAGAGGCCATGCTTGCCCTTCCCCGGCCCCTCCCCAACCCAGGACCCAGCAGTGACATGACATCTCATGCACTGTGGTTCTGGGAAGGTCTTGACATGGCCTTTCTTTGTCCCACACTGGGGAGCAGCAAAGGCAGGTATGACATCCTGAAGCAACAGCAGGAGCAGGGAAATGTGGGTAGATTTGAATGGACGTGCCTGAGGCATCACTCTGAAGGCTCCCAGAAATAACCGGGGGAGATTTGGGAGGAGCGGTAGCATCCTAGCATCACACCAGGGATGCCAAGAGCCACAGTCATTTGAAGTTAATATTAGTAGGACCTCAAATGGATATTCAGGCTTGGGAGGTGTGTGGACAGTGAGTCGGCTGCTTTGGTTCAGCTGGCCCTGAGGTCTGGCTACCCGCTGGTTACAATACACACCCACTGACCTTTCTGACCACTCACCAGCTTTTCATTCTGTCATTTTCCCATGTAAGCTACTTTGTAAAAATCCACTAAAAACTGAAGTATAGTTGATGTATAATATTATATAAGTTAAGGTACACATAGACTACTTTGATCTGGCCTTATAGATCCGTGTGTATTTTTTTCAGAGTCAAACTGATGCATGAAATATTCATTCCTTGATGAAGAAAACCAAACTGTCTGATATTATTTTAAATACCACTGTAATTTCTAGACTTTGTTACAGGACTAATTTTCCTTTAATTTTCTTTTTTATAAAAAAAAAAAAAGAATTTCTTTTCAGGCGAGAGTTTGGGAAGCAGTTTGCTAAACTAAACTGAAATTTCCTTATCAAAGAAATACCTTTAGGAAGCCAACATATGTTCCTAAGGGAGATTTGATAATGAGTGAAGAGTGTTTTAAAGGAAGAAATAGAGAAACTGCTATAGAAACACAGATATCTGTGTGAGTCTGATGCAAAAAATTAGAGATTATTTTATTATAATTAAACTTAAACTGGGTTGGGGGAAGTTCCATTTTAACACTCTTTACAAATCCACAATTTCAGTCCTACCACCTAGGGAATGTTATTAACAGATTGCTCATACCCAGATAACACAGGGGGTTATCTGCCCCCAGGAGGTGACCTAAGAGGATTGACTGTTTCTCTCTCTCTCTCTCTCTCTCTCTCTCTCTCTCTCTCTCTCGGTTTTATTATCTTTGTCCCTGTCTTTAGGCAGCAGCAAATTTCCTGATGACACCTGCAGTGGTGAAGCCGGCTTTGAGAAACCGTTAATTCTTCTCCATCTGCTTAGATCGATGGCTCAGGCAACCCTGGGCATCACGATCTTGTGCACAGCAAAGCCATCTTCCTCTTGAAATATAGTGCAAAAATCTGGGACAACATCAACATGGAAAATACTTTTATTCTGTGTGTGTGTGTGTGTGTGTGCGTGTGCGCACTCTGTCGTGTCCAACTCTTTACAACTGCGTGGACTGTAGCCTGCCAGTCTATATGTGGAATTCTCCAAGCAAGGATACTGGGTTGCCATTTCCTACTCTAGGGGTCTTCCCGACCCAGGGATTGAACCAGCGTCTCTTGTGTCTTCTGCACTGGTAGGCGGATTCTTTTACCACTGAACTACCTGGGAAGCCCTATTCTCTTTATAAGCAGTGGCACATTATCATACTTGTTAATAAAGTCACATTTCTTTCAGATATTATAACTTAAAATTTATAGCCTTCTTTCAAATATATTAATACAATTTCTCACCCCTAAATGGTGAAGTCCTAAGTCTTTCTCAAGGTCACCAATTAGAAGCAGAAATGGAATTCAGACTTAGGATTTTGTGCTCCTTGATTGTCCCCCTCCTCCCTTAGTTTGGGGACATTGGTAAATGATTAAAGGGGTGATGTTTTCTATAATACTTTTAATGCTTCAACACTGTTATTTTGCTTTTATAGAAAGGATTACAGAGAAAAATATTTCTCTTTTGATGTACAGTACAATGGTATGCTACCAGTGCGTGAATTGCTCTATTTCCCTGAATAATAGCTCTCTTTCTTAAACTGGCAAAGCAAGTCTGTGTCTCTATAAACCACCCTACAAATTCATCCAAAAATCTAGTTGCTGAAGAGCCTATATAAAGCAGAAAGCTAGGATCTGACAATTTAGGATAAAGAATATTGAGAGAAAAGTAAATAGTTGCCTTTAATTAATCCAAACCCTCCCTTATTAGTTTTAAAGAGAATGGTAATAATAGGCTATCAGCAGTAACCTTACTGAATGACTATTCTGAGGTTGCGTGTGGCACTCAGCCTGACACTGATCTGCTGTCATTTAATGCTCACAATAACCCCATGACGTTAGTACTATTTTAGCCCCATTTTACTAGTGAGGAACTGAGGTTTATAGAGCTTGTGCAACTTGTCCAGGTTTTACAGCAAGCAAGAAAGCAGCTGAGTGGTATTTAAAACATACCATTGCTTTTTACTCTTCTAACTTGAGGAAACCTCATTTCTGGAAAAAGAAATTTTTTCCACACACACATAAACAAATTTAGCCAACACAGAAATGAGTTGAAGAAACCAAGAGACCTATGTAACCGATTTCAGCTTCACTTATTGGAACCTGGCTTCAATGGAGACTTATTAATCTTGTCAATTTCCTTGGAAAATTAATTTGCTTTGCAGCAAAGCCTTAGGACTATGTATATTAAATATTGCAATTAAGCTAGACCTAGTCTACATTTAGCCGGGCACAAATTGTATAATTTAGAGGGAAAAAACAGTAAATTAAGATGAAGCAACATGAAACATTTTTCATTTAAAGAAAAGCTAACAGCTCAATATATTATTTTTTTCTAGCTATGGGGGCTTGACCCTTTGGGGATGTTGAAAGGAAAGGAATAATGGAATTGATTGAAGAAAGGGAAAAACAGCAACGTGAAAATGGTTGTGGCAGATTAGATGGCATTATAATGCCTGTCATGACTTCCTCCTGCCAAAATGAGATTCATTAAAGAGAACTCTTAACTAAATTAAAACTCTTCTCACCAATATCCTCCCCTCCAGATGTGAACAGCAGACTGTGGCCTGGTTAACAGGACTGTGGGTAATTCGTGAAAATATTTCATAACATTTTAATAAGAGGAAGACAAGAAACACTGAGAAACATTTTATTTACTTTTAACCCCAAATGAGGAAGACAGCTGACTGACTGATGACTTCTTACATCAGGAATCCATAAGGAGACAGGGAGATGTTGTCTTCATGAGAGGCGATTGCTCAGCTGCAGTCATTCGGTTCCAGTGCCATGCTGTGGTTGTTGCCTGACTTACACACGGGATGAAAAGATGGTTTTGAGAGTGGCAGTGAGGAGGAGCAGTTGGCTCAGGGAGCATCAATTCTTTGGGTGAATTGTGTTCTTTTCTGGACTTCACCGGGATCATCTATACTCTGGGAAACAGCAACAACTCCTCCTGTGGGCATTTTAGTTTATGGAACATGGTAGAAAACAGAACTGTCCATGTCAAACAAAATATACTTCCAGTTCTCTTTTATTATTATTTTAAATATTTGTTTATTTAGCTGTGCTGGGTCTTACCTGTGGCATGTAGTATCTAGTTCTCCGCTCAGGGATCGAATCTGAGCTTTCTTCATGGGGACCACGGAGTCTTAGCTACTGGACCACCAGGGAAGTCCCTGTTTTCCTGTTTTTTTGAGAGAGCTCTCAAAAACTTCCTGGGTGGCTCAGATGGTAAAGAATCTACCTGCAATGTGGGATACCCAGGTTCAATCTTTGAGTCGGGAAGATCCTCTGGAGAAAGGAAATGGCAACCCACTCCAGTATTCTTGCCTGGAGAATCCCATGGACAGAGGAGCCTGGCGGACTACGGTCCATGGGGCTGCAAAGATTGGACATGACTGAGAGACTAACACCTTCACTCAAAGGGCACGTTGGATTATTGGAGCTGCTAAATGATGCAGCTCCCGCCCAGGGTGGCAGGTGCAGTTCTGCTCCTGGAAGAAGATGGTGTAGGTCACTCATCTTGTGTTTCATTTAACTCTGAGAGGGTAGTTTAGAGTTCCTCCCTCTGTCACCTAAATCCCAGGGAATCAGAGTGTCGAAGTGAATCAAGGTACCATTTATTTCTTTGAATCTTGAAGAATTTTTAAAAATTAATTAATTGAATTTTCCTTCTACTTTTACTGAGTTGACATTCAGCACTGTATATGTTTAAGGTGTACAGCATAGCGAATTGACTTACGAGTGTGTGAGTGTGTGTGTGCATATGTTAAGTCTCTTCAGTCATGTCTGACTCTTTGCGACCTTATGGACTCTAGCCCACCAGACTCCTCTGTCCATGGGATTCTCCAGGCTTGGATACTGGAGTGGATTACTATGCCCTCCTCCAGAGGATCTTCCCAACCCAGGGATCAAACCTGCATCTTTTATGTCTCCTGTGTTGGCAGGCAGGTTCTTTACCACTAGCGCCACCTGGGAAGCTTGATCTGACTTACAGACATCATGAAATGATTATCACAGTAAGTTTAGTGAACATCTACCATCTCATCTCATCTCATGGCTGTGAAATTAAGGAAGAAAAAAATATTTTCCTTCTATTGGGAACACTCAGGATCTACTCTCTTAACAATCTTCATGTATAACATACAGCAGTGTTAATTATATTTATCCTGTTGTACATTACATCCTAGAACTTATTTATAACTGGAAGTTTGCACCTTTTGACTGCCTTCACCCAGCCCTCTCCTTTCACCAGGTCTCTGGCCTCTGGTAACCATAAATCTGATCTCTTTTCTTATGAGTTTGTTTGTTTGTTTTTGAAGCGTAATTGACCTACAATATCATGTTAGTTGTTGTTGACCATCTTTTCATGTGCCTGTTGGCCATATTTGCTTGAATCTATTACTAGATCATGAGCTCCTTAAAAGCAGGGACACAACTTGTTTAATTATATTCTCAACTTCCAGTTTAGTGCTGGCTCATAACAGGAACATAATAAATATTTTGAATGAATGAATGAGTTTAGATCTGACTGTAAAATGGAGTTCAGTTCAGTTCAGTCGCTCGGTTGTATCTGACTCTTTGCGACCCCATGGACTGCAGCACGCCAGGCTTCCCTGTCCATCACCAACTCCCGGAGTTTACTCAAACTCATGTCCATCAGGTTGGTGATGCCATCCCACCATCTGATCCTCTGTCATCCCCTTCTCCTCCTGGCCTCAATCTTTCCCAGCATCAGGGTCTTTTCCAATGAGTCAGCTCTTCACATCAGGTGGCCAAAGTAGTGGAGATTGTTTCAGCATTAGTCCTTCCAATGAATATTCAGGACTGATTTCTTTTAGGATTGACTAGTTTGATCTCCTTGCAGTCCAAGGGATTCTCAAGAGTCTTCTCCAACGTTCAAAAGCTCAAAAGCATCAAAAGTAAAGCGGAGGAGGCCACTTTTTTCACTATCTTGGAGGATGCTGCACTCAGGCAGGAGGAAGGGGTGTGCCTCTTGCAAGGATAGAGTCTCACGCTTAGGAGACAAGTGTGTCCCACATGTGTAGGAGGGGGAACGGAGGTGTGGAAAGGGCTGCTTTGCTCACCCTGTTCAAGAGCTTAGAAAAGGAGATACTTGTGGTTTTAAGTTTATCCTAAAGCCAACCTGGGGCTGAAACTCCCATTTGGAATTAACTATTTTTACTGAACTTCAGAAGCTACTAGGAATATTTTTCTTAAAATACAGATTTCTACTCAAGACTAATTAAGTCAGAAGCTGGGATGGTGATACCAAAGGGAATGAAAACTTCAGAAAGTCTCTAATGTGTAGCCAGAGTTGGGCCATAGTTCCCGTCCAGTGGTTTTGAGCTCTGTGGGTGTTAGAATCACTGGTGAATGTTCAAAATGTGTAGCTGCTTGGCCCCACTTCCAGATGTGGGATTCAGGAGGTCTACTGGGCTCACACTTCTATATTGACACAGGGTTTGGAAAAACATCAAGGGCTGAGAGAACTCCTTGGCTGATGGTTTCACTGTTCTAAGAACAGTCTGAGGTGCTTGTTGGGAACACAGATTCTGGGTCCTCCAGCACCTACTGTCTTGACTCTAACAGAGGGGCATGGGTCTTGCTATCTTTAAAGGTGCTCCAGGTGATTCCCAGGATTAGGGAAACATCACTCATTCTGTGTTTCTCAAAGTGTGGCTCCCAGACCAGCAGCATCAGTACCACGTGGGAATTTGTTAGAAATACAGGTTCTGGGGCTCCACTTTACATCCCCCAAATCAGAAACCCTGGGAGGAGAGGCTTCCCCGGTGGTTCAGTCATTGAGAATTAGCCTTGCAATGTAACAGTTTCAATCCCTGACTTTGGAAGATCACATATGCCTTGGGGCAACTAAGCGTGAGCTCCACAACTAAGCTGCTGAGCCCTGGAGCTGCAAGTTCTGAAACCTTCGAACCCCAGAGCCTGTGCTCCACTACAAGAGAAGCCACTGTAAGGAGGAAGCCCTGGACAGTAACTAGAGTAGCCCCTTCACTCACTGCAACTAGAGAAAGCCCACTCATAGCCAAAAATAAACAAATATTTTAAAAATATTTGTATGGGGAGGGAGGAGGGAGGAGGGTTCAGGATGGGGAACACATGTATACCTGGGGCAGATTCATTTTGATATTTGGCAAAACTAATACAATTATGTAAAGTTTAAAAATAAAATAAAATTTAAAAAAAAAATTAAAAAAAAAAAGAAAGAAAGAAACCCTGTGGGTGGGACCCACCTCTCTGTTATCTCACAAGCCCTGCAGGGGATTCCAGCACTTCTAAAACTTGAGAACTACTGCTCTAGTTCCTGTTTCTCAAAGTGTGGGACCCAGACAAAGGCATTAGTATTGCCTGGGAACTTGTTAAAAAATGAAGTATCTCAGTGTCCCCGCCCCAGACCAAATGAGTCATAATCTACATTTTAAAAAGATCCCCGGTGACTCCTATGCACATTAAAGTTTGAGAAAGTGAAGTCGCTCAGTCGTGTCCGACTCTTTGTAACCCCAGCGACTGTAACCCACCAGGGTCCTTCGTCCATGGGATTTTCCAGGCAAGAATACTGGAGTGGGTTGCCATTTCCTTCTCCAGGAAGTCTTCCCGACCCAGGGATTGAACCCAGGTCTCCCGCATTGTAGGCAGACGCTTTACCATCTGAGCCAGATAAATATAATTTTGCTGTGGGAATAGAAAAATGTAAGCTCCTTTAATGAGAAGCAGAACCAAAATTAGTAATATGTCTCCCTTTAAGAACAGAAGTGACTTTAAAGAGAAATTAGGAGGCAGATCATTTAGAGCTGTATTAATAATAATAAATAAATCCCAGTTTTGTATTATTAATTGGGTTAAAGAATTCAAGTAAGATTAAATGTAAAGATATTCTAACTCCATCCTGTATTATTCCTTTCCGTAGTGTTTCCTAATTCAATATAGGGGCTATCAAGTTGTTTTACTCCACAGTCTGACTCTATTCC
The DNA here is from genome assembly GCF_000754665.1 of Bison bison bison. Classification (NCBI taxonomy): domain Eukaryota; kingdom Metazoa; phylum Chordata; class Mammalia; order Artiodactyla; family Bovidae; genus Bison; species Bison bison. The sequence continues at coordinate 1,365,393 of NW_011495050.1, forward strand.
TTTGGAATATAAATTTGTGCTGTGTGTTTGTATACATACACTCATACACATGTATTAATGTATTAGTCAGGGTTCTTCTACAGTTCAAAATCTGTAGGGAAGACTGGCAGCCTAGAAATTTCAGCAAGAATTGACACTGAAGTCTCATCTCCAGTCTGGAGACAGAATTTCTTCCTTTTTGGAGGATGTTATTCTTTTTCCCTTAAGGCCTTAAACTGACTGGATGAGAGAGTAATATAGAAAGAATAATCTATATTAATTAATTAATCTTCACATTGTAGAGACTAATCTATTTTACTCAAAGTTTACTCATGTAAATGTTAATAACATAAAAAATATCTGCATAGAAGCATCCAGATTGGTGTCTGACCAAACTACTGGGTACCGCAGTTGAAGCTGTAGACACATAAAATTAACCATTTATATTCATAAAACCTATCTTTGAAACTTCTAGTCATAAAATATGGCTAGAATTAGAGCTAGTGATAATTCACTAGCTTTTGTCACTCATTTTAATTGCAATTGAGCTCTGAGTTTTTCTTCTGCCCCCCTCACCCCAACTTTGCATTAAACTTCTGTTCAGACAATATAAACTCTTAGTGCAACCTCTTTGCTGTTACAATGGCTCATACTTTGTTAATAACAAATTTGATTTAAATAAATAATTTATGACAGTTGTAAATTTTTAAAAAATGAAGTCTAGTTGATTTACAAAGTTGTGTTAGTTTCAAGTGTATAGCACAGTGATTAGTCATATATATGTGTGTGTGTGTGTGTGTGTGTGTGTGTATTCTTTTTCAGAGACAGTTGTAACTGAAAACAGCCTGTGGATAGTCATTTATTGTCCACATTGCTCTTTTTAGGGGTTTAAGTCAACTTAGCCTGAACCCACTTTTCAAGTAAAAAGTCCTTCTTACTCTTATTTTAAATTGCCAGTCTAATTGCCTCACTTCTCCATTTGCCTCCACTTTTGTGTCCAAGTGTTTAGTTATGGCCCCAGCTGTGCAGAAAGATAAATTTGGACTAGACAAAGGCAATGAGATAGCCCTCTTGGTGATTGTCATCTATTAATTTTGAGATCTTTTCCCTTAGCATGTTATTTCTTTAATGAGATAAGTGATTTCTATATGAACGCATGGAGGTGATTTTGTATAAGAAGACTCTGAAGATACTGTGGTTCTGCGTGGCCCAAAGAAAGAAGAGAATGTCTGTGTGTAGTCCCGCGCAGCTCCCTGGGTTTGGACTTTGGCTTGTCTGAACTGCTATGCAGGAGAGACAATCTAGAGGACAATGGAGGTAGGGATGACTGGTACCAAAATCTTGCAAAACTGTTCAAATGACAGCGAGTCCACAGATGCCTTTGGCCACCGTTTAAGGTGAATGACTTCCCTGGTGGCTCAGAGGTTAAAGTGTCTGCCTGCAATGCTGGAGACCCGGGTTTGATCCCTGGGTCAGAAAGATCCCCTGGAAAAGGCAATGGCACCCCACTCCAGTATTCTTGCCTGGAGAATCCCATGGATGGAGGAGCCTGGTATGCTACAGTCCACAGGGTTGCAAAGAGTCGGACACGACTGAGAGATTTCACTTTAAGGTGAATGATGGTTCTAGGTGGGATGCTATGGCAGAAACTCATCTGATAAAGGAACAAGGAGGCTTTGTTGGAAGGTAGCACAGAATTGAAAACCGTCTATGAGGCTGAGGGGGCTTCCCAGGTGGCACTAGTGGTAAAGAATTCACCTGCCAGTGCAGGAGACTAAAGAGACACTGGGTTAGAAAGATGCCCTGGAGAGGGGCATAGCAACCCACTCCAGTATTCTTACCTGGAGAATCCCATGGACAGAGAAGCCCGGCAGGCTACAGTCCATGGAGTCACAAAGAGTCGGACACGACTAAAGCAGCTTGGCACACAGCATGTATGAGGCTGAGAGCAGCTTCAGGCACTCGGGGCTGGGTTATCCCTTGTTATCTTCTCAGGCTTTGCTGTAAGGTAAGTGGGGCCTGATGCTGACTGAGCTGAGGTCAGGTGAGTGTCACTCATAATCAAAGAGGGAGCAGGCTTTCTCACCTGCCTCAGCAGAAAAATCTCTGTCGAGGACTTCACTTGGCCCCGGGACTTCACTTGGCCCCGGTTGTGTTCCACGCCCATCCCTGGACCAGTCACTAAGACAGGAAGAGGGTCCTGTGACACTCAAGCTGGGGTCACGTGTGTACATTCTTGAGGAAGGGGGTTCGGGTTTGTTTCTAGGGAAAGTGGAGACAAAGTGGGCTGGGCAGATAGAAACAAAAGCTATTGGGGTTAACCAAGAATTAATTTACTTATTCATGGATTTTAATAGCTCTGTTGGAAGCCCCTTCTGTGAGAAAGATCTCCTGCTCGTCTGTAAAGGGGTTTTCAGCGTTTTGTTGTGTGCTTCCCAAGGTAGCCATTTTCTTCCATGGAGGGTTTTCATGTTCCATCTCATATTTATTTATTTTCTTTGGGGAACTCTTGCTATGATAACAAGATATTTTATTTTGTATACATTGAAGTTCTATTTGGTGATGGTATTGTATTTATCTTATATGTGATATAATAGTTATTTTAACAGTTTTGTAAGTAGATACTCTTGTACTTTACTTAACCAACCCTGTTGGACACCTATATTATTTTTACTTTTTCCTCTTATAAATGTGGCAGGATGGAGTTATCTTTCACCTTCAAACCCATCTTTCCTTTCTCTCATCATCTTTTGTGAGAGAAGATATTTTGCAGACAGAGTAGAGACAGATTCTGTTGAATAATACTTCAGAATTTTGCTAGGGGAGGTGGTCAATGTGAGGAAGAAAAAGATTTGTTTTTCCAGTAGATGTTCTACTCTAAAGAATATTAAAGTCCATAACTTCTCCCAAGAAGCATGATGAGAACCTCCTGCAACCCCTCAGGTTGGAGAAACTAAGGACTTTGTGGAAAATGCAAGAAGGAGCAAGTATGATGAGGGGAAAAAAAGGAAATTAAAAAAAATTTTTTTAGCTTTTTATTTTATATTGGAGTACAGCTGATTAACAGTGTTGTGATAGTTTCAGGTGGACAGCAAATGGACTCAGCCACATATATGCACATATCCATTCTTCCCCAAACTCCCTTCTCATCCAGGTTGCCACATAACATTGAGCAGAGTTCTCTGTGCTATAAAGTAGGTACTTGATGGCTACCCATTTTAAGTATAGCAAAGGTGTAAATGTTGATCCCAAACTCCCTAACATCCCTTTACCCCTTCCTTCCTAAAAAGGGGAAAATGTCTAAAAAGATAAAGAAGTGGGGAGAACATAGAAAAAAGAGGGTCCTGAAAACTTATCCATGGAAAAATCTGGAGGGATAGTAAGGGTTATATAAGTTATAAACAATAGAAATCAACTGTGGATAACTTGAGCATTGGAGAGGTATGGATAAGTCATGGGATTTAAAAATAAATTCATGAACTAGACTCAGAGAGGGCACTTATGAGAGCAGCTCTACCCTGGGCTATACAGTAGGTTCTCGTTGGTTACCAAGTTTGTATACAGTAATGTGCAAAGTAGTGTCATTTCCCCTGGAGAAGGAAATGACAACCCACTTCAGTATTCTTGCCTGGGAAATCCTATGGACCAAGGAGCCTGGTGGACTACAGTCCATGGGGTTGCAAAGAGTCGGACACGACTGAACGACTGAGCACATACACATATGTGAAAAAACTGTACATTTAAAGAGAAAAAGCATGAAACCAAGGAGAAATGTACAATAACTTAGTTTATGTCTTAAAACTGTGAATGCAATCAAATACTTTTATACAAGAGTGATAATGTATTTGATAGCTATAGGTGGAAAGATTCTACCTTTTCAAGATAGTGAAGATAGTACAAGATATTATAAATATGACAGTTTTAAAAAGAAAAATAACCTTACTATATGTAAGAAAAAGAATACATGATTTCTTTGAAATAAAAATATGTATTCAGTGGTTTTACTCTATAATCGAAGCTGTTTAAAACAATAACCATTAAATTGAAGAAGAAGAAAAAAAAAAAAAAGAGCAGCTCCAGAGACCTAGGGAGCAGGAACCCACGAACAGTCTTCTGGGATAGACTCAAGGATAAATTAACTTCAGTTACTGGCTTACCTGGGTTTGGTCCAAGGATTCTTGGAAAGTCACACCGAGTCTCGGCACAGTGGTGGGAGGGTATTTCTCAAAGCAAACTCAAAGTGTTGGTACCAGAAAGAAGGGGCATGGATGTTGTCCAGGCAAAAACAACAGTCGAGGAAAAACAAACACTGAGCAGGGTGCTCGTGCCTCACTTCTCCTTTGATTTTGCCTATAAAAGCACAGATCACTCTCCCAGAAAGACATTCCTTTACTTCCTACTTCTATGCCTAAAATTGTTTCAATTGGCAATTTGGGCCTTTCTTGCCCTTGAGCCCTAATGGAAAATTGCTGGTGGGACCCCCTCTGTCAATGCCCACATGCCTTGGGGAGACAGATTCAGAGATGGTTATATATATATATTATATATATAATATATATATATTTTTAGTGAAGTATAGTTGATTTACAATATTGTGTTAATTTATGCTGTATAGCAAAGTGATTCAGTTATACATACATATATATATATGTTCTTTTTAAAAAAATATTCTTTTCCATTATGGTTTATCATAGGATATTGAGTATAGTTCTCTGTGCTATACAGTAGGAAACTTGTTTATGGGATGGTTCTGTAGCTGAGCATGAGAAGGCATTGAGGAAGCCCTGGACAAGTCTCCCCATGGCAGATCCCAGATGGCCTCAGACTTTCCAAGCTCGTAGAGGTGGGAGGAGGTGCAGGTAGGCCTAACAGCCTGGTTTCTGATCTCCAAGGCCAGCATTTTTACTTTGATGTTCCTGGTTGTGATGGGTAATTTTATGTGTCAATTTGACTTGGCCTTGGGATATCCAGATAACTGATTAAATATTACTCTTGGTGCCTATGAGAATGTTTAGGCTCCCCAGGTGGTGGTAGGGGTAAAGAACCGGCCTGCCAATGCAGGAGACAAAAGAGACATGGGATCCGTCTCTGGGTTGGGAAGATCCCCTGGGAGAGGACATGGAAACCCACACCAGTATGTTTGCTTGGAGAATCCCATGGACAGGAGCCTAGTGAGCTACAGTCCATAGGGTTACAAAGAGTCGGACATAACTGAAGTGACCTAGCATGCATGCACGTGAGGGTATTTCCAAGAGAAATACATGAGTTGGTGGACTAAGTAAAGCAGATGGCTCTCCCCAGTGTGTGGGGGCATCATCTAATCTCCTGGGGGCCTGAAGAGAATGAAAAGGCAGGGGAAATTTGAATTTGTCTCTCTGCTTGACTGCTGAGCTGGAACATTGATCTGGGACCTCCTGGTTCTCAGGCCTTCAGACCTGGACTGGAATCTACACCACTGGTTCTGGCTGTAAGGCTTTCCAGCCACACCGTCAGCTTTCTTGGGTCTCCAGGAAGACGGTGTGGGACTTCTTAGCCTCTGTAATATTATGAGCCAATATCTCATAATAAATAAAAAATATAATCTCCCACTGATTCTATTTCTCTTGAATACTCTGATAAGTACACTAGTCGTTACAACTTCAGACAGAAGGTTGTGCTCCATGGATGTGTTTTTGCAGAATTTGAGAATCTCTGTGATAAGTAAAAGAATAATTAAATCAAATAGTTGGAAGGAAAAATATTATTGATGGTAAGGGGGAAAGAATGGGACAGAAACATTTCAAGGGAAATCTTAGATTTAGAATGTGGCTATTGATGGGACATAGGAGTTGGTGATGGACAGGGAGGCCTGGCGTGCTGCAGTTCATGGGGTCGCAAAGAGTCGGACATGACTGAGTGACTGATCTGATCCTATCTGATCTGAAGGCAAGATGCTGCAGGCAAAAAAATGAAGCTCTTTATAACTTAAAAAATGTTTATTTTAAAAATTATTTATTTCTTTATAATTTTAGCTGTGCTGTGTCTTCGTTGCTACATGTAAGCAGGGGCCACTCCCTGGTTGTGGTGCGTGGGTTTCTCATTGCGGTGGCTTCTCTTGTTGCAGAGTACAGGCTCTAGACATTCGGGTTTCAGTAGTTGCAGCACGCAGGCACTAGAGCAAGGGCTGTTGCCCCTTGGCATGTGGGATATTCTTGGATCAGGGATGGAACCGGTGTCCCTTGCATTGCAAGGCAGATTCTTAACCACTGGACTACCAGGGAAGCCCGATGGACCTCTTTAATCCAGAGGCAGATTGATATAAGCACAAGATAGAAATGAGTGTCCACAAATCTAAAAATAAATGATACAAATGAACTTATAAAGCAGTAAGAAACTCACAGACTTAGAGAAAGAATTTATGGCTGCCAGGGGGATGAGATAGTTAGGGAGCTTGGGAAGGTCATATACACACTGCTGTATTCAAAATGGATAAACAAGGACCTATTGTATAGCATGAGGAACTCTGCTCAATGTTATATGCCAGCTTGGATGGGAGGCAGGTTTGGGGGAGAGTGGATACCTGTATATGTATGGCTGAGTCTTTTTGCTGTTCATCTGCAACTACCACAACATTGTTAATCAGCTATACCCCAATACAAAATAAAAAGTTTAAAGTTTGAAAAAAAAATCAGTGTTCACAGAGAAAGTTCACTTTTTGATACATATTTTGTCCCCCCAAAATCCATAAAACACTCTATTGTAGTTCAGAAACAAAGAGTGGGGGTTAACTATAAACACAGATCCTAATAGAAGTGAGGACCAAGAATCAGGCAAAGGCAGGCTCAGGCTAAGTGTCTGCATACTCCAGACTCAGGTCATTTCAGGGTGAAACAGCGGGGAAAGACAGATGAATGGGATGTTGTCTAGAAAACAAAGGGGAGAGATTTAAAGGACTATAGCCTGTTGGTTTAGAATCTACATAAAAGACAATTAGATGATGTGGCTATCAGACACAGCCAGAAACTACAGTTGCACCTGTTCTTTAGTTTTACAAACTTGTTTAAAAATGGTATACTGAAAGAGTACAATAATAAAAAAAATTAGCGCTCTCTGTTACAATTCCTTAAATTAAATTTAAACTCTGAAGTTCTCAAGTTCTGAAAACTAAGGTTAAAATTTTGTTTTCAGTTTTCATAGAAAGAGAAAAGCACACAGGTGATTTGGAACAGCTGAAGGGGTGTACTAGCCTAACCGTGCAGCCACAGAGACCACATAAGAGCCAGGACTACAAAGGATTAGAAAACTTTAGATGTGGATGGTATGTAAAAATCACAGAATCTACTCTGAACTGACCTAAAGTTTTTTTGTTTTTTTTTAAACTTTACTTATTATCCATTTGGCTGTGCTGGGTCTTAGCTGCAGCATGTGGGATCTATCTAGTTCCCTGACCAGGGATTGAACCTGAGCCCCCTGCACTGGGAGTGCAGAGTCTTAGCCACAGAACTACCAGGGAAGTCCTATTTTTAAAAATTTTTTTCCCATTTAGTATGGTAATTTTTTCTGCTGCAGAATTAAAAAATTTTTTTTATCGCAGCATACTTGATTTATAATTTGTGCTAGTTTCAGGCGGATAGCAAAGTCATTCAGTTATACATCTACATATTGTTTTTCAGATTCTTTGATAGGTCATTACAAAATATTGAGTATAGCTCTCTGTCCTTTTTGGTTGCCTATTCTATACAGTGCTGTGTACATGTTAATCCCAAACTCCTAACTTATCCCTTCCTTGTCTTTCCCTTTCGGTAGCCATAAGCTTCTTTTCTGTGTCTGCTGATTACAGGCAGCTTTTTGGTTCTCCTTTCACATACACTCTAGTGCCCAGGACTTAGGAAATAGTCATTCTGGATACTTCTTAACGTTTTCTCTTCCTGATCCTTAATTTTGGCATACAGCAGATGTTTCCATTATCCCAGAGTAGTGTCCTATGATAGGATGGGAATGGAACAAGTGCCTAATAGGATGAGCAAAAAAGAGTGAGGGTAACTTGCTTGCCACGTCTTGATCTTTCCCCACTTGCCTTCTTTTATGATTCTACTTCTTGAGTCTTCGTTTAGAGTTCAGTGGAAAACTCCCAAGTGAGAAGAAGAATTCTTTCCCATCCAGAACTTTTTCCCATCCAGAAATAGTAAACCACTTTCTATCTGTGTTATTAATACAACTTCGGCATCCCCCATCACACAAGCTCCCTACCCACGCCTCCAAGGATTCTTCTTTGCACCTGGAAATTGTTACTTGCCTGAGCCTTGAAGTGTTCTTCTCCCTAACATGACCTTGTTTGTGAGTACTCTAGTATAAGATATGTCCATATATTAAAATATATAAAGTATATGAAAGTGAAGTCGCTCAGTCGTGTCCGACTCTTTGTGACCCCATGGACTGTAGCCTAACAGGCTCCTCCTTTCTTGGGATTTTCCAGGCAAGAATACTGGAGTGGGTTGCCATTTCCGTCTCCAGCAGATCTTCCCAACCCAGGGACTGAACCCGGGTCTCCTGCATTGTAGGCAGATGCTTTACGATATGAGCCACCAGAGAAGTCCATAAAGTATATAACGCAAGTATAATTAATTTGCGCACAATATATTGAGTGAGATCATGAAAATAACACATTTCCTGGCATTCTACTAAGATTCCATACTTGCATCATCAGGATGACCATGTTGTTGATGATGACAGTAGTTATGATCTAAAAGCCAGAATCTCCAGTCAGCCTTGTCATTGTCCCACTTTCATTTCCCTTACTGGTGACCCTGACCTCATCTTGTACTTCTGATGCTTGTTGTTTGGGTGAAAGCAAATTAGGTTTTCCCATTTTCTTGGAACCTCAGGGATCCGGCTGAGTTCCAGCCTTTCTAGGTCTTCCTCTGGATTGTATCCTCATCCAGGGAAATGGCTTGGACAAAATCATCCCAGGATTGATGATTTGGAGCAGCACAAATTGAGAGGTAGAAAAGCCTCTCTGATTTATCCCAGAAGAGTGGTTATATTCTCTCTTCATACATCGTAACACTACTTACCTCTTTTTTACTGATGGTTCATTAGCATCCACATGGAACCCCAAAATACACAAACATCACTATAGCCAAGGCCACCACATATCTTGCCTTGTTGTTCTTAAGAGCTCTTATCTCTGCTTATTTTTTACTATGTGTCATTTATGGGTTGTCTGTCCTCCCAGAATAATATAAGCTTTGTTTTATTTATCATCATATTGCTGGCACTAAAACTATATCTGGTACAAAATCTACTACTCAACCCAAATTTGTTGAATAAATTAGTGAAGAAACCCCACATTAGTTCATTAATTAATTAATGAGATTCATGCCACAGTCTGTGATTACCTCCTTGCTTATTTATCTGGTATCTTGTTTATTGCCTAGGTAAGTGAGAAATAAAGCTTTGTGGCGAGGGGGTGGGGGGGTGGTTGTTAAGCCACTGATTTTTAGAGTTTTTCTTTTTAGGACTTACTGTAACTTTAACCAAGATTATCCCGACTAACACATATATAAAGCCAGAGCTTGAAATTTGTTCTTTGGCCATGGAATTGAACAAATTTAATTGATATAAACTAGGATTTAGGCCTATGGTTTTTACCTAATGGTTTTATTTTCTTTTTTGTTATTAGAATACTCATCCTGCACTCCTGGCCTAAAAGCAAAAGATATAAACCCTGAAAATGTTCTGAATATAAATTAGATTTCTTCAGATATTTGCTGAGCTTGAAATGAAATATTTCAGTTTAGTATGCTATCTAGATTGTTTCTATTGTAAATTTGAATTTCACCTAACCCATAGTTGTTTATAATTTCTAAATGGGAACAATTAATTCCCTTAGAGCTGGAGTAAGAAACAAATATTTGTGCTCTTGATGGGGGGGATCTTATTTTTAGGCTGACAGATGCAGTGATGGTAAATTTGAGGAAGAGAGAGTGCTGGAGTGAAGTATGTGTTTCAGATTTTCCCAAGCTTTCTAGGCTCATGGTTATAGTCAGCTCAGTTATTTATTCTTAGGCCAAAAATGTATAAGGTTTTAGATTACTAAGTAGTTAGATCCAAAGTAATTTACTGACTGTAATTTGTATGTGTTAGTCGCTCAGTCGTGTCCGACTCTTTGTGACCCCACAGACTGTAGCTCGCTGGGCTCCTCTGTCCATGGGATTCTCCAGGCAAGAGTACTGGAGTGGGTTGCCGTCTCCTTCTCCAGGGGATCTTCCCGACTCAGGGATCGAATCCGGGTCTCCTGCCTTGCAGGCAGATTCTTTACCTTGTATGGCACCCTACAAGTGTTCTTGTGTTTTCCTCAAAAGTTTAAAATGTCCTGAGGGATTCATCTGATTCACTGTGGTGACCCGGGGTTCCTCAGCACAGTTTGGGAATTCTAGATCTCTGACTTGAGATCTAGAATTTGATCTAGATCTCAAACTTGAGATCAAATTCTACATCTCTGAACTTGAGATCTAGGTGGAAGGATTTGAGGAGCACTATATTTGGAGGAGGAAATGGCAAGCCACTCTAATATTTTTGCCTGGAGAATCCCAGGGACAGAGGAGCCTAGTGGTCTGCTGTCTATGGGGTCACACAGAGTCGGACATGACTGAAGTGACTTAGCAGTAGCATATTTGGAGAAGATCTTTTGGGAAGTTCCTAGCTCTGCGTGAGCTTCTGTTTTGTTTTGAGAAGTCTATATTTTATTTATTTAAGTAATTTTTTTAAAGCTTTAATTCACTCAAAATTCTTCAGTTTGTGGTGGCTCAGATGGTAAAGAATCTGCCTGCAATGCAGGAGACCCCGGTTCGATCCCTGAGTTGGGAAGATCCCCTGAGAAGGGAACGGCTACCCACTCTATAATCTTGCTTGGAGAATTCCATGGACAAAGGAGCCTGGTGAGCTACAGTTCATGGGGTTGAAACGAGTCAGACACAACTGAGAGACTAACACACACACACACGCACACACACACACACACACACACACACACACCAGGGTGGAGTAGGGTGGGGGCTGGGAGTCTGGGGGACAGGCAGTCGTGGGGACAGGGTTGGGGCGAGGCTGAGGCTGCCCCATTCCCACCCCTCACCGCCCCCCGTCATTCTTCTGCTCTCTCATCTCCACGTCAGCCGGCTATTTTCCTGCAGCCACTGCGGCCTGGGCCTTTTGCTCTCCTCCTCGGCCAGCCTCTCAGACCCGCTGGCAAAGACCTTCGTCTCCCCTCCAGCTGCCTGTGGATCTGCTGCAGACACATGGCCAGCTGAACCTTGGCCGACTTGTTGCTGGGTAGAGCTGCAGGCACTTCTGCAAGTCAGCCCGTGTGTTCGCCGCCAGGTGGGCCTCTCCCTGGTGGACAAGGCCCTTCTCATTGTTGCTGTCCACTTCCTGGGCCTTGTTACTGTTTTCAGTGGCAGCTGAGAAGACTTGCAGCTTCAGATGACACACAGCCAAGCTGAGGTGGGAGGCCGGATGAAGGGCCTGCACCTTCCTGTGCGTCCTCATCAGAGAAGCTCCACTTTTATTCCAGCCAGGACACAATCTTCTTTTTTAAAAAAAAAAAATTTAGTTATTTATTATGGCTGTGCTGCGTCTTCCCTGCTGTGTGCAGGCTTCCTCTAGTTGTAGGGAATGGGGGCCACTCTCTAGTTGCAGGGCACAGGCTTCTCACTGCAGTGGCCTCTCCTTGTGGCAGAGCACAGGCTCTGGGGTGCTCGGGCTTTGGCAGTTGGGGTGCGCGGGCTAAGCTGCCCCATGGTATATGGGATCTTCCGGCACCAGGGATTAAACCAGTGCCTGCGTTGCAAGGCAGGTTCTCAACCACAACCACCAGAGAAGCCCCAGGACACAGTCTTCTTGCACTGCAGCGCAGCTTGCTTGTACTTGCCTTCCTTGAAGAGCACAGTGCCTCGCTCCTTCACTACGGTCCTCTGCTCCAGGGTCTCAGAACTCATCGCCCCGGACTTGTTGGCCCTCTCAAAAATTCTTGTGCTATATTTCGTACATCAGCTCAGCATTTGGTGGGATCTGGAACTTCTCCTTCCCAGCATTGCTGAAAGCATACAGGTGTTAAGATACACAATGGAATGTTCTCTTTTATCCACACACTGAATGGCTTTCTCCAGCCCACAGGGCAAGATGCATGCTTTCTCCCTCACCAGCTTCAAAGCCGAGCTCTCGTGGGTCAAAGATCTGGTCCTCGAAGTATCCTTCCAGTGCAACTTCCAGGGTGGCGCTGTCGCTGGCTTGGCATAGCCCTCCCCATCGCCTCCGTATTCTCCTGATGATCCCCTGTCTTCTTCGTCTGTCAGGTCCTCTTCCTTGAACTCCAACAACTCCACCTCAAACACAAGTGTGGCTTTGGGAGGGATCCTGGGAGGGCTGCCCGCTGAGCCCTAGGCATGCTCTGGCTTGCAGGTGATGTGGCACACTTCGCCTGCCTTCATGGTTGCTACAGCAACATCCCAAGCCTTGATGACCTTCCCTCTCCCCAGGTCAAAGGAGACCCTGTCCTTGCGGTCCAGGCTGGAGTGGAACTTGGTGCCATCAAGCAGCCAGCCCCTGTAGTGGACAGAGACTCAGTCCCCGATCATTGGCATTTCCATGCCAGGGCCTTCTTGCTTGATGAACTCAAGCATACCCTCATCCTGCTTAGGGCTGAGGTCCACTCCCTCAAGGGGCTGCAGTGCCAACTGCTCCCTGCTCTTGGCCGCCTTCATCTCCTTGGTGGCCATCACACTGTTTCTCAGGCAGCGGTCACCAGTGGCTGGCTGGGGCTTGTGCCTTATTTATTTATTTTTAAAAATATTTATTTATTTTTTTGGCTGCTCCAGGTTTTAGTTGCAGATGTGCGATCTTCCACTGCAGCATGCAGGATCTTTAGTTGGTCATGTGAACTGAAAGAGTTTGAAACCAAGGATCAAACCAGGGTCCTCTGCTTTGGGAGTACAGCATCTTAAGCACTGGACCACCAGGTAAGTCCTTACATTTCATCTTATTTATTTTAAAAAGTTTTCATTTTACATTGGAGGATAGTTGATTAACAATGAAAAAGTGTTATTTTTAGGTGTACAGCAAAGTGATTCAGTTACACAGATACATGTATTTATTCTTTTTCAAGTTCTCTTCCCTTTCAGTTTATTACAAAATATTGAGCAGAGTTCCCTGTACTATATGAGCTTATTATTATTATTATTATTATTATTTTGTAGAGAAATCTGAGTATCTATGGACAACGTATCCAAGGGGAGTAACTTGAGCTTCCAGTGAAATTTGGAGCATTGTTGCCATCGCTCTGAATATTCACATTTCACTGAAAGAAGTCACCAGCATAGAGGACACCAGGTGAGGTCAGCAGACAAAAGACTAAAGTGGGTGAGCTCGCTGCTGGTGCTTTCAGCCTTTGTTCTCTTGGCTTCCAGAGTCCATGCTCTTGTGGATTTCCTGTGACCTGCTCTGGATAATCCTTCCCACCTTCTTTGATCAACTAATCCTTGCTATGGAGCTTTTAATTGTTGACATTCTTCGCGTCTTGGTCTTAGATTTCAATTATAGTCTATGAGCAGATGGCTCTCGAAACCTTTAATTTTTTTTTCCTTCCTGTTGGTGTTTTCCTTTTAAAATCACCCCAGTCCTTTAGTAAAAGAAAATCAACCTTGACAGCCATATGCAGAGACCTTGGGGAGATAGAAAGGCAGGGAAGTCTAGGGATCCCTCCATCTAGCCCCACAGAGAGACATGGAATCCTATGAAGGGAACTCAGATGTGGAGGTTCAGGGATCCCCAGCTGTTCAGTAAGGACCCGATGGAGGAGACATATGACACCCACACACAGAGTCTGGGGACCCGAGTCCAGAGACATTCAAGAGGCAAAGCTTCCACTTTTCCATGGTATGCTAGATCAAGGGTTCTTCACTCTGGATAAACAACAGAATCACCTGGGAGAATTGCTAAAATGCCAGAGTCCCACCCTGACCAATAAAGTCAGATTTAGGAAGATAGGCCTGGGTATCAGGGATTTTAAAAAGCTCCTGAAGGGATTTCAATGAGTTGTCAGGGTTGAGAACCACTTTGCTAAAGGAGGCTGACTTGAGAAACAGGTGGAGATGTGATGGAGGAGAGTGAATGTACACTTCTCCTGGCCCACCAGCAGGTTCAGAGGAGAGGGGCCTGGGTCTGTGGGCAAACATCTTGCCACCATGTGAAGCATAGCAATTAATCTACCATGAAGGACTATACAGCCAAAATATGGAGAAGGGCCACATCTTGATGACATCCCTGAAGTTAACACTGCGTTTGAGAATTTCAGTTTTATTTCTCATGCTTCCCTGGTGACTCAGTTGGTAAAGAACCTGCCTGCCAATGAAGGAGATGCAGGTTAGATCCCTGGGTCGGGAAGATCCCCTGGAGAAGGAAATGGTCACCCATTCAGTACTCTTGTCTGGGGAATCCCATGGACAGGGGAGCCTGATGTATTTCAGTCCACAGGGTGGCAAGTGTTGGACGTAACTTAGCGACAAAACCACCACCACCACCACTTTCTCTGTTTACTTAAGCCCAAATCCCCACGGACAGAGGAGCCTGACGGGTTACAGTCCATGGGGTTGGACATGACCGAACAACTACGCACAGCACATAAAGAGACTGTTACTCTCTACCTCCCCCTCCTCTGCCAACAATCTTCAAGGTACAGTCACACTTTATTTTTCGGCTGTGATGGGTCTTTGTTGCTGTGCTTGCAGGCTTTCTCTACTTGTGGTGAGAGAGGGCTATTCTTGACTTTTGGTGCTTGGGCTTCTCATTGTGGTGACTTCTCCTGTTGTAGAACTCTGGGCTCTAGGTGCTTGGGCTTCAGTAGTTGAAGCTCCTGGGCTTAGTTGCTCTGTGGAATGTGAGATCTTTCCGGACCAGGGATCAAACCCATGTTTCCTGCATTGACAGGTGGCTTCTTAACCGCTGGACTACCAGGGAAGTCCCACATTTGCATTTAGACCTTCCGTAAAGGTCTTTGCTTTTGCTTTGGTCAGTAGAGACTACTCATTGTGTCCTAATATTTGTTCTCCCTTTCTTCCAGTGCATAGCTTTCCAGCTGAACTTCCCAGAGAAATAAAGACTACAATTCTTAGCCTCCATTGTAGCTATGGCCATACTAAGTTTTGGCCAGTAGGATGCAGCAGGATAACGTGATTTTATCCAGAATCCTTAAAAGATAGCAAGAACGACCGTTTTCTCCATCCTTTCTCTATTTTGCTATCTGAAACATAAATGTTTCCATCTTTGACTTGACCATGAGGCTGTATCTTACGAATGGGACAGATGGGGAATTCCAGGGAGTGGAGCTACCCCATTGACTCTGGCCTGACACTTCCAGAGTTCATTTGTGTGAATGAGAAATATCAAATTTCTCTCTTATTAAGCCAATGCTATTTTGGGTTTTCTGTCACTCAAAGCTGAATCTAATCCTAACTAATATACCCTATTAAGTTTCACCTTGAGATATTTGGACCATCACTTTGTGTCTTTGGGTACTAATGTCATCATTCAACATCTCTATGCCATCCAGCTCTCTATCATCAGTTAATGAGATGGGTGTGCCTTCTGCGCTTCCACGATCATTAATAAAAATAGGATCAGGAGAGGGTCAAGGACAGCAGTCTCCAGGCTACTCTGGAGAGCTCTCTCTGTCCTGGTGATCTAGCCACCTTCTCTTTGGACACAGATGTGAGGTGGTTCGAGGGGAAGCTGAGGGGTGTCATCCACAGATCAGTAGGTCTCAAGATTTAGTGTGTAGCAGGACCACCTTGTTAAAGCACAGATTACCGGGCTTCAGCCCCAGAGTTTCTGATTCAGGATGTCTGGAATATGACCCAAGTATTATTTTTTAAATCTATTTTGTTGAAGTATAGCTGATTTACAATGTTGTATTAATTTCTGCTGTACAGCAAAGTGAGTCATATATATATGTATAATACACACACATATTCTTTTTCATATTCTTTTCCACTATGATTTATTACAGGATATTGAAGAGCTGATTCATTGGGAAAGACCCTGATGCTGGGAAGATTGAGGGCAGGAGGAGAAGGGGGTGACAGAGGATGAGATGATTGGATGGCATCACTGACTCAATGGACGTGAGTTTGAGCAAACTCCAGGAGACAGTGAAGGACAGGGAACCTTGGTGTGCTGCAGTCCATGGGGTCACAAAGAGCTGGAGATGACTTAGCGACTGAACAACAACAATTGAAAATAGTTCCCTGTGCTATACTGTAGGACCTTGTTGTTTACCCACTTTATATGTAATAGTTTGCATTTGTTAATCCCAGACTACCAGTCCAGCTCTCTCACCACCTCCCCCAAATATTTGTGTTTCTAACAAATCCCAGGTGATGCTGATACTGATGTTCCATACTTTGAGAACCATACTTTGAGAACCATCATCCTAACGTATCATCTTTCAGTTGGAAGGTGATTTATGAAAGAGAAAGAATATTTAAAAGTTGTCTGGGGATGGGAAGCAAGTCTTTGAGGGGACAAAAGCGGTGGGCTGCAGAATATCATGGAAGGTTGGACTCTGATAGGACCAGAGCACTATCTTGTGGCTTCCAAGAAGACCGGCAAGACAGGGAGCAGGTGAAGGCAGACTGGTCCATTTGCTTTGAGGAAGCTGTAGGAGCTTCTGTCTACTGTCTTTTAATTTCTCAGTGAAGAATATACAAGGGCATTAACTGAGGTGAGGGACATGAGCTGAGTAAGAAATTTTGAAATAGTTTTGGCATATCCAATATCCCAGGGGAGTGTAATATGTACCAGGAAATGATAGGAAGACACAAGCAGGGTTGATATCTGTTTACTGAGCTCATTAACTAGTGTTTTGTCTTAGCATATTACTGAGAACATCTAAATGTTAAACCTTAAGCAGTTCCATGGAAGATATGGTACTTAATTCACCAAGATATCTCCAGACCCAGAAAAGTGCTTAGTGAACGTTCAGTTCAGGTTTAACAGTAAACAAACAGGTGAAATTCAATTTGTAGTTAAGATCATACCCTTGGGAAAAAATGACACAAATGACAGTTCAGTAGTTTTTCAATTAATTATTTAGGCTGCACTGATGTTGCTTTCTCTAGTTGTGGTGAGCAAGGGTTACTCCTTGCTGAGGTACATGGGCTTCTCATTGCAGTGGCTACTCTTGTTGAGGAGCACAGGCTCTGGGCATGCGGGCTTGAGTAGTCGCAGCCGTGGGCTCTACAGCATGGGTTCAGTGGTTTTGGCCCAGAGGCTTCATTGCTACGTGGTATATGGGATCTCCCTGGACCAGGGATTAAACCTGGTCCCCTGCATTTGGCAAATTCTTACCCACTGCACCACCAAGGAGGTCCTCATTAGTTTTTACATGGATATATTTTTTGTTACTTTTAATGAATATTCTGTTTCATGGCCAGGCATTATATAATGTGTGATTGTCTTGATAGAAATAATACTTTGCACATTGTTGGAGTCTCACACCTTTAAAAAAAAAAAAAAGAAAGAAAGACTGCAAGTGTACAACTGCCAAATCCTGAAATGCAGTTTTCTTTCTAGAGTTACAAGAAATTCCAACAGGTTCTGCCACATAGAAGCACATTCTAGCTTACTTCTGACACGCATGAGCAGTTAGAATCATAATTCGCTAGGCTTCTCTCTGGGGACATGAGAAGTCAGGCAATAAATCTAGGGACATTTGGAATAGCTTCACACACCTCCACAGAGATGGAGACTGGCTTCAGATTGCCACTCGTTCTGAGAGCAAGAAATTAAGACCAGTAGAAATCCAGAGGACAGCTCTGTCACTAGACTGGGTCCTCAGAGAAGAGGGTGGTGACCCACTGTCCTAATTTGCCTGGGTCTCGGGAAATGCCTGGGATGTGGAGTTTTCAGTGCTAAACCTCTGATAGTCTAGGACAAACCAGGCCAAATTGATCACCCTAGCAGGGGCTGACCATTTTGGGGAAAATTTCCCAATATAGCTAGTACTCCAGACTGGTGTTTTGATGTATGGTAGCTTATTTAGCTTCAGGAGTGTGTGACTGGCATAGTGTAGTCACACAGAGCCCCACTCTCAGAAGGGCCCATGCTTGGTACACTAAGTCCCCTACATACCAACCTTCAAGTTGCTTACTTTCAAAGACGGGAATGTGTGTTCCATTGAAGTCAGGTGTGAGTGAAATTGCAGCTTGCCCTCCATCTCATTTTGCTGACGACCCTGCAGTCCTACCATCTCTCACCTCCACTCTCTCCTCCAGCCAGTAACTCGTCTTGCCTGTTCACTCAATGGCAGCCCTGTATGCCAGCTGCGGTACTGAACTACTGAACTTTTAAGGTACTGTGATGCAAGATTTAAAATGCTATCTTTATTTTTTGTGTGTGTTTTATGTTTGTTTTTACGCATAATTTGTGTGAAAAGAATTATAAACCATACTATAAACAGAATTATAAGAAGAATTGTAAACTGTACTATAAATTATAAACAGTACTAGATAGCTGATTGTGTGAGCTGGATATCCAGGTTAACTTTGTTGGACATACGAACAAATTGGACCCATGAACACACTCTCAGAACTGAACTTGTTGGTATATAGGGGACTCACTGTTGAACACTTTGGTATTGTCACTTGAAAGTCTTAATAACATTTGAAGGAAGTGTTCCTCATTTTTATTTTGTACTAGGTCCTGAAAATTGTGTAGCCATTCTGCAAATTATGTAGGAAGGGAGCTGGGCCTTCTATTTTTATTTCTTTGTGTCTTTCCTGATGAGAGATGAAGATGGTTTTCTCTCCCTGCTCGGCCTCTTTCCCACTCTGCTTTTTCTCCTTTTGGTTAAGCCAAACCTATACAAGGTATTTCTTTATCCATTAATCTTTTTAAAAGGCCGTGCTGTCTTATCACAAATGTTGGTGTCTAAAAAATTAAACTTGGTTCAAATGCAGCCTTTCCACCCTGGATGTGTTTCTGCCAGTAAGAAAAAGAGAGCCGGGGAAGGAAGAAGGAAAGTGTTTAGAAAAACTGAAGAAAGTGTGGCAGAAATACTGGCTGGGAGTCTCCACAGCGGGAGAAGCCACACACAACTCTGGATCAAAGGAAGAAACCTCAGGGAAGATGAAAGGGGGTGATAATTGTAAGTGGAGACAGAGTTTCATAATAGAGGTGATAATAACAGGCATTTATCTGTGAACCTGAGGGAGAGTTAAAATTGAGAAGGGTGGGTGGTGGCCCGAGGATGGTCCCTGGACTTACCTCTTCTGTGGAAATTTTCGTTCTTTCCAAGTTATGTCTATTTCTCCTCTTGGGTGTTAAAATCAAGCTTTTTCCAACAAAAAGATATTTCACTGAGGTATGGACTTATGTTTTTAAACATGGACCGTAATGAGGACAGGAGATGGTTAGCTGAGAGAAAGGAAGGCTGAATTTGGAGTGTGAAGCCGGTGGCTGAGCTGGGTGTCAGGCTGTAAAGGTGACCTTCAGGAACTGGCTGAGCTCCACTGTGTTCTAACCCTGACCACGTCTCGGAACGGGACCCGGAGGGCGGGCTCACCGTCCTTGTCCCATGGGATGGGGTGTGAGGGGACCTCATTCTCCCCTGGCCAGGCCGCTGAGTGACAGTCACGTTGGCCGTCATTGCTCGGAGCTGTTCTGGGCAGCAGGGAACCAGGCACCGCAGCTTAGAAAGGTAGGTGGAGTAGGGCCTGCTGTGAAAAACACAGGCTCTTGGAGATTTAAAATATATTTTTCTTCCTATCTTTGGATGGATAGATGTAAAAGCCGTGTGATAGATGAGGCCCAGGAAAGGGAGCTGTCATCAGATGCAGAGATTCTGCCCCCAGGCGCTGAAAGGATGCTCTGGTTCCTGTTGTTTCTCTACCCCCCGACCTTTGCTTGGACATAATTGGATTAAGAATCACTCTGTGGAGATCTGGACAAACCATTCTGGGCTTCTTAGGGAGGGAAAAGTATTCTGTAAATACAAAGTCTGACCTGGCTGGAAAAGAATAATTTTTAAAGCTTAGAAAACTTGGCAGCATGTGTGTGTTTGGGTCCTGAGTTTTATTAAACTAAGTGATGAATGACTTCCAGGCAATGAGGCAGAGAGGCTAGAGAGAAGTTTCCAAGTGGTTGCCAATATGTCTAGAACAAGGACACCAGATCCAGGTTCCCCAGCTGCTTTTTTGCTAAAATGCCCTTACATTGTAAAAGTTGCTCTTTTTTTCTGTTTTAACAATTTTCAGACTCAGAACAGGGTTGCTGATATGTGATTTTAAAAATATTGTGCATACACATGCCATCATTGATTCAGTGGACATAAGTCTGAGCAAACTCCAGGAGACAGTGAAGGACAGGGAAACCTGGCAAGCTGCAGCCCGTGGGGTCGCAAAGTTGGACACGACTGAGCGACTGAACAGCAGCAACACAGTTCTGAAAGTACCTTGTTATGAAACAGTATGCATTTAAACTTTTTTCGAGTGTTTGTGAAGTCAACTTAGGTCTGCTTTAGAAAGTAAAACTATATTTGTGTGTTAAGGTAAAAAATTCTCAGCAAGTCAAATATTTAAAATATCTAAGGAAATGATGACAATAGCGGATAGAGGTCATTGTTGGATGGCAACTGTTTAAATTCAAAAGACATACATCAACTCTGTTCTCTCCTTTAAAACATATCTGAGCCTTAATTAAACACCTATTTTTAGCAGAAGGTTTTACTAATGTTCCACTAGAGGGCAGCATTTGATAAGGGTTTGATATATGGATTCACGGTGTATAGCTATCTATCATAGAAGTTTAATTTGTTTTTTAAACAATGATAGTAGTAGAAAATACGTATCCTGCTTTCAGTAAAGAAGCTGTGCTGTGCTTGGTTTCAACGTGGGGTAAATAGTCCTTAAAGCAGCGTATCCTGAGTTGAAGAGGGTGTGTTTGTTTTGTAGTTTTCAAGATGAAAAAGCAATCAAAGGAACTAAAAACAATTTAGGTGGTACTTTACAAGGGCTGGATTGATCCCATTGGCTTGCTAAAAAGGAGTTTGGTTGTTTTAACTCAATCTCCAACACACTATTTACCCTCCCTGGGAAACCATCCAAATTTGGCTGCATTCCATATGCTAGAAAAAGCTTGGAGCTGGAGCCAACTGTGGGTTTGACTGAGGTGGCAGAATAGCCCAAGGAGAGGTTGCAGGCTGCTTCCCAGGGGCCAGAAATGTCCTAGCTGCACCCGTGGGGCGGTAGTGATTGGGAAAGTGGCAGATAGGTGTGCCTGGCTCATAGATGTTAGTCAATAAAGATTGGTTTTTCTTTTACACACTTGCTGTGCAATTGTATCCTGTCTTGTGGTGCTGCTTACCTTATTACAATTTTAAAAATTAAAGAAACTCATGCACACGATAAACAAACAATGTAGGATGGAACATGATTGAAACTGCCTTTCTGACCTCCCAAACCAGACCCACTGTCCAGAGGTAACCACCAGCAATGATTTTTTGGCATATCACGCAGAAAATGTTCTTGCAGAGAGATGCTTATATCATTATATGTATATGTGATACAAATAGGTGCAAATTATATAGACATTAGTCTGTACTTTGTTTTTTTCTGTTCCATGATGCATCTTGGACAGCTTCCATATCTTATGGCTTAGCTTTTCATTTCCCTAGTGAGACATACTTCTCAATGGCAGAAACTTCATTTTTTCCCCTTTTCCTTTTTTGCCTCAGAATGTCAGGGGGATTACTGTCATCATTCTAGGTGTTTAACAACCATTTTGAGGATAAAGAAGATGTCATGTATACATATATGTGTGTGTGTGTGTGCATGCGCGTGTGTGTGTGTGCACGTGCACGCATGCTAAGTTGCTTTAGTTTTGTCTGACTTTTTGCGACCCTATGGACTGTAGCCTGCCAGGTTCCTCTCTCCATAGGATTCTCCAGGTAAGAATACTGGAGTGGGTGGCCATGCTTCCTCCAAGGGATCTTACCCACCCAGGAATCGACCCTGTATCTCTTACATCTCCTGTATTGGCAGGCAGGTTCTTTACCACTAGATCACCTGGGAAGCCTATATATATGTGTGTGTGTGTGTGTGTGTGCATACAATGGAATATTATTACTCAGCCATAAAAGAGTGAAATAATGACATTCGTTGCAACATGAAGGGA
Source organism: Bison bison bison (assembly GCF_000754665.1). Lineage (NCBI taxonomy): Eukaryota > Metazoa > Chordata > Mammalia > Artiodactyla > Bovidae > Bison > Bison bison. The sequence continues at coordinate 1,387,575 of NW_011495050.1, forward strand.
GCTGCTACTGCTGCTGCTAAGTCGCTTCAGTCGTGTCCAACTCTGTGCGACCCCATAGATGGAAGCCCACCAGGCTCCCCCGTCCCTGGGATTCTCCAGGCAAGAACATTGGAGTGGGCCACCATTTCCTTCTCCAATGCGTGAAAGGGAAAAGGGAAAGTGAAGTCACTCAGTCGTGTCCGACTCTTAGCGACCCCATGGACTGCAGCCTACCAGGCTCCGCCATCCATGGGATTTTCCAGGCAAGAGTACTGGAGTGGGGTGCCATTGCCTTCTCCAATGAATGGAGCTAGAGATGATCATATTAGGTGAAGTAAGTCAGAGAAAGACAAATATCATGTGATACCACTTTTATGTGGAATCTCAAAAAATGATGCAAATGAACTTATTTACAAGACAGAAATAGACTCACAAACATAGAAAACAAACTTAGGATTACCAAAGGGAGAAGGGGAAGAGGAGGGACAAATTAAGAGAATGGGATCAAAAGATAGAGACTACAATATATAAAATAGACAAACAACAAAAACCTACTGTATAGCACACAGAACTCTATTCAATATCCCATAATAACCTGTAGTAGAAAAGAATCTGAAAAGCAATGTTTATATATTTTCTCTTTCTTAAAAAATTTTATTTATTTATTTAACTTTACAATATTGTATTGGTTTTGCCATACATTGACATGACTCTGCCAATGGTGTACATGTGTTCCCCATCCTGAACCCCCCTCCCACCTCCATCCCCATCCCATCCCTCTGGGTCATCCCAGTGCACCAGCCCTGAGCACCCTGTATCATGCATCAAACCTGGATTGGCGATTCATTTCTTATATGATAATATACATGTTTCAATGCCATTCTCCCAAACCATCCCACCCTTGCCTTCTCCCACAGAGTCCAAAAGACTGTTCTATACATCTGTGTCTCTTCTGCTGTCTCACATACAGGGTAATCGTTACCATCTTTCTAAATTCCATATATATGTGTCAGTATACTGTATTGGTGTTTTAATTTCTAGTTTACTTCACTCTGTATAGTAGGCTCCAGTTTCATTCATCTCATTAGAACTGATTCGAATGTACTCTTTTTAATGGCTGAGTAATATTCCATTGTGTATATGTGCCACAGCTTTCTTCTCCATTCGTCTGCTGATGGACATCTGGGTTGCTTCATGTCCTGGCTATTATAAACAGTGCTGCAATGAACATTGGGGCACACATGTCTCTTTCAATTCTGGTTTCCTCGGTGTGTATGCCCAGCAGTGGGGTTGCTGAATCATATGGCAGTTCTATTTCCAGTTTTTTTGAACTGTGGTGTTGGAGAAGACTCTTGAGAGTCCTTTGGACTGCAAGGAGATCCAACCAGTCCATTCTGAAGGAGATCAGCCCTGGGATTTCTTTGGAAGGAATGATGCTAAAGCTGAAACTCCAGTACTTTGGCCCCCTCATGCGAAGAGTTGACTCATTGGACA
>NW_011495050.1:1389376-1393686 GCF_000754665.1 Bison bison bison
GAGGGTTCCCTTTTCTCCACACCCTCTCCAGCATTTATTGCTTGTAGACTTTTGGATAGCAGCCATTCTGACTGGCGTGAGATGGTACTTCATTATGGTTTTGATTTGCATTTCTCTAATAATGAGTGATGTTGAGCATCTTTTCGTGTGTTTGTTAGCCATCTGTATGTCTTTTTTGGAGAAATGTCTGTTTAGTTCTTTGGCCCATTTTTTGATTGGGTCGTTTATTTTTCTGGAATTGAGCTGCAGAAGTTGCTTGTATATTTTTGAGATTAATTCTTTGTCAGTTGCTTCGTTTGCTATTATTTTCTCCCATTCTGAAGGCTGTCTTTTCACCTTGCTTATAGTTTCCTTTGTTGTGCAAAAGCTATAAACTCAAAATGGATTAAAGATCTAAACGTAAGACCAGTAACTACAAAACTCCTAGAGGAAAACATAGGCAAAACACTCTCCAACATAAATCACAGCAGGATCCTCTATGACCCACCTCCCAGAATATTGGAAATAAAAGCAAAAAAAAAACAAACAAATGGGACCTATTTTCTCTTATTAATATATATTTTCTGAATCACTTTGCTGCATACCTGAAACATTGTAAATCAACTATATTTCAATAAAAAATTAAAACAAAAACAAAAACAAAAATAACTATTCTGAGATTGTTTGGCTGGAGTGTTAGTCTGCTCCTGGTGAGAAAGAAGGAGGAAAGTTTATAATCATATTAAGGAATTTGTTTTGTTCATTTCCAAAAAACAAGAACTGCAAAGGGTACATTGGGTCGTCTTGTCTAGTACTTTTCTCAGCTTCTTACACTTGAAATTGACTGCAAAAGCCTTGCATTATTTTGGTCTGCGGGTTGCCCCAGGTCTTTTCATTTGCCACTCAAGAGTGAGCTGTGCCTTTGAATTGGCAGGTGTTCGTAATCTCATTATTACGACTGGATGCCCTGTGCTAACAGGGTATAAAGGGATCCTCAGATGCCAAAGATGGCGTTCATGTGGGTCTAATATTCATGCTATAGAGCACTGGCAGTGGTCCTTCATCTTAAAGAGTGTGTGTTAGGAGAGCTGAAATCGCATGCCAAAATCTTAGCACTTTTTACCTTTTATCCTTTGTTTAGCTTTTATAGCCTTGATTTGAGGAAACTTTTCACTCCTAAAAGATCTGTGAATTTCTTCATTTAGAAATAATCATATCTAGAGACTTGATTGTTGTGTAACCTCTCAATTTTTTTCCAAGTCCTTGCATAAGGAACTAGAGGGTGTTATGCTAACTGACATGTCAGAGAAAGAGACTATATGATTTCACTTGTAGGTGGAATCTGCAATACAAAACAGAGGAACAAGTGTAACAAAACAGAAGTGGTGTTATAGACACAGAGAACAAACAGGTGGTTGCCAAAGGGGAGATGAGTGAGGGAGGAAAGACACAGGTGAGGGAGATTTAGAGGTACCGGATTCCAGTTGTAAAATGAATGAGCCATGGGTATGAAATGTACAGTATGGGGAAGACAGTCAAAAACTGTGTAGTATCTCTGTAGGGTGACAGATTGTAATTAGACTTGTGGTGATCATTTTGAAATGTACAGAAATGTTAAATCACTATATTGACTAATAGGAACTAATATAGTGTTTTGGGTCAATCATACTTGATAAACAAACTCCTAGAAAAAGAGATTGAATTTGTGGTTACCAGAGGTGGGGATGGGGAGAAAGGGAATTGGATGGATGAAGGCAGTCAAAAGGTACAAATTTCCAGTGTTAGATAAGTAAATACTATGGATGTAATGTACAACATGATAAATACAATTAACACTGCTGTATTATAAGTGGAAGCTGTCCAGAGAGAAAATCCTAAGAGCTGTCATAACAAGGAAAAATATTTTTTCTATTTCTTTAATTTTTTATCTCTTTGGGTTGATGGCACAACTTTGGTTCTATAATTTGCATTCAAGCCAGCAGACATTGAGGGACCTCTGTGTGCAGAGATGCGTCATGGTTGCCTGGCTCTGGGAAAGACAATATAGATAAAGCTCAGTTTCTTTCCTGAGCAGATCTGAGGGTGATGGGGACCACAGCTGTATGGACAGTACTTCAAGGGAGGCTGCAAATGTGCTCCAGGAAGAGACAAAAAGAAGTGATGAGTTCACACGGGGGATGACATTGTGCTTTCGAAGAGGTGTGTTTGAGTTGGTTTTTCAAGGGTTTGAAGATCTTGGTTGACCAATCACAATTAGTGGAAAGATCTTCTAGATTTATAGACACTTGCTAATGATGACACAGTCGAAAATGACAAACAGTCTGTGTCTAGAGGATCAGGTGAGTGGAAGAGGCTGGAGGCAGATCGTGTCTACATTCAGAAGAGCTTTAATTGTCATGCTCCAGAATTTGGGATGGAAACCCTGGGAAAATGCCATGCAGCGGATGATTGGATGGATGATGACAGGTAACATAGGGAATTCCCTAGTAGTTAGGACCTGGCACTTTCACTGCCATGGATCTGGGTTCGATCCCTGGTCAGGGAACTAATATCCTGCATGCAAGCCACTAGATACCACCAAAGCAAACAAACAAACAAACACAAACCCCAAAACCCAAACAAACCAGGGAACATAGGTGTCCAGGGAGGGAGACAGGATAGAATTATGTGGGCAGGGCCTTATACATACTGAGTTTAGGGCACATCAGAGACTTTTCACTGATGGTTTCTGAAAAGATTTGGGGGAGTTCAAGCGGGCCAGGGATGGCAATGAGTGAGTAAAAGATTAACAAAGTATGTTCTTCTTTATGAGAAAAAAAAATGGTCTTAGGTTACCTTTATTGCTCTGCTTCCCTGGCAATCTGACAGAAATGGATGCTAGCTGTGTTACCAGGCAACACTGCTTCTGGTAAGAATGACCCATGGTTGGTAAGCTGCATGTGGACTAAGATGTCCGTAAATGAATATAACTGCCTGGTGAGAAGGCACAGTTTTGGGCTTCTCCTCATCGGGACCAGGAGGCTGTGGCTCAAGGACTGACGTATGGGGCTTCTCCCCCACCTGCATGTTTCCAGGCTCTCACCTCTGACCTATGACATACACCTTTACAATTAGCCCCTGGTCAGCTGGGAGCATTTCCACTGGTGTACTGCTTCCTGCCCAGGACCCCTAGTACAGCCAGCACCAGGTGAGGCTCCTTGGGTCCTGTAAGTTCCCTTAGCTGAGCCAAAACTACAAAGAATGGATATTGCAGGAGTAAATATTGGATGTATTTATATGTGACTGGCAAAAAACCTTAATTTCTTCTTTCTGCCCCTGCAAGAATATTCTGGCTTTGTGTGAGCAACATTTTCCTCCACTGAATCCCAACAATGATTGAGGTATATGTCCTTAGCATCTAGTACAGTCAGGGGTAGTCTCATGGCAGACACTTGGTCAATAATTGTTGTATAACTAGTATCAGTAAGTAAATATTACCTTCCATATTTCAAGTACTCTGTTAGTTGCTGGGACACAAATACATGTCAATACAGCCCGTCTCTCAAGAACTTCACATTCTACTAGATGGAAGATTATATTTAAACTCTCACATTTTTCTATCTCTCTCCCTACCAGTTACTCGCTAATTATCCTCCCCCTCATCATCATAGTTTGCACTTACTGAGCACATCTCTGCCAGAAACTATGCTTGGGGCTTTATACAGATTATCTAGCTAAATCCTCATAACAGCCCTATGAGGTAATTTCTATGTTTCCCCATTTTACAGATGAGAAACTAAGTTTGTGGAACCAGGATTCAAACCCCAAAGTGTGACTCTAGAGTCCACTTTGTTTTTTATTTTTCCATTTTAAAAAAAATTGAAGTCTACTTGATTTACAGTGTTGTGTTACTCTCTGGCATACAGTAAGGTAATTCAGATACATATATATATATATTCTTTTTCAGATTCTTTTCCACTATAGATTGTTACAAGATATTGAGTATAGTTCCCTGTGCTATGCAGTAAGTCCTTGTTGGTTATCTATTTTACATATACTAGTATGTAACTGGCGGAGAAGGCAATGGCACCCCACTCCAGTACTCTTGCCTGGAACAACCCATGGATGGCGGAGTCTGGTGGGCTGCCGTCTATGGGGTCTCATAGAGTTGGACAAGACTGAAGTGACTTAGCAGCAGCAGCAGTAGCAGCAGTATGTAACTGGAGAAGGAAATGGCAACCCACTCCAGTGTTCTTGCCTGGAGAATCCCAAGGACGGGAGCCTGGTGGGCTGCCATCTATGGGGTTGCATAGAGTCGGACACAACTGAAATGACTTAGCAGCAGCAGTATG